>NC_077233.1:187969107-188308607 GCF_027887165.1 Monodelphis domestica
CATTATTGATAAGACCCAAAGGTATTGAAATCTTCACTGCAGTATTATATATGATAAAAGAAAACCTGAAACAGATTTGTACTGAACAATTGATAAATAGCTGAAAAAGTGTGGTAAGGTTATTCAATGGTATGTTATTGGGCTAATAAGAATGATGAATCTGATGGATCATTAAAAATATGGGACAACTTACAGGAAGTGATGAAAATGTACAAAAGCAGAGCCTAAAGGTCTGTGTGCATAATGTCTATTACAATGTAAGTAGAGTTTAAAAAAAGAGGCAACATAATGCTAGTTAGTCACAAAGGTCAATATTAGGACCAAACTGTAAAAATTAAGGCACATCCTTCTTTTTCTAGTAACCCATAAATTAACTGTTTCACGAATATACTGGCTATCAAAACAAAATACACCAATTTTTTTAAACTGTAGATTATATCAATGGCAGGTTAATGCCTTTGAAATGCCATTGAAAAAAATAAATTCCTTATGCAGAGCAAAATGAGCAGAACCAGGAGAATTCTGTACACAGAAATTGAAATACTGTGGCACAATCAAATGTAGCAGACTTTTCTACTAGTAGCAATCCAGGACAATCCCAAGGAATTTATGAGAAAGAATGCTATCCATATCCAGAGAAAGAACTGTGGGAGTAGAAACACAGAAGAAAAACATATGACTGATTTGATGAGGATATGATTGGGGTTTTGGCTTTAAAAGATCACTCAACTTCAAATACAAATAATATGGAATTGCTCATCAGCTCTGGGAAGAGGGAAGGAAAAAGGGGTGGGAGAGATCATGAGCCATATAACCATGGAAAAATATTTTAAATAACTTAATTAATGTTTTTAAAAGAAAAAGTAAATTGCTTAAACACCTAACTTAGATATTTGCCAAGAAGAAAACCAGAGAGAAATAATCTCAATCTGTCATATGCCTAACCTTTCAGACTCTGTATCCTTTAGCATCCAGTCTAAAGAAGAGCTTACATACTTCTTTTTTAAAGCTGAATTTCTTTTTTTAAGCTGAATATTGACAAAACTGTCCCAAGTCAGAATAGGAAACCAATGGACCAATTAACTCACAAGAAGAGCCATCATATGCCTACCTGTTCCAATTCCTATAGCAAAGATGGAAGTCACAAGCCTGAGTTTAGTGCAAAGGCTGTTAATTTGTCAGGAAGTCAAGGTGGAAAGCTGATTTTGATGAAGATGTAAATGTTCTGTTGACATATTATTATTTCACTTTAACTTAATATCTGAGGAAGAGGTCTTTTTTTTTCCTGGGTTGTGATATTTTTCTTTATAAGAAGGTTGGAAAGGGAAGGTTATTTTAAATAGCAGGCTCATTTTTTCAAAACAATTTACTATATGTTGGAGATACAATGTAACCTCATAACTGAATTAATATTTATTGAACATCCACAAAGTGGATGGGACTGTACTATGTACTTTGACAGAGAAACTACATATACTTAGAAGCATACATGACTTAGACAGAGCTACTCATCTTTACTCCAAAACCCTTCCCACTCTCCAGAGGTCCTACTTTCCCCAAAATAATGAGCAATACAAAAAGGGAGGAAAAAAAGAGATGAATAGGAAGAAGAGAATGGGCCTACAATCAGAGAGGCAACAGGAGGTTGGGAGTAGGGAAGAAAAAGAAAACTGATTGAAAAGGTATGGTAAGGGAGAGAAAAGGTGATAAAAATGTAGTTGGTAGCTAAAGGGAAAGGAGGAAAATAGGAACAGTGAACTAAGATCCAAAGGGAAGAGGGGATGGATTTTAAAGGGCAGGAAAAAAACAAAAAAGGAGTCTGGAAGAGGTAAGATTAGTCAATGAGCAGTATCTATGTTCATCGTTATATATTCAGCACTATCTTGGGCCATATAGGAAAAAAAAAACTGAAGAACTCAGAAAATTATAAGAAGGCAAGGTGAACTCAAACAAAGTGTATATGAGTAGACATCTAACAGAGAGGATATAAAGAAAGATCCTGCACTGGGAGAAAAGCTATACAATATAACTTTACAACTGAATGCACCAATTCTAAGCAGAAAAATATACTCCTTGCCCACAAAGAGTATACCCTCTGGATACAAAAACAAAAACAAAAAAAAGATGCATACAATCCTGTTTATTATTAAATGAGGTCTGTGGTAGGATAAATTTAAAGTATGAGTCATCAAGCAAATTTTGTAGGATGCTTCCCCTCCTTCCAACCCTATAGCATCCATTCAAGTTCCAGATGTAGAGAGGATACAGGGAAAGCAGAGAGTAGGAAAAAAGGAGGTGAGAGGTACTCCTTTCAGGGTCCCCAAGTACTAGTTTAATTAGTAGTAAGGGTAGATTAATATAGGGTAAATAGGGTAACTAAATGAAGAAGGGATCTGACATAAAAGGTGATTCAAATAGGGAAAGAATAATTCTGAACTTAAAAGAGAAGATAAGATAGATGAAGAGGGCAATTCTCTAAATATAAAAGGATGGAACCAAAGAATGAAAAGAGAAATTGAGAGTGAAGACAGCTGGGCTGTATAAGTAAGCTAGAGAAAGAGTTGACCTTAGTGGAGAAGCAAGAACAAACAAGTCTTGCTATGTAAGCCATCTACCACAAGTAAGTACAGATGTGTAATTTCATTAATATAATTCAATGTAATCAAGTGAAGTTAACTTCTCCCTTTCCTTTCTCACCCCCCATCACTTTGGGTACAAGCCAGAGTCATCATCTGTAAATCTTTAAAATGATTCACCAAAATTTTTCTGAAGGGCCTAGATTAAATTTGTCGATTATCAAAGCTTTTTAACTCTCCGAAATTTTAATGTGTTGCTAAATTGCAGTTTTGCATTCATACTCAGACATAAGGCAAGTGCAACACAATGACAGGCTAGTACTTGGTATTTCTCTCTGTCTCTCTGTCTCTCTGTCTCTCTGTCTCTCTGTCTCTCTGTCTCTCTCTCTCTGTCTCTCTCTCTCTCTCTCTCTCTCTCTCTCTCTCTCTCTTTCTCTTTCTCTCCCTCTCTCTCTCTCTCTCTCTCTCTCTCTCTCTCTCTCTCTCTCTCTCTCACTCTCTCTCTCTCTCTCTCTCTCTCTCTCTCTCTCTCTCTCTCTCTCTCTCTCTCTCTCTCTCTCTCTCTCTCTCTCTCTCTCTCTCTATCTCTCCCTCTCTCTCTCTCACACACACACACAATCTTAGGCTCAGACCATAGAGAAATATGTTGTTCCAGATCAAACAGATCAATTCTCTCTGTGCTGACAAATAATCTCTTTTTAGGATAACTTGAAAATGTCCAATCCTATTTGGCTGACATTCTTAGCAGATAAGGATATGTCATACTGGTTGCTAAATTAATTTTAAATATATCATTGAGTAATGGAGGCCAATTCCACATATAACCTCAATCATCATACTGATTTTATGGTGTCCCACCCTGTAGACACCTTTCTTTTCACTGGTAGCTATATGTAAAGAAATCCAACTACAAAACAGAAGCAAATGGAGCAAAAAGGATGAGGAAGCAGAATCACTTGGCCAAAAGATTCAAGAAAAGTGAGACTTTCTTGTTCCTTTCTATCCATAGCTTTGACCATGGATGCATTACCTAAGAGGTAGAAGGCTTACATCTGATAGAGACTGGCTATGTGATTCTGTGTGCCTCTCAGTATTTGAAGCAGCAAAGCAAATATAAGCCATAAAGAAAATTCTGACTGATCTGCATTGGTAGAGAGTTTGAAATCACAGGTTCTCTCTAAATCCTTACCAATCTCCCCCCAAAAACTCACATAAACAAACCATACAATCTTCCTTCCTTTCTTCCCTTTGTACATTCCTTCCTTATTTCTCTTTAAATTGGTGATCTTTTGGGATATTAGGCCTTGTTGCTTATATATGGTGGATGCAAAGCACACAATCACATCATTATCGTTATCATCATCATCTTCTTCATCATCTTCCAAACTCACAGATATAAATTATGCTTTAGTGATATAAAGCACCTTCCATATATTATCTAATCTAATCCTATGAATTTCAAATATTCTTCTTATAATTATTATCTTTTTACAGCCAACCAAGAGATCTACTCCATAGTCTTTAACCTGGAAAAATTATAAGATTGAGGTTTGTTTGGATTAACCTAAGGCTATCTTAGATGATCCAAATAAAGTAAAAACAGAAAGATAAATATGTGAGTTTGCAGAGATGAAGCATCCTCTTGAAATAGTGTCTGGCAGAAAAGGAACCAATAGCAGATGCCTGCTATCTGCACCAGCAAGCGTGAAGCACACCTTACACCCTAGAATATCATGAGACATACTCCAAGCTGTCACTAACTCTTTGTACTAAAACCAATGTGGTGTTTCTACCTTCCTTTTCCTTTTCTCCAAATAGAAGGCCCATTTTTGGAATTGTTTGACCTATTTTGTTTTACTTCTAGAGGGTGCTATGCTCAGATAGACACTAAAAGCTGCCCTCACCTTTGATAACCCAGTTATCTAGCAATTTTCCATTAGTACATCAAATCACAATAATTTCAGCAGAAAATAGCTCAGAATCCTAATACTACAGAATTGGAAGTTGTCTCTCATGTCATCTAGTCAAATACCTACCAAAAGCATGATGAAAAATGAATCTTAAACATGTACCTTCTACATAATTATAACAATCTCCTTTATAGAACACTTTACAGATTCCAAGAACACCTTCAAATAAATTATTTCAGTTGACACTCACCCCATGAAGCAGGTAAAGTAAATTAATTATCATATTCATTTTACAGATGAGGAAATAGTGACAAGTGAGTTGCCCAAAGTCACAATGAGCAGCAAGGGGGAAACTATCATTGAAGATGCTTGATTTCTCATTCAGTGTATTTTCTATCTCCTTATGTGATGGACCCTCAAAAGAATGAGGAATATGGAAGTTACTGGGTTGATGATAAGTAACAAATTCACCATTAAAGATTCAGGAGAAAAACAGAATAATGTCAGACAGTGAAAATAGCTGCTAATTAGAATGGAAGAGCCCATGACTCAAAACTCTCTTCCTATTGTCCTTTCCCCTAAACACCCCCCCCCCAACATACTAGGGTTATTTTCATCAAAACAACAAGAAGCTGAATAGGACCTTTAATCTCCACATTTCTAATTATTTTCTTTTCAGACAATTTTCTAAATTGGGCATTCAAGCAAAAGAGAGGGAAAGTTCATTATTCAGGCTGTGGTTTCCATTCATAGAGCTAAATAAAATTAGTATCAAACATTATCCTGATATATTACAAGATATAAGGTGTACACAATTAACTGAATTCGATATGTCACTGACCTTCACATCTTGATAAAATATAATAAGAGGGATTTACAAAATCATAAATTTTGTACTTACAAAGGCTCCAAATTTAAGATCTTTGAAGTATTTGATAAGCAGAGAGAAGCTAGACAACTATTTGTCATATTAGTAGAGATTGTCATTTTAGTAGAGATTGATTTATGTATGCATTGGACAAGGTGGTCACTGAGATTCCTTTCAACTTTTATTTTATGATTCTATGATACTACATTTGAATAGAGAATGCATTAATTCTGAGTAGTAAATTGCTCAGTCCTATAAAAGAGGTCTCTTTCAAGGCATAAAATATCACTATGAAAAAAAGACCTCTTCTCAAATCCCAAATATAACCAATTCAAGAAATCCGAGCAATTGCTTCTGGAAAGAAATCTGCATGTGTTCCTTGTAAAAGAATTATTCTTTCATATTTGATTCATTTAAGTGCTATATGAATGACTATATACATAGTAAATGAGTGGCAGAGATAAGGAAGAGGAATAAGAATTCCATTCCTCCAACTTCATTTCTTAAAGGAATAAAGACATCCTGCTTATAATCATCAGATGCTGAGTCCTGCCAAGTCTGTCTCCACAATCTCTCATATCCATATCCTCCTCAGCTACAACTACAACCAACTTTGTTCATCCTCTTGCCTGATCTGACCTAGACTATTTTAATAGCCTCTTAATTGGTCTCCCTGTCTTGGGGCTAGCTCTGTCCAATTTATCCTACATGCTACTCCCTTGAGTAACCCTTCCTAAAGCTCTTCTAATATCTAAATCATTTTTACATTAAAAGCCTTTAGTGGCACCAAATAAACCTATAAACACATGATTCTGGTATTCAAGGCATTTTATAATCAAGCTCCAAAATACTTTTCTACATTTATCTTATGCTATGCTCATTCACATCTTTGAATTTCAGTTGCAAAGGACTTATCTGTCCTTCATTCTTGCCCATATTAGCCATGCTATCCCTCAAATTTGAAGTGCATTTCCTATCCATATCTGTGGAATGCCCCCCCACTTTCAAGACCCAATTCAGTAAGCAAGAATCTCTTTCATAAAGTCTCTGATAACACTCCACCCCATTCCAGGTAACAATGGGCCTTCCTCTTGAATTTCACATAGGACTTTTCCTAGAGATCTTATATTTATATTTATCTCATGTTTTCACTATTTATTAAAGGCTTAGAACTGTGAAAGAAGTAGGACTATAGATATCCCCCACCTTAATTAGAAGCAACCAGAGAGCTGAAGTTCTGAATGCCAAAACTGAGAAACAGTTTCTTCACAAAACATCTTTGAAGATCCTTCTTCTTCAACCACCTCCTCCACAGACTCCTCATCCATATCAGAGATCATTCCCTAGAGGTATTTCTACTCTAGGCTCTACTCTCTAGGGACTAGTTCACAATTTCAATGAGAGCTTCAGCCACACACTTTATTCCCTCCTCTTAGTTATAGAATCAAGATCAAATCTATCTCTGTTGTTATCCCTGTATGGGAATTTCTAAGGCCTCACTTAAGAATCTTCTAAGACCAAAGTGCTCCTCTCAGGCCACCAAGAGTTCCCAGGGCTTATCACACTTTGCTCAGCACATTTTAAGTTCTTTTTTTTTTAAACCCTTACCTTCTGTCTTAGAATTAATACTATGCCTCTGTTCCAAGGCAGAAGAGTGGTAAGGGCTAGGCAATGTGGGTTAAGTGAGTTTCCCAGGGTCACACAGCTGAGAAGTGTCTGAGTCAGATTTAAATCTAGGACCTCCCATCTCTAGGCCTGGTTCTCAATCCATTGAGCTACCCAGCTGTCCCCACATTTTAAGTTCTTAATGAATGTTTTTTCATTTATCTATTCCAGCTCCTCCTGCTATGGCCCAAAGCTGTCCCTGGCCTTCTCTCCTAAGTCCCCTTTTTTAGTATCCCCCAAAGTCATAAGCTTTCTCTTGTCTGTAACATATTTCTGAAATATTCCATATTTTTACTGACTACTGAGCATTATGTCTACCTAGTTATCCCACACACATCTAAAATTCTAAGTATCCAAAACAGAACTCACTATTCCCCCCTCCTAAGTCTGCCTCTTTACCAAACTTCCCTTATTCTACTGAGAGAACAAATATTCTTCAAGTCATTGAGGTTTCAAACATCATCCAAGATCATAGAACCAGTCTTGACTCTTCCCTTCTCCTTATTTCCTATATTCAATCAGTTGTCATCTTCTTTTTGATTTTACCTCCACAGTATCTCTTGTATAAGTCCCCCTCAGACCTTCTGTTGTTGCAATAACATACTAACTGAGATCTGTCTCTTGTCTCTTTTCTATCTACTGCCACTGGACCCAGTCTTCCAATGCCGAGAGAGTGGGACTGTCTCTGTGCATCGACTTTTCCACTTAAATCTCCTTCACGCACAAGTGTCTTTGTGCACACTCATCTATCATAGATGAAAACGCACAAAGACAATCGTCATCCTCGGTTACCGGGAAACTACTACTACTATCTACTGCATCTTTTACATAACTACCAAACTGATATACAGTTAAGGCAGAGGTATGACCATGTCACTTCCTTGCTCAAGAAACCTCACTGGTTATCTGTTGTCCTTAGGAAAACAAAATACAAACACTTCTATTTGTCTTTTTAAGCCACTCATAATCTGCTTCTCTTTTCAAACAGGTTTGGCATTCTTTGAGGAAGAGGAGACAGTACTGGTTGCTGAAGTACATTTTAAAATATATAAACCAGTAAGAATAAATGACAATAAATCATCGCGCTGGCCTGTGTAGTTTCCCTCATTACTTTGTGAATACCTGATATTTCAGTGGATGGCTAGGAAGAAATTGAACCATTTGCATGGTCAAAGAGAATTGAGAGTTTTGCCAATTATTCTTCTTTCAGCTTAAAAGGAAATAAAATACAAGAAAAGGTTGCATAATGTAAATGGCCTCTATTTTATTTATTTATTTGAGGACAGATGGCTCATCCCATTTTCTTCTGCAGTCTACCAAAAGCAAGAGTTTGATATTACAGTACATGTTGAGGATATCACTGACTGGGTGTGGGAATCAATACCTCAAATGTCAGATGACAAAGTCCCCTCTACCCTCTTTGAGATTAAACTGGCAAAAGAAAAACTGAAACATGAAATTCATCTTTTCCCAAATCCCTCTGCTCCTTGGTTGGTGTCTGTGATATTAACAAGACTCAGCACTTCTTTCAAGCCTACTCTGGGTTCATCTCAAAAATGTGTCCTTCTCTGGATTGGTTCAGCACCTAGTTCCTGGTCAGCATGCCAATTGCCCCTCCCCTATTTCCTAGGAGCCTGCAATTAAATATTGATTATACTTAACTGCAGCTGAGTGTTTTCTTATTTTTATCCATAGAATGGACATCACTCTCAGTTTTGATTAAGGGTAATTTAAGCCTTTCATGTGTCCAAATTGTCCTTGTTGATTTTTGGAGTACAATAATTGCATTTTGTACTAAACTTATTTGCAGTTCAAATGCTGTTCTAAACTTTGTTTTGATTGCTTGTTTGCTGAGAGGGTAACGATATAAACTCAATAGAATCACATTTGCATTAAGGATGGTGAGGATGGGAACTTGGAGGTGGAGGCAAAAATTAAGGAAAACTGAATATTCAAGTGAAACTACAGAGCCTAAAAACTACTCCTACATTCTCATCTAGGTCCAACCTCGATCCATATGATTTTCAGCATATTTACGCAACTGACATACACAGCTGCTCAACATAATTCATCATAGGAAAAAAACTTAATCTGAGTTTAAGTATTTGATCTGATTTTATTTCATAACTTTTTGTGCTATTTGCCCTAAGAATGCTTCTTCTAAGGTCCATGATCTCAGTTTCCTGGCTGCCTTAGCAACAACATCATTTCCAATAAAATGCCCACAGATATGTTTTTAATTTCACCAAAAGACAATCCACATGTTGTTTATGGCTCTCCAAGTTGGAAAGATATGAAACAACAACCTTTACACTCCACTGTTGGAATCCTTCCAAATTCCTTCTTCATTTATCATGACTTTCTTTGGCTAACTGCTCACCATTAAACAACAAATCAATAAGTGTCAATTGTTATGCTTCATATCAATACAATTTTTAATAGTGAGCATGAGCCAATGCCATGATAAATGAAGAAGACAGTGACCTTGTTCAAGGTCAGGGCCTGGGTTTGCAAAAGAATTGTGTCTTACACCCAGTTATTTTGTGTAGTATTTTTTCTTCCATGCAATGTTGTTTTGTTTCTGGAAACAGCCTTGTCAATGCAGACTAAGATCTCTTTCCACTGCCCTCTGCCTAGTTTAGACACTATTACCTCATGTCTAGATTACTAAAATAGCATCCTACTGAAAGTCTCCATCTTGCTCCCTTCTGCCAGATTAATCCTTCTAGAACATTGTATCCATTATTTTAATGGCTTGCCAAAAAATAGTCCATAATTCCTTCAGAGCATACAAGATAAAATCCAAACTCCTAGGTCTGATATTCAAGGTCAACCACAGTGAAAGCATCAGTTTCCCTTTTCTGCCTTATCACCAGCTGCTTCCTATGAACTCTTCATTCTAAGTAGGCTATTCTACTCAGTGTTCCTTGAATGTAAGGTGTAATTGGAGCAGCATGGGTGGTATAATGAAGGGGAGACTAGATTTTGAGTTTGAAGACCTGAGTTCTTATCCTGATTCTGATATAACCTTAGTCATTTGGGGTCAAAGCATTTGATGTTTTTACACATATGTTCATTAGTGAAATGAAAACACAAGACTTTAAATGACCTCTAATGACCTCCTGTTATAACTTTACAATCCCATACATCACATTTCTAGTCCATGCTTTTCACAGACTATGACCACTTCTCTTTTATTCACTTTTCTAACCTTTAATCTAACTTGAGGATTGATTTCTTTGACAACTTCAGCCTATGGTGATTTTTCTCTTCTCTGAACTTTTACATTATTTATTATCTGAACACCTCATTTGACATAGGATCATATGTCTACATCTAGAAATGACCCCAGAGACCAACTAGCCCAATTTTCTCATTTTGCAGATGAATACTTGAAATATACTTCACTTTAATGTTATTTAACTTTTTATATGTGCTCTAATTCCCCAAATATATTACAATGTCCTTGAGCATATGGAAGTATTGTTCAGTATAATACATAGACTTAAGCAATCACTATTTTTTTCTCTTTGAATATTTTACAAGAAAACTAAAAGGGCTATTTTAATGGGAACTGAGCAATATCATATTTTTAATATGTTGTAATATTAAAATCAATCCACTTGATAACATATGCTCTCCTCAAAAGTTTTGTTATGTTTTCTGGATTTGGGGGAAATAGGTTTTAAAATACAAATGTAATATAACTTAAGCCCTCAAATGGACATTGATTTTTCTGATGTGGTTATTCCTCCAGAGAAGGTAAAAACATTTCTTAATCTTATATAATGCACTCCTCAGAGAACCATCTCAAAGCAGGTCACTCTAAGGAACTCTGGGAAGGTTCAATAGTAACTTAAGAAATGACAGGGGCAGGGGGCAGCTGGGTGGCTCAGTGGATTGAGACCCAGGCCTAGAGACGGGAGGTCATAGGTTCAAATCTGACCTCAGACACTTCCCAGCTGTGTGACCCTGGGCAAGTCATTTGAACCCCATTGCCTAGCCCTTACCACTCTTCTGCCTTGGAGCCAATACACAGTATTGACTCCAAGACGGAAGGTAAGGGTTTAAAAAAAAATAAGAATAAATAAAAAAAAGAAATGACAGGGGCAGCTAGGTGGCTTGGTGCCTAAAGATGGAAGGTCCTGGGTTCAAAAATCTGGCCTCAGACACTTCCTAGCTGTATGACTCTGGGAAAATCCCTTAAATTCTATTTCCTAGTCCTTTTGTCCTTCTGCCTTAGAATCAATACCCAATATTGATTCTAAGATGGAAGGGTAAGAGTTTTTAAATTCTTTTTTCATTAAAAAAAGACTATATTTGCATTTACCAAAAATGTGCTTCAATTTTAGTTTAGTTTAGAATAGTTTATATTCATGTATGTTTCTGTTCTAAAATTATTTGGGTTTCTTACTGCCCAAAGAAGATGTAGAACTATAATTAGTAATAATTGTGGGTTATAAAAGGCTCTGTGTTCAACAGATCAATCTAATATTTATTAAGTACCTACTAAGTGTCAAGGTAAGCACCAGGATGCAAAAACCAAATAAAAACAGTCTCTGCCATCAAGAAGCTTCCATTTTCATGGAGAAGACAATATTATACTATCTATCTCTCTATCTATCTATCTACACACACACACACACACACATTCTTATAGAAATGTAATATATTCTTGGTTTGCTTTAGCTAAAGCACATTCCATGGAATGCTAAGTCTGCTCCATGGCCATTTCTGGGGAAACTTGTTCAGCTCTAAAGGACTTGGCAATTTGGGATGGCACAACAAACTCTGGGTGATCACTTGGCTTCCTTTCAGTGATGGCAGCAGGGGGAGGGTGCTGTGTCATTTTAAGATGAAACCAGCTTACCTTAGTCCTTTGTCCCTTCCTTTTTCTGCAATATGTGGTATCATATAATTGTGAAACTTCCTACAAGAGGTGAGGGGAAAATGCCCCTTTATCCCCAACAGCACAGTAGCCTGTAGATATGTGGCAACTGAAATAATAAATGGCTGGTTGACTAGGAAAGCTTATCTTTGAACCTCTGTCTGTGATTTCTTTATAACACTGAACATAGGTGATTGAATATTAATCCTGAGGTGGATGTTTCTGGTCTTAGAAGCAAGCTTGTGAGCTTGAGATTTCAGAAGTCCTTGGATTCTTCAACGGGTGCTGACTACACTATAGATGGTAACCCTATGACTATTACAGTGCTTCTTGGAAAAGAACCAGCAATAGGAGGAGAAGCTCATTGCCCAGCATGACTTGTCAGAGGACAAGGACCTTGACAGGAAACAGGATAGAGCTAGATCAGAGATGAAATGTCAATTCAGCAGACTAGCAAAATACTTTATTTTGATGTTTTAAATCTCAAACTTCCTGTGAGAATGTAACAATAGTTACAGGTCACTGAACATAAATTTTTGTCAATATTAGCTTGTAAGTATTCTGTGTTTAGCATTTCCTTTGTGTGGAAGAATAAACAGCTGTTTTATTATGATCTACGCTATAACTTGAGTATATTTCTAGTCTCTTTAGGGGATAAGCTAGATATAAGCCAAACCTAAGGTCTCTGGAAACGGGGGTATAAAGAGATATTGTTTGAGAAAGGGGGAAAAAAGCCTGTCCTATTTCTTCTAAAGCCTTGTGTAGTAAACCAAGCAGTGAGCATGGATCCAGGTTGAGGACCCCCTAGCAACTAGTAGGTATGGGTATGAAATGGGTGTGCACTGTTTTATATACAAAGTGGATAAACATGGTAATCTAAGAGGAGAAGGAACTAATAGCTTGAGGCATCAGGGCAGGCCTCCAGTAGAAGATGATATTTGAGTTTAATTTTAAAAGGAATCATGCATTCAAGGAAGAGGTAAAGAGGGAAAGTATGGTAAGCATGAGTGAGAATCAATGCAAAGGCATGTATATAGGGAGGGAGGGGAAGGGGAATAAATATATGTTAGTTGTTTACTATGCCCCATGTACCAAGCAATTTATATATATCCTTTCATTTGAGCTTCACAAAAACCCTAGAAGGCAATTTGTATTATAATGTCTATTTTATAATTTAAGCAGTTGAGGCAGATAGAGGTTAAGTGACTTACCGAGGGTCACATAGCTAGTAGGTGCCTGAGGCTATATTTGAACATGGGTATTTACTCCAGGACCAGCGAACTGTACCACCTAGCTACCTCAATGAGAGATCCTATGTGAGTAATAGGTCATTGTGTTAGACCAAAGAATAAATGAAATAATGTAAAGAATAGTGAATAGAGTCTTAGACTTCAAGTTAGGACAACCTGTGTACAAATCCTGCCACAGTATTGCTGGCTGTGTGAATCTGAGCAAGTCACTTAAATTCCTGATTTAATAAACTTTTATTACCTCCAGGATCAAATACAAAATCCTCCATTTGGCATTCCAAGCCCTTCATAACCTGCTCTCCTTCAACCTTTCTAGTCTTTTTACATGTTTTTCAGTGCAAGAATACCTGTCTCCTTGCTATTCCTCACACAAAACACTACATCTTCCAACACTACATTTTTCTCTGGCTGTCATTCTTGCCTGAAATTCTCTCCTTCCTTATCTCCAACTCTTAGCTTTCCTGGCTTCTTTCAAGTGCTAGTTAAAAGAACACCTTTTACAGGAAGTCTTTCCTGATCCTTCTTAATGCAAGTACCTTTGCTCTGTTAATTGTCTCCAAGTTGCCCTGTATGTATTTTGTTTGTACATAGCTGTTTGCAAGTTCTCTCCCCCATTAGACTGTGAGCTTCTTAAAGGCTAACATAGCATCTGGTACACAGATGATGCCTAATAAATACTTATTGGCTGATCGTTAACTAATCTTGCTTTGATTTAACTTCTTCATCTATATAATGAAGGGATTGGATTTGATGGCCTCTAAGGTCTTTTCCAATTCTAAATCTGTGATCTTATAAATAATATGTAAGAAGACTAAAATGGCAGTCAGGAGTGATGAAGAGATTTTAATGCCAAAGGAATTCCCATGTAATCCTAGAGGTAGTAAGGAACCATTGGAGTTTACTTATTAAACAATGGGATGAATAGAATCAAACTTAAGTGTATTAGGAAAGACACTTTCTCCTAAAAAGGACCCTTTGTAGACAATGGGTCAGAGTGGGGAAGAGCTGTTAGACAGAGAATAATTAGGAGACAATTAGAAATGCAATGTCTGCCAAGACTCCATTTGCCTCTAAAATTGACAAAAGCAGATATTATGACATTAACTATTATTGTCACATTCAAAACATATGACTACTCAGGTCATATTAAAATGGTCTTTTCAATATTCTTTGCACAATCTTTAAAGATAATATCAAATCTTGAAAGATCGTGATACTAAATTCCACTAGATTGTAAATTTTCTAGATAGAACTTCTATAAATTATAAAAATGAGAGGATATTATTTCTATAATCATCATTCACTACTAGGATGGCTAGGCTTAGTTCACAAATAGTTAAACTGAACCTAAGCCCATGAATATACCCCCAACAATGTGAGACAGTGTGACAAAAGAAAAAGAGGCCTGCTTCCAAACAGCAGGAGCTGGGTTTAAGATCCTGTCCTGTCTCCCCATCTCTGGCCCATACTGATGGTGTGACCCTAGGTCAACCATAACATCTCAGTGCTCTAGGCAACTCTCTAAGATTATGTTACTGCCCTATAATTGGTGGTAAAAATTTTCTTCCTCACTTGGGAGTTCCCAATACCAATGAAATCACAAACCCAATCCATATCTCTGTTTTATGTCAGACATAAAATGGAGTTAATAAGAACAAGTTAATGGATATAGTATATGTTAAACTATACCACAGAAGAAATCATATTTGTACTTCATGTTTCTGAAGTAAACAATCTTCCCTTATTTTAGAGGGAGGATATTCTGTAATAGATTTTTTCTCTTAAATACATTATTTTATGTTCCTATACATTCAATCAATTAATTAGCATTTTTAAAAGTTCTTACTATGTACCAGACATCACTGGAGATATAAAAATAGGCAAAAAACCAATCCTTTTGGGGGCAGCTGGGTAGCTCAGTGGATTGAGAGCCAGGCCTAGAGATAGAAGGTTCTGGGTTCAAATCTGACATCAGACATTTCCCAGCTGTGTGACCCTGGGCAAGTCACTAATCCCCACTGCCTAGCCTTTACCCCTCTTCTGCCTTGGAACATTATATAGTATTGATTCTAAGATGGAAGGTAAGGGTTATAGTTAAGGAAAACAACAATCCTTACTATTAAGGAGTTCTCAATCTAGTCAAAGAATGGAGACAACATGTAAATAACTATGTACCAATGAGATTAAACAGGAAAAATTAGGGGCTATCTCAAAGAGAAGGCATTAAGATTAAGACTGGCATTTAACTGGCAAATCACAATTTATATAACAAAATAATGAATAAGAAATATGTGTCATGCAACTCTTATTTCATACACATCTCATCTTTGCTGAGGGAAAAATTAATAGTTGGTGACAAATTTCTTCTGACTCAGAGTGCTGGGGTAAGAAGGAGCAGTGACAGAAGAAAAGAATTTTAGGAAAATTAGACTAGGATGATTTTAATCAGAAATTTAACAGTTTCTCTCTGTAAGATAGGTAAATCTATACAATTTATCCAATATAAGTAAATACTATTTTTCAACATTAAAAGGAAAAGAATCACTTTTAAGTAAAAAGGCTAATATCTGTAAAATAAAAACTAAAAATGACAGAATACTTGAATTTATATCCTGAAATTTAAGAATAAAATATGTGGCAAAGATGTCAACTTTTCCCAAGCATGTGGGAGGCCTTTTCTGGCAAATTTATTACACTTGGAATATTCAGTAGTCCCAGGTACTAAAACAACAACTGTCTAAGTACTAAGACTCAAGAAAAAAGGGGAGAAAAAAACATCCAAGAAAATCAAAGGTCCTTTCTTGGAGGACAATTCAGCCAACCCTTATTTGCAACATCTTAGACTGCTTATCCTTTGGATAAAAGCATCAGTCTTTCCAAACCCCTAGGAATAAAAATTATAGCAAGGACTGAAAAAGTATATAATATGTTTTTCTATGGAATCCTATTTTGTGGAATCCTTAATGGATCCATTCTAACCAAATCAATTATTAATAGTCTCTCATGTTATTCTTGTGGAAAAGTTAGATGGACTATGGAAACTGGTTGACCCCCAAAATAGTCATTAATACTCCAATATCAGCGTTGTATAAAATGGGGTATTTTAAGCATCTGTGATTATTCTGAGGTGTCTAACAGTTTAACAATGACTTGAATGAAGGTATAATGGCAGTGTTACTAATTTACATATGACACAAATAACATATGCGTGGAATGGACCCAGAATGCACAGCTTGTTGATTTCTTCAAGCTTGTTTGGCATCACCTGAGGAGGTGGTGTTTGGCATCACAAGGTGGGTCTGAAGAATTGGATTGGGTACCTATAAGGAAAAACTTCCTAGCCATCAGAGCTATCTAAAAGCGAAATAGGCTGCCTGGGGAGGAAATGGCTTTCCTCATACTTAATATCTTTGAGCAGTGACTAGATGACATCTTATCAGGCATGTTGTTGAAGAGATTTCTTATCTCTGTAGGGTTGGACAAAATTATTTCTGAGGACCCTTTTGATATGAATTGATTCTGGTTTTGTAATTTCTTCTTCTCACATCATCAACAATTCATATCTACTTCCCTCCCATACCATCCCTAAAATCTGAGATGGAACCAGAGTCTCTAGAAAGAGGAGACTAATAACCATAATAACAATAACTAGGCATTCATGTAGTACTATAAGATTTGCAAAACATTTTATGTATCTCTTGTAAGAAGGGACAAGATGAAATTCTAGGGCATTATATTCACTGATGCACTTTCCTAAGATTTATTTCTCTTTAAAATGTCTTGTGAGGTAAGGTGATGTGGCAAGGCTGATTTTTAAAAAATACAATTCAATCTGGTTCTGTCTTGACTTTTATGCAATGATTTAACCACTATGATGTTTTAATTTCCTACTTGGATACTAAAGCTCCTCAGGAGGTAATTTTAAATAATAAAGCAACTAGATAAGTAAATTAGATGGAAAAATAAACTTTTCCAACTAAGACAGTCTACTTAGGATACTGATCACATGTACATCTGCCTAACTCTCCCCCTCCTTCCCCTATCTCTGTCTCTGTCTCTTTCTCTCTGTCTCTCTCTCTGTCTCTCTCTCTGTCTCTCTCTCTGTCTCTCTCTCTCTCTCTCTCTCACACACACACACACACACACAGTATAATTAACCAGGCTAGAGTAATGAAATTATTGTTATTTGAAGAACTATTTTCCCCAGTACTGTGACTGCTTCCAGAATTGGATAATATACTGCTGCTTTCCTGGGTGGCAGAACAGCAGATCTTCTTGCAGGTTTTAAACTATTACCCCAGAGCCCAGCACAGTTATCCATCAGGTCTGACTGCAGCTTTCAAACAATGCTGTACTTACTCCCTCTGCCTATGTGAATCAAATAAGACCAGGTCACTGCCTGCTGCAAGACAAAGATAAGGCAGAATGCTCTGCCACCAAACAGGTTACTTAACTACTTTACTGGCCATAAATCTCTAAAGTGAAATTTGATAATCAAATTATTGCATTGACCATGGTCTAAAAGAGACATTTTCACACCTAACATGTCAAGATACCTGGGTACATCACAAAAAAAAAAATCCTAAATCTGTGACATCTACTAAGCTTTCTTGTCTGAACTTTTGCCAAGGTGGAAGTAGCATTAAGTATGTATTCTTGGTAGAAAAGGGGAAAGAGTACACATATATATTTGGGTGGGAAAGAAGAGATAACAAGAGGACCTTTCCCTGAACACTGGCAGTAAACCAGGGGATGGGTTAAAATTCAAACCAGTCAATATTCAGCAAAATAGTCAAAGGAGAAGGCACAGCTCAATCTAGTTTCTATTAGTCATCTCAGATTTTCTTTATATTACTTACAACAAAATAAAAACAGGATAAAGAGGAATAAAAAATCCACTTATGTAACAACAAAATACTTTAAATATTTCAGAGCTAGTCTAAAACACACACACACACACACACACAACATATAAATGCTTTAAGAGAATTTTTACAGAAATAAAATTAGAAGTGAATAATTTTTCACATACCATGAAAAAAATGAAGAGAATAGAAGATTGTTTTATAATTTAAAACTTAAAAAGGGGAAATGAATAACTGTATTTGGACTAGAGAAAAATTACAAAAAGCTCCAGAGCTGACAGCCACATCAACCAGCCAATAAACATTTATTAAGCATTTGCTGTGTTATAGCACTGTATTCAGTGCTAAGGAAGCAAAAAGAGGCAAAAGATAGTACCTGCCCTCAAAAGAGCTTCCAATCTAATGCAGAGAGAAACATGCAAATATTTTAACTATATATAGGATAAACAGGAAATAATTAACAGAGGGAAAACACTAGAATTGCCATGGGTTGAGGAAGGTCAGATTTTACCTGGGTCTTGACAGAAGCCAGAAAGGTAAGTAATTGGAATGGAGGACAGAGAGCAGGGGAGACAGCCAGATAGAATGCCCAAAATTAAGAGATGGAATATCTTGTTTGTGAAACAGCTAGGAGGTCAGTGTCACTGAATTGAAGAGTGTGTTAGGAAGTAAAGTATAAGAAAACTGGAAAAGTATGCATATATCGTTTACAAGAGTTTACAGTATCTAAAATCTATGAAGCTAGAATCTGAAGGGAAAAATAACAGATCAAGGGAAATAACTTCTTTTAAATTACTATGATAAAATTTTGACAGCCATATTTTTGAAACTTGATAGAATTATATGACTGAGATCCATTCCTCCAATATACAAATGGTCAATATATATGAACAATTTTCAAAAGAAGAAATACAAACTATTAACAATCACATTCAAAATTCACAATCACTGTTAAAAAATTGTTAAAGGTGAGTATTGCAACAAACCTGACAATATAAAACTATAGAATCTTAAAGAGCTAGGCAGGATGACAGAGGTCATATGTTCCAACCTCCTCATTTTACAGATGAAAAACCTGAAGCTTAGAGAAGTTAACAGACTAGTGAAGATACTTAAAGCTGGGAAAATTCACTGTAGGAGGGGTCAGGTGAAAACGACTAATGTACTTTTGGTGGAACTGTAAAATAGTTGAATTGTTCTGGAAAATAATTTGTAATTATGTGAGAAAATGTCTAAATATTTCATGTCTTTTGACACATGTAGCAAGAAATATTCATCAGTACAAAAAACTTTCATAGTAGCATTATTTAGAGAACAAAAATTGGAACTAAATATGTGCCCAACAATGGTGAATCAATGGACAAATTTTGGTGTATGAAAGTAATGAAATGTTACTGGGCTCAAAGGAATGACAAATGTGAAAAATTCAGAGAATGTGAGGAGATTTGTATGGAGAGATGCAAAGCAAGGTGACTGACTAAATCCAAATGTCAATGCCAGTGGTGTCAGACTGCTGAGTAAAGAAAACATTCTTCACTTCTGTTAATAACTGAAAATAAAAACTCTCCTTGGTTAATATGCTTTTTTTTTTAGATTTTACACATGTAACCATGCAAAATATTTTTCTATATTAGTAATTTTGTGAAGAGATCTCAAATGGGAAAAAAGGGAGAAGAAAGAAAATTAAGTGTGTTTCAGTCTGCATTCAAATTCCATTGGTTCCTCCAGGACAAATGGTATTTTTCACCATGAGTCTCTAGGATTGTCTTGGATCACTGCATTGCTGAGAATAACTAGGGCATTCACAGTTGTTCATCAAGAAATACTGTTGTCATTGTGTACAGTGCTCTGCCTCTATTCATTTCACTTTGCATAAGTTCATGTAAGTCATTCCAGATTTTTCTGAAACCATCCTGTTTGTCATTTCTTATAGAACAATAGTATTCCTTCATTATCATATAATACATCAGTTAATATGCTTTGTAAAAGGGAGATTCACCAAATGTCACAGAGGAAGTATCTTATGTCAAAAAAAAATGTAGCAATTGTAAAAATTCAAACAACTTCATTTTGCCTTGTCTCAGTAAATCAATTCCTCTTCACAAACTACAATCCAATTAAAGCTTCAGCTAAGTGGTGCTACAAATAGAGAGTTGTACTTGGAGTGAGGAAGCTTTGAGTTCCAATCCTGCCTCAGATACTTATTTGTTGTATGACCTAGGACAACTTTCTATACTGGGATTCTCAGTGTCCTCACTTGTAAAAAAGAGGATATTGGATTCAATAGGCTCCAAAGTCCCTTCTAGCTTTCAAATTCTTGACTAGTCATTCCCAGACTTGCTACTCCATCTCCATATGTTCACATGAAACAAGCCAAAAAGCCTAGATTGAAATTCCTCTTCATCTTGCTTCTTAGAATTACATTACTTACATTAAAGGCTCAGTTTAGGGACCATCTTTCCATGAAACTTTACCCAATCACCCCTATTATTAGAGTCTTTTTTTTCTACTCCATTCTCCTGGGAGGGAAAAAGAAGAGACTAATATAGTCTCATATCACTGTATTACTCTTTTTTTTCCCTCTGAGGAGGATGCAAATATCTTGAAGGTAGAGACTATTTCATTTTTATCCTTGTATACTCAGGATACAATACAATACAAAAGTGGGTACTTAATAAATGTTCATTGAATGTATCTCTTTGCCTAAGACTGACAAAATATTGTCAGAGAGTGATTTTAAATGAATGACTAAAATGAAGTTTGGAGATAATCTGTGGTTTGGAGTTATCCACTCTATTTCTGCCACTATGACTATAATAGATAAATATTTATAGTTTGTTAAAGGTTTCAATATACAAAAATAAATTTTAAAATTTTCATGACATACTTTTGTTTAATATTGATGGGCAATCCAAGAGAAATGTGAGAATACTTTCATTTCTAATGCTAAAAGCTCTCTCTCCTTTTTTCTTAAATATAGAAAAATTATATCTGGTATGCAAGTCTTAGATTCCTGAACAGAATGAACTAAAGTAAAAATGCAACAGGACCAAACTATTGGTTAGCAGTGTACCCCCATCCAAAACACTACAGCTTTCAAAATGTGGTTCTATTTTTCATCAACAATCCTTTTATCAGGAATTGAGGTATCCTAACGTTTTTCTCAAATCTTTCTTTTTCTTTTTTTTTGAGGGGGGAGGGGGAAGGGGCATTACTTTCAGCCTGTATACCTACCTACAATATGCCTCACAGTTGGATCAAATGAGTCTAGTATCTTTACCCTAGTTCTTCTAATGTTCATTAATACTTTCATTTTTTATTTTGACTGCTGAAATACTATCCTTCAATACTTTCTCAGACTCTAATCAGTAAATTACACCTTTTCCATAAACCTATCTTTGGCATTCCCTGACAAGCATATTCCAAACCTTCACTGACTGACTGCTTCTTCCAAACCCAAACACTCAAAGGCAGTCTGACAGCATTTTTCTTGGTGTTGTACTCTCACATGAAGCTGGGATTCACGGTCACTCATGATGCTGCTCTGTTCAGCATAAGGAGATAACCTTTAAAGGTTGGAACTAAAATGGTTTTCTTATCTACGGGGAAATATAATTCACTGTTTTAGGCAGTATCGCATGCCTAAATAATTCATTAAAGTAACTTCAATGCTTCTTAAACCCCAAAGAGGAGAACTCTGTCCCCAATTCATGTGCCTATGAATAAAGGACAAATAATTCTAAAAATAACAACTCAAATATAAAACTCCAGGAAAGTTAGAAAAGGACAAACCAAAATTTATTGAGATTTATAACAAGACAAAACATTTAGCAGAGAAAAATTTTGCTAGGTACCTAGCATAAAGGGGTATTTGTGTATACATATGCCATATATATTGAAAAAAAAACATAAATGCTGCATCGGACTAATAGTTAACTCTTAAATCCAAAACAAATGGGTGATTATCAGGTCATTGAATAAAGCTGTAAGGAACTTTAGAGATCATTTAGTCTAACCCTCTCATTTAGAAACTGAGGACCACAGAGTTGAAATGATTTACCATGCTTGTTCAAATAGCAAAATTACAGAAGCAAAGTGCTAACTCCAAAATCCAGAGATCTTTACATTGTGAAAATATTACAGCTCAGAACAGACATGTCAAACATCATCAAAATTGTCAGGTCCACCATATATGTACATATGTCCATGAAAAAAAAGAAGAAAGATTATCAGGCAATTGACTTGGGGGTAGGAGAGGAGGGGAGGAGAAGGAAGACCAAAATACTTGGTTGAAATCCAAATACATTACAGGGTTCTGGTACTGAGATAAACTTGCAATTCAATATACAAAGAAGTATGTGTGCAAGCTTAGGCACTAGATCTTCCTGGCATTGAGGCTAAGGGAATCCTAAGGGAATCAGGAAAACGAAGTGAAGGATTCTCTACATCAAGTACTGTCCTCTAATTCCACTGCCTGGGTTAGAAGAGCTGAGGAATAGAGGTTAAGGCAAGGAGTAGAACTTGCATGGCCCAGGGAAGCTGGGACAGGATAGAGGCTAGAAGTACTGGTAAAGGGAGTATCTTCAGTCAGTGTTCTTGAAGCTTCTTGAAACCTCGTCTTACCAAAAGTCTCTCTTATTGATCTTCACCCCCTCATAATTAAGCATACTGAGTACATTTCATGGCAGTGTGCATGTTAGGTAAGAAGGAGAAGGAAAGTCAGAGGCAGCCTTTTGGTGCCAAGAGTCAGAGTTAGTTGATAGAATCAAAGAATTTAGAGTTGAAAAGAAACTTTGTGTCCTGAATAAATGAAGGAGGGGGGAAAACCCACTCATCTAATTTAGACATCACCCAGCCCAATCTCCCATTCAATCAGAAATCTCCTAAACAACATCCTTGGAACAGACCATCTAACTGATAGACCAAGAATAGTCAAAGATATGGGAATGAGATAATTAAAAGCACAGGAGTACATATTCATAAGAGATCAGGAAAAGGCAAGAAGTCAATATAAAGGAAAGTAACTTGTGAAGGTCAGAGTAGACAAACAGTCTCAAATCTGGGAAGACAGCAAATTGAGTTTAAGATATTACCAATCAAAGCACCAAGATTGAAACCTGATTCTAAACCAAAGATTCCAACCAGGAGTTTCTAACATACTTTCTATTACTTTGTCAGTGTACGCATTATTTGAAGGACAAGAGCTTACTTGGCTAGAGCAAAGGGAAAAGTATGATAGGCCTAATATGATAGTGAATATATAGACATTCTCCTCTTCCGATTAGAACCTCTATCTTTAGAGTATCTTCATACTGAAGTTACCCATTCACCTTGGTTCTCAATTTCTCAAGACTAGAGCATTGGAACATAGTGTGTATATCCCAACTCCCTGACATGTGGCCACTGTCTGGGCTCCCATAGCCCCTAGGCATTTTGTAACTAAATCTCCATTTTTCCTGAGAACTAATGTCAGAAATGTAAAGAAAACTCAAAAAAATCACAGCTAGATCATAAAAGAAATGCTAAATCTAGGCCCATGATCTCAAAATGAAGCAAGTGTATGTGACAAATCGTTCATCTCTAGTCTTGTTGATTTTGTTTAAAAAACAAGCTTGTTGGCATTGAATCCTTAGCAGAGTGAAAGGATCAAAAAACCAGGAGCCAAGATATCTAGCAGCCAGCCACTGCTAAGCCACCAATTAACTGTGTGATCCTAAATGTCATTTCTTAGGACTCATATTTTTTATCTATACCATGTAGGACCTGGATTAAAAGATCTCTTAAGTTTCTTTCCTAATTTGACTTTCTATGAGTAGATATTCACTGTTGATTTTTCAGGTAGGACATATTTGCTTTTTAAAAGTGTGATAATTTTAACTTAAGGAAAATTAACACATTGTTTTGCAGCAATTAAAGATCCTTAATTCTTTTAAAACAAAAATATCACCAACCACTGAATACTTACTTTGAATTCTTGGAGGAACAATAATTGGTCATTAAAAAGTTATTTGTGGATGTTATTAGTAGTGACAATGTAATTATGTCAAAGGGGGAAAAGGCATTTCCCAAAATGCACTTATTGTCAAATTTAAAAGATCAACTATAGGCATTTAGACTAAGGATTGTCAAATTTGCAATTAGTTTAGGGATCCTGAAAATAAAGTGTATCACATATATTTACATGGTCTAAATTCATTATCTCAATCTGTTTTATTACCAAATCTAAAGGAAGATTAGAGAAAAAAGGCCAAGGAGACAGGGAGTTGTAAACCTTAAAATTTCTTAGACTTATAAATGTTGGAAATTTCACCATTGGGAAATTTCATACTTGGAAAATTTCTTAGTGATAGTCTATTGGAATGTGAACCCCATTGGCATGGGAGGTTCCTCCTCCTCCCTTCTTAAGATTACTTTAGGACAGAAGCCTTTTGCTGAACAATGGAAAGGGCTTTGACCTATGCTTAAGCACAGAACAGGAATTTCTTTGAGTCATGATTGATTTTAGAATTGATACAATAGAGATACTTGGAATGACAGAACCAGGTCTTGGAAAATAAAATTTCCACCCTACTCAGTCCTAACAGGATTTAGGAAGGGATGAGCATAGATCAAAATTTAATTATTCCAATCTCTACCCTACTCAGGGTAACAGGATTTAGGAAGGGCTGTAGCAAAAGATCATGATTTAATTATTTGAGAATATGACCTTCAACAGACATGTGCAAAGCCACAGACCTCTGGGCGGTCCTGGTTTAAGCTAGAGCCACCATTGGCACAGGGAAAATGATGGACAGTGATTGGTAGATGTGAGAACTGAGGGGAGGGAACTTGGATGGTTTCCTTAAAGATAGAGGGGTCTGAGGACTGAAGTTGGTGGGAGAGTTTTGGCTCTGAGTGGTTGGAGAGGTGCTCTGAGAAGCTTGCTCTGAAGGAAGCTGGAGGTGGAGGCCCCTGAGATTGTTTCTCCATTTTGGTCATGTGAGTAATAGGGACTGATCTCCTTTCTTTGCCCCAGCTATCTAAGGGCTTGGGCCTTTTGGCCCAGCCTAAACAGAGGAGGTATTTAAGCCCTATTCCCTTCTCTCCCCTTTCTCTCTCCCTCTCTCTCTCTATCTCTAATTCCTTTCTTCCTCCTGTTTGTAATTAAACTCTATAAAAGGTTGACGGCTGACTTGAGTTTTCATTTAGGAATTACATAGCTGAATTCCTTGGCGACCTTAAATTAATATATATCAATCTTTTAAAGTGATTTCCTTGTCACAGAGTAAGAAGAATTCTTATACTTAACATACTTATTGAAATACCCACCAGCTCACTTAGTTGTACACATGCATAAACCTACATATATACATGCATACACTATAAACTTAACATGCTTCCATCAAGTGGAGGATTATGAAAGTAATGGTCAAAGAAAGGAAAATTGGGATTGTTTCTCTGTATGGACAAAATATGAAATACACAAGAATGGAAGATGTTTGCAGGCTAGAAAATGTATAATTGAAAATCTGTTACCCTAAAAAAGAACTACAATTCCCAGGAGTCCACTGACTTCATAATGTTATGTACTTCCTGTAGACAGAGGATATTAGTGAGTGGGCAGTCCTGTTGGACCTCTTTGGCATGATGACATTGAGCTTGGTGGCAGTGGTAAGCTATGTGTGGGGATTTTAAATGGGTTGATCAGCCATGGGCATGCGGTCTTTATTTTGAATCCTCTTTATTCCTTGATTTATAATGATCACTATTAAATATCCTAAAATATAATATTTTTCTATTTGATATCTAATTTTAATTTTTACAAAAGGAAGAAAGAGGAAAGAAAATAGCTATTTTAAGACTAAAAAACAGCACCAGATTGTATAAATTCATCATCAAAGATCCTCATTTAAAGCCAAGGCAATATTGTTCACATGCTATGGAAATAGCCTTAGCAGAAACTAGGAAGCAATTTAGAAATATCAATGGAAAACATAAACAAAATCATATAAGTACTCCATTGTAACAACCATTTAGATCTAAGGAAGAGAGGCAGCTCATGCTTACAGAGGACTTAACTAATTATAATAATATCAAAACAAAGTATACAACAGAGGTAATGGTAGCTTGTGATATAAATACTGGGTCCAGAATAAGAAAACATAAGACTTCTTGAAATATATCAATCACAAGTAAGTAGATTCTTATCTATTTATGAATTCATGGCTTATTACAATTCCTTTGGAGCTCAAATACTACACTTGGTCACTGGCCTTTCAGACTTCATGTCAAAGATTGCATTTGAGAGAAGGGGTCTAGTCTAAACAGATTTTTTCAGGTCAATTAACCTCTGCCAGCTTCAGTTTCCTCAACTATAAAATGGTGACAATAATAGCACCATATCCCAGGGTTATTGTAAAGATCAAATGAGATAATATTTATAAAGCATTTTGCACAGTGCCTGGCATATAGGAGACTCTAGGTAAATAAGTCTATAATTAAAATCTCAGAGGACTATAAAGCTCCAGAATTTTGGAAAAAATACTATCTTATTTTCATTACAACATGTATACTATTTTGGAAACATAAATTTCCTTAGGTGACTCTTGGTTCACTTAAAGCAATTTCTTGAGATGCCCAGACATAAGAAGGTGAGACTACAAATCTTACCAATTTTTCCCCTCAAGGTTTAGTTCCCATTCAAAAACCAAGTACTCTCAATATAACAGCTCTTTCCCTGGAGACATATATGCACACATCTTTCATTTTCAGTATTGATCTACTCTAGAAATTAAAGAGGCCAATGCAGAGCAGCAGTTTTAAATCTATAGACTCAAGAACAAGGTACCCCAAAGTCACACTTTCAAAGCATACCAAATGTATCCTTTTTCTACGAATACACTAAACTATTAAAAGCTCTACTGAACCCATCCATCAAGGTAGGAAACCTATATTAGGGAAAAGAAGTTAAAATGTACTTTTTTCCAACATTTCGAAGGCACATCTCAAATGTATTCAATACTTCTTTTCTAGTCAAGATTTACAAATAAGATTTCCTTTTATGAAATCTAGTCCAGAATCTATTTTCCAAAGATGATATCAATTTAATAACAAACCACTTGTCACCATGGAAAAAACCAAACCATTGGGGGCAGCTGGGTGGCTCAGTGGATTGAGACCCAGGCCTAGAGATGGGAGGTCCTAGGTTCAAATCTGGCCTCAGACACTTCCCAGCTGTGTGACCCTGGGCAAGTCACTTGACCCCCATTGCCTAACCCTTACCACTCTTCTGCCTTGGAGCCAATACACAGTATTGACTCCAAGACGGAAGGTAAGGGTTTAAAAAAAAAAAAACCAAACCATTTTTAGATAAAGAGTATTAAGGAAGATAGATTGTGCAGTTTTAGGTCCACATTAGAAAGAACAGGGTCATATTATGGGATTTCATCCAAACTACCATTCATCTTTTCTGCTGAGATTTCTTGAGAACAATCTATAACTATTGAGCCCCTGTTTTCATGCTTTAATCTAACTTCTACCAGTATGAAATAATGTTCTATTAGACTGTAAATCTCATTTTTCATCCTGTAAATGAGGAAAGGACAGTCTAACCTTTAGGAGAAAGAAAAAATAAAGGCACAACCAGATTTAGATGGAGAGTCAAAAATCAGGCTATCTTCCTAGTGTTCTAAGGAGATCTTCATAGCTAAAGTATTGAGTTTCTGAATCTTTTATTTTTAAAGGTTGTCAGCTAGGTGAGAATGCAGATATAAATGATGACATTATCTGTGGAGCTTTCTAATAGCAAAGCATCACAATAAAAGGTCAAATCTCCACCCAAAATTCCTTGTTCCAATTATTCTTAATATTTTCATTTTAAAAGATACCAGTTATTTCATAAAAGTTTCCAAAGAACCCTTAGTGGGATACTTTGTAAAAGTTATAAGATACTAAATACTGCTAGGACAACTTAACAGATACTGTTATTTGATGAAGCATTTTTACATATTGATTTAAACAAGTTATGCCAATTCACAAATCAAAGGGTAAGTTGGTGCTCTCACAATTTCAGAGGACAGTTGAAAATTATTTCTTCTGCCTGGGGAACATCTCCTAGAGAGTTTTGACCCTTCAATGCAAATCCTTTCTTTTTTTGATCCATAAAAGAGAGATAAAAACAGGAAGCTGGAGAGGAAATGTTCTGTGTGATTCTCTGACAATTTTTCTTTTGGTTAATAGAAAAGAAGACTAGAAAATACTCATTTTGTAAGCATTCTAACACTAAATCAAGCTGAAGGTTGAAGACCAACTACCACCACAAAGGACTTTTGACTCCTGGTACTGATTAAATAGTGTAACTTAAGAAGAAATCAACAAGGGTCTGTGTACAATAATAAATTTACAGCAAAGAGGTAATATTAACAATCAATGAAAACCAAAACCCTGCCTTAAATTATTTATTTTCCCTAATGCATCACAATCACATGTGCTTCAATGCTTTCTGGGACCCATGATTTCACTAAAGAAGACACTGTTTCTACCAATGCAAGCCCTTTATACCCTACTGTAAGATCTTCAAAGTCACTATGGCTTAAAAAAATTAATCACTTGGTAATATGCCTCTTTAAAATGATATTGAAGTTGCATGGTACAGTGGGAAGGAAGTTGGATTTGAAGTCAAAGGGACTTAGATTCAAATATCAGCTCTGCCACTTCCTACCTAATGTGATCTTGGGCAAATCACTTCAGTGAGCCTCAATTTCCTCATCTACAAAATGAAGGGCTGGACCAAATGACCTCTATTTCTACAATGTCATTATCTAAAAAGAAAACATATTCACCAGAGAGGAATAATGTATGTTTATGCTTTGCTGATATGACCCTTGAGAACCCAAGGTTACCTCTACCATCATAAGTTATATATAGAATTTCATTTGAATTTAGTAATTGGAAAGAAGGAAGAAAATGAGAAAAAGATTTTAGCCTATATAGGAAATTCCAGTGTGGAAATTCCTTTCAGTGATGCAGGCCTACAACTAACTGGTGCCACAGGTGAAATAAAATTTAATGTAATATTGTTCAAGTTTAACTGTTTTCATGTTCATATTTTAACTTTAAAAGAAAGTGTGAAAAATTCACATGAGAGGGAAGGGAAGCTACCAATGATTTATAAATCCAACTCTGTGGATGTTAGTTTCTCTCTTTAGAATCTTAAAATATGTTGCTGCCAACCTACTTCCTAGGGCTAGTATTAAGATTTGAGTTAATCAGTGAAAAGGAGGCAATAAGAGTGGTTTTTCACTTGGAATTTATTTTGTTCAAGATCAGTATCTAGGTGATTTCAATGGTATATCTTTAATGAAAATGTCAAAACTGCCAGATAAAAACCTATAGCTACTAGACTTTTGGTAAAGACATCTACTATAGGAGATCAAAGATCTCAATCACAGATATAAATACAAACAGCTTTGTTGATACTTATTAAAATGATCAAAAAAGCCTGATATTCTGCACTGAAACAAGGATAAGTTCCTAATCTTTCCCTCAGGCTAAAAATTTCTTTAATTCATTCAAAACAACCAGAAGAACAAATATTCATGTCTATGTCAGAAAATATTTTGTAAAAAAACAGACAACAGTCAGATTTTTTAAAGTCTATTTCCATTAGTTCTCTGCTGAACATATGAGGCAAGCAGTTTCATAACAGACACCCTGACAAACAGTATCCCAACTGTAGTTCTACCTTGTGTAGAGGAACTCAATGAATAAAAAAAAGGTAAAGATATATGCTTGTAACTTCTCCAGATTTAGCCTTATATATTTAAAGTCTTTCTGTTGATGGCAATACACTTTTCTCCATTTACCCATACTCAAAACCTATCATTTTGATACTTTCTTCTCCTTTACTCCCCACCTTCCAAGTGGTATTTTACCTCTGCAGTTTCAACCCTATCTGATCCACTCAAACTACTACTTACCCTAGTTCAAGATTTCATTATCCCTTGTCTTGACTACTAATGGTCTACTAATTCTCTCTCTATCCCCTATGATAAATCCATCCTTTATAAAACAGCCAAAATAGTCTAACATCAGATCTATTTCCCTTATTAAAAATCTCCAGTATTTCCCTTTCATGTAGAGGGAAAAAAATAAAATATCCTAATATTGCATATAAGGTCTTTAGCAACCTGGTTTTAACCTACTATTCCTGACTTATGCATTCCCTTTCATATACGCTATTACCTAGCTTTGCGCAGATTTTGTCTCTCTTGTGTGCATTTGTGTAAACTATCAGGAATAGAGCAACAGACCAGGAATCAGGAGAACCTCAAATCTGGCCTTAGGTAGTTCTTACCTTTCTTACCCTGGGCAAGATGCTTAACCCCAATTGTCTCTAGCCCTTGCTACTCTTCTGTCTTAGAGAACTAATACTAAGAAGTATAAGTTAAAAAAAAAAGTTGGAAATATGATGGCTTTCTAAGAACTGATTATTGAAACCCAAGTAGAGAGGTAAATGTAAAAAAAGAAATAGAACAAATGATGATAATGATGATGGCTATTAATTATAGTTACTGCTAAGAAGAAGTTGCCTTGTGACTCTGGGCAAGTCATTTAACCTTCAATGCTTAGCCCTTACTGCTCTTCTGCCTTAGAACCAACACATAGCATTAATTCTAAGACAGAAATTATGGGTTAAAAAAAGTTGTTGTAATCCAGAGGTATACATTTGTATCAAAGTAATCTTAAGCAATAACCTTAAAAGTAGAATGTCCATTTACAGGGTTGCCCCCATATTGCAGGAGGAAGGTGTGGGCAAAATCACTGGGGCAGAAAGGTGTTGTGATGGAATAAATAGGATGATATTTGTATTTTTCACAGGCTAGGAAAGTACAAAAGTTTGTGCAGAATGTGGAAAGTTGATAAAAACTATGAATATCCAGAACTTTTTGTTACTGAGCTTAAGAAAATTCATGCAAAAAAAAAAATAGTGCATCATTAGAATTCTTGTTGATTAAGTTTTTCTTCAACCCCAACACTATATGATGTGGAAGAGAAAAACTATGACTAAATTCCCTAGCTGAGGGCTACTGAGAATCAGAGAGGAGGAAAAAGGCATTTTTTAAAGCAGATCATGGGTAATTTTTATATTAAAAAAAACAAAACCAGGGGTTTTTAGAATTAATTTCTACTGAATATTTTGGAAATTTCTCAAACTTCATATTCATAAGTGCTTGTTAGTAAGCATGATGATGATATTTTACAAACTATGGTTCATGATCAACAAGAAGACGAATATTGGTGTAAAATGTTTACCATAGTCATGTAGGATGTCTCAAAAAAGAATCCCAGAATTTCAGAGTTGGGAGAGGCTTAAGAGATCATCTAGTTAAAGAAGCCTACTTATGATAGCTCTAACCAGCAGGGATCTAACTTTGGCATGAAGGTCTCAAATAAGAGAGGGCTTATGTAGCAGTCCAGCCCATAGGTATATTTAAGAGGCAAGGATTGTGTGGGGGCACATGGCCATTCTGCGCATGGCAATGAACTCTGTTCCCAGCATGGCTAAGGTTAGGGCGCGAAATATTGCTTCCCTTTGACTTACCCACCTGGGATAAAACCCCACCTTCACCTTGTTGTAATTTGCAATTATCCAATGGCAATACACTATGTAATACATCAATATGTATTGGGTACATTTGCATGTCAAAGAGATTAAAAAGGGAGTTCGCAGCCATCTCGATCTCTTGGAGATCTCACAGGGTAGCTTAACACTGTCTTTCCACCTTTCTCTCTCCTCTTTATCTCTACCTGAAACCTGGCCTTCGGTCAAGTGTCTCTTTCTTTTCCAATGCTAATACCTAGCACTCTCTAATTCTTCCTACTATCTTCTGTTCATTCTCCTAGCTAAGCTATATCATCCTCTGACAGGTGAAGTGTTAAATTGGGATCTTTGGATGGAATTAGCCTTTCTGAGACGTCCACTGATCGAGGCATGGCTGCAGCTCCATGATAATTAATAAGGCCTGTTCTCTGACTCATTTCTGACATCTCGAACTCGGCTCCAACATGCCCTTCGCGGAATCCAAAACTTCTATCCTTTCTCTATCTTTCTACCTTGTGGCTTCTCGCGGGACAAGAGGCCACACCTGGTGAGGGGCGTGGCAGAGCCAAGTTAGAGATATGAGATGGCAGAAATGAGTCAGAAAACCAGGCCTTATTGATTATAATGGAGCCACAGCAGAACCCCGATCAGTGGACTTCTCAGAAAGGCTAATTCCCATCCAATGATCCAAATTTAATACCACACACAGGTCGGAGACATGATAAAGAAAAGAAAGTGGTCCCAGGTGAGAGAGATAGAGAAGGAAAGGTATTAAAGATGGGGCTTGGCCAGAAGACAGACATCAGTGAGAGCTAAGATCCAAGAGAGAGAGAGGGCAGAAATTACTGTGGCTCCCCTTTTAATCTCTTTGATATGCAAATATACACAATACATAGGGATAATTATCATTGGTTAATGACAAGGTATAGGTGTGGTTTATCTTAGCCAGGTGAACACAAAGAAACCTGTTTTTCCCGCCTAACCTGGGGGAAGCTGGGATCAAGGGTCAGAGGCTTTTACTAGCCATGCGCAAGACTGAGCATGCTCTCTTCTAAGCCCCTCTGTACATTCTAACTGCTTCCCTACTCCATAGCTAGGTGTGGACTGCTAGGGTTTACTACTTTCAGAGGCAAGCAATCCTACTTATGGAGAGTTCTTAATTGTTATAATATTTTTTTCCTTACAATTATATCTAAATCTTCCTCATTGCAATTCAAACCTATTTCTTCTAGTTGTTCCTTTTACAGAAAAAAACAGACCAAGTCTAATCTCTCTTCTGTATTACAACCCTTCAGACATTGGAAGACAGTTATTATATCTTTCCTAAGTCATCTCCCTGTTCAACATCTTTAATTCCTTCATTTGCTTTTGAGGTCTTTGGTCACATTGGTTATCACCTTTTAAATGTCCTACAGATTATAAATGTCCTTCAAAAAAATGTGCTGCCCATTACCAAATAAAAATGAAAAATTGAAAAAAAAAAAGATGCTGCCCAGAACCAAATATAATACTCCAGTCATGGCCTAACAAACTACAGTATGAATGTCACCTTACTCTTTCTGAAAACTCTGCCTATTTTAATGCAAGCTAAGATCATATTGATTAGCTTTTTTAGCTGCCATATCATTTTATTGGCATATATATATATATATACACACACACACACACACACACACATATATGTGTGTGTGTATGCTGTCCACTAAAAGCCCTAGATTTCTTTCAGATAAATTGCTATATACTCTTGCTGCACTCATCTTATACTTATGAAGCTTATTTTTAGTAAGCTTTTACATGTATTCCTATTAATTTTCATCTTATTGCATCTCAGATTAGCATTTTAGCCCCTTGAGAGACCTTTTGGTTTTGGGGTCATGTGAAAATATGATAAATATATCATCTGTGCACTTGTGTGCTGAGTTAGCTCTGTTTAGTCTTGGAGTTCTAAGTGAACTGCCCAGCCCTATCTTCCTATCTGGTACTAGCTCTATTCTCTGTCTTAATTCCAATACTCAGGGCTGAGATCTGAACAGCTTCAGGCAACACTGATACCTCTTCCTTTAAAAGCTCCTGCAGGCTTCAGTGATCAAAACCCATTGAAGTGACCCCAGTCAGAGCTCCCAAGAGCTAAAGCTCTGTTTCTTGGAGTTTACACTGGTTTTTGCCCCTCTACCATGCCTCCTCTCCAAGTGTTCTCAGACTTTTGTCTATCTTCTTGTGAAGTCTAAACTGAACAAAAGAATTATTGTTATTTTTATTTGATTACCTTCATCACTGCTCCTTTAGATGCCCTTTTAGATCTTTGCTGGGATTTCAGTGGGACAGATGACTCTCTAAATTTTCTCATGTTATCATTTTAACCAGAACTCAGTCCTTAAGAGATTTTTTTAGACTTACTCTCCCTGTAGAACTTTTGTCCATGGGTTCTTATCTAAACTTTCTAGGAACTCTGTGAAATCTGCTCTCCCAATAGTTTTGCAGCATGTCAGCCTATACACACAGCTTTCCTCTGCTTCCTAAGATATATTCTGAGTTGGAGTGATTATAGACTCCAAAGCTATCCATTGTTTTTCCTTTAGTAATTAGTTCCCATTGATGACATGAATCTCGGAATTCAATCTGTAGTAAAAGATGATGAGGCCAAGTGCTATATCTGCAGCTTTCAGGTATTAAAAGTAAAGAAAGGTCTCCAAGTGCTGCTTTGAGTTCATCCTCTAAGAAAGATTTGTGAGTAGACATGGATTAGAACCATGCAGGATAAGCCTGAAAGTACTGTAATTTGTACCAGTAGAGGGAGCATCTAAACTGATGAGATCCAGAGTCCATCAAAGTACTATCTACATGTACAGTTACTGTCAATGTAATGGATCCTATGCTAGAGGTCACTCTGGCTAATATTTTAAAAAGATTTTTCTCAGTGAGCAATGGAAAGAAAGATTCCATATAGCCTTTAAGAAAGCTTCACAAATACAAGAATCTTAGACTATAAAATAACTAAGGACACTTCTGAACAAAATAGAGGTATGGGTTTGAGGTATTTCAATATTTCATTAAAATGTCTTCCTTTGAGTTGTTGAAACTTTTAACTAGGTAATTAGGTACTGTACTTTCTCTGATCAATTAAGGAAACATGTAAACATGATTATTAAAACAATATTTGCTATACTTGCATTACCTGGCAAAAGCATGTATTACACTCAGCATGAGAAAAGCAAAGTGAATCAGTGACCTAAGCAACATATTAGGCTGCCTGTTAAATATGCTATGTATACAAGTAGCCACAAATTTCCCTATTTCTGATGGAAAGATGTAAATGCATTTTCATATTACTCATATTATTCATACTGAAATCCAAATGCAAAATATAGGCTCTGAAATAAATATCATATATGATCCAGCGACTTGTTCAGTCATGTCCAGCTCTTTGTAACCACATTTGAGATTTTCTTGGCAAAGATGGCAGAGTGTTTTACCATGTCCTTCTCCATTTCACATTATAGATGAAGAACTGAGGCAAATAAGGTTAAGTGACTTGCCCAGGTTCACAGAGCTAATGTCTGAGGCTAGATTTGAACTAATGAAAATTAATCTGCCCGATGCCAAGCCCAGCACTCTAAAATTCCATTACAATCACATCCTACAACTTGTTCAGACATTCCCCATTTTATGGATATCCCTTCAATATCCAATTCTTTGCCCCTACAAAAAGAGCTGCTATAAATATTTTTGAGCAAATAGGTTCTTATTCTTCTTTTTTATCTCCTTGGGATATAAACCTCAAAGTATTAAGAATTTTGAGGAGGGAGAAGTCATTCTCCTAGGAGAGGAATGGCAAGGAAAAGGTGATAACTACAGAAAGTTTAGATGGATAAAGAGAACATGAGGTAGACCTTGAAGAAATCAACCAATCAGCAGGTGTTTAGCACCCATTATGGGCCTTGCAGGCATATGGCTTACCCCTCCTAAGTCTGGGTAAAAGGCTAAGATGGAAAAAGGAATACCATATGTGAGGGACAGCAAAGAGACCAGTTTGGCTATAACAAAATAGAGAACATGAAGCAGAGTAATAAGCCTGTAAAAACAGGATGGAGTCAGACTTTAAAGAGCTTTAAATGACAAAGAAATGAAACTGTATTCTATCACAGAGGCAACTGGGAGCCATTGAAGCATTCTGAACACATGCCTAGGGAAGATTTGGGCAGACCTGTGGTTTAGGTAAATCACTTTGGTAGCTGAGTAGAGCTGACAGATCAGACACACAGAAGATTTAGGCAGAGAGTCTAATTAAGAGGCTAATGAAATAGTTGAAGCAAAACTTGATGCAGTCCTGAACCAGAGTAATGGTAGCTACATGAGAAGAGAAATGTTGCAGAAAACTGACTGGTTAACTGTTCAGGTTGAAGCCAGATTGTGAGAGGTTTTGAATGCCAGAATAAGCAGTTTTTATTTAGGAGAAATTCTGAAAGCTTTTGAATAGAATAGTAACATGATCAGAGCAGCTGTGCATTAGGAAGAAGATTCAAAATATCATTTAAAGTACTGACTAGTATAAGGATTAGATAGAAAACTACCTGAGAGAATATGTATACTATCTAAGAGTCTAGGCAAGACTTAATGAGTCCTTCAACTGTAGTTGACACAGTAGAGTATGGAAAGGAAGGACTGGGTACAAGAGATACTGGATGACAACACTTGCAAGGGGCAAGGCTGGCAAAGTGCTTTCTGTACAGACTTCTTGAGAGACAGAGATTGAAATGAAAATCCCTCTTAAACTGGATGTGGATTCTAAAGAAGGAAGAAGAGTAAATGATAACTCATATGCCACACACACACACACACACACACACACACACACACACACACACACACAAACCCCTACATAATTATTCTACAAAGAACTATTTCTATTTGAAACCAGGCTTCAACTTCAAAATAGTGGTTTCAACTCCTAATCAGTTAAGGAAAAATAATTATTTTTCTGTGATTAGTAAGATAAAAAAATGGCAAATAGGGAGACAAATATTTGTAATGCCCTGTTAGTTAAGGAAAGAAAACAGACTCTTTGGGCCTATTCACTTTTTCATGTCAATTCCAGGAGTTCTGAGAAAAGCAAAAATGGGCTAGAGGTTTATGGACTCTAATCCACTAAATGTGCCAGAGTTGTATGGTTGCCCAACCTCACTAAATGTAAAGTTCTTGGGGGAGGGGGACGCAATAGCAATAACAAAGACAGATTTTGCCCTTCTTCATCTTATCACAACAGCACAAAAACCAACCAGGGCTGGCTAAAAAAGCAACAGAGAAATCAAAGACCCAAATGTCAACTTAAATCCAGAGCCGGATTTAGGACCCCCATGAAATACAAAAGTCACATCAGAAAAGACCCAACACAAACAATAAAGAGATTTGCTAAAGTCTCAATCTTGTTGATTATATTTTTTTAAGTTGGAATGGAACCTAACTGGAAAGAAGGATTCATGCCAACTCCTGGAGGTATCATTAGTTTTCACATTTCTGAATCAAACTCAATATTATATTTTCCTGCTTAATGAATTCTTTATCTGCTTAGCTACAGACTAACAAAGTGTAAAAAGGAAAACATCTAGGTAAAATAAAAAACAAGTGGCTATAGGGTAAATCTTTTATCTTGAAAAGGAAGACAAAAAAGAATATTTAAGACAAAACAATATGCAAAGTCCAAAAGTCATCTGACCCATCAACTGACCCAAAAAACAATTCCTACTTATATACCCTAGGATCAATTATTAATAGAGAAGAGCTAAAGAGAGATATCCTTTTCTCATAACCCATAAACATGGTGAGCTAGAATAATTATTTCAAAATGAATGATGCCATTTAACTCTTTTTCAAGAATGTAAATATTAAGTGGGTTTCTTTAATATACATCATAGTTAATAAAGATTCTCTTTTCTATTGAGAAGGAAGCTAATGCTGAAAGAGATACTTTTCAGAAATCATGACTGTATTTTAAAAAAAAAGTAAACTGAGTTTTACTGAACAAATGTAAATGAAAACAATAGAAGTTAACATTTAATGCTGAAGTGGATTACATACAGAGAAAATGTAGGCAGATAATGATTCCAATTACCCCTACCTACACTGTCAAATGGAATGTGGGTTTCAGAAAACAAACATTTACTTCTATATAATCTTGACAACCATAACATTTGCTTCCAAAAGGAACCCATTTGATTCAGAGTCAAACAGGATAGAATCAGAGTTGTCAATGGCACCTCATCCTTTGGAATAAACTTTGGCATAGCATATGCCAGCACTGATGTTTTAAGGTAATTTCCTTTGTACCCCCACACAGGTATAGTTTTCAAGGACCCATGAAGGCAAAGTTTTCTAATATGCTTCCAATACATAATGAATAGCCTCATCATTTACTGATCAGACACCAATTATTTACACCCAGGAATAAATGTGTCCTACAATTAATACAACCTGTGAATAAAAGCCTTTTATGAAATAGACAAAGCACCTCCTGTTGCTTCATGATGCAGGCTGTAGTTGCATGGCACAGGTGTGTCATTATGTGATGCTGGCACTGTGTGGTATGCATTTTCACCAGCTGTTCTCCATTCCCAGAAATCTTTTTCCCTCTTACGTTCACTTCCTGGCTTCCCTGGCTTCCTTCCTCAGCTAAACTCTCACTTTCTATAAGAAGCCTTTCCTGATTCCTCTTAATTCTAGTGGCTTCCTGCTGAGATATCTCCAATCTACCATTTATCTATTTGTCTGTCTGTAGGGAGTCAGAAGAACCCAAATTCAAATCTAGCCTCAGACACTTAGTGGCCATGTGACCCCAGACAAATCATTCAACCCTGTTTGCTTTAGTTTTCTTATCTATAAAATGAGTTGAAGAAGGAAATGGCAAACTACTCCATTATCTTCCTCAAGAAAACACAAAGAGAGACGTTCGGGTAAGCATGGCGGCAATCTAAACGCTGCTTACTTACTCTCCCCAGCACACACCGCCAAGAATTACCTCAAAAGACCTTAAGAATCATTTCCAGAGGAGTGGAGGAGCTGTAAAGTTGGGTTCAGCATTGAAGGTGCATGGGATTGGGGCTTTTCCAATCTATAAGAGGGTGAAAGAGCTTCCACCCAAAAGTGAGTCGATCCACCCTCCCTCACCCCCACCTAAAGAGCCAGAGCCAGTGCACGCCAAGATGAACAAGCAAGTGCACCTCTGAAGTGAGTAGGGGGCATCTTTGGGTCCTTGGGAGCTGACTAGGGCAGCAGGGGATCCACCCCTGAAGGCAGCTAGGCGGAAAAACCCAGCATGTGAGAGAGCGCAGACCTTAGGTACGAGGAGCCAGCATGCCCACTGGAGCCAGGGAGTGAGCGAAGAGTGCTTCTGGAGCAAGCAAGGAGCACATCAGGGTCCTTGGGAGCTGACTAGGACCACCCCCCCCCCCCGGGACTTACCCCTGAAAGCAGCTAGACCAGACACACTGACGGGCAGGAGAGCGCAGACCCTGAGCGCCCCTGGGAGGGTGGCACCAAGAAGAGCTGCAAAGGACTGAGGAGAATCAAGAGCTTGACTAAGGCAAAATCCTTGCTCCTTAACTCCATACACATAGAACTTGCCCAGCTGACTCATATTTCTGACTAAAGAGAGAAGGTAAAACATCTAGGAAAATGGCTAATCATGCATAGGAGCCACAAAATCCTTCCAAAAAACCTAAAACTAAGGCTGTGACCCTCAAAAATTTTTACAGAGGAAAAACCCAGGCTACAGAGGAGATACTGGATGAAACTCAAAAAAGGCAAAACCAAAAAAAAAAAAATTGTCCACAAGACCTGGAAGAATATCAAATGGAGCTTATCAAAAAGATGGAAGCCTTCTGAAAAAAGAAGTGGGAAATGGTTCAAGAAAACCAAAAGATTTAAACAGAAAACCAGGCCGTTAGGACCAGAATTGAGCAACTGGAAACCAATGATCTTGCAAATCAGCAAAAATTAATAAAGCAAAGTCAAAAGACTGACAAAATAGAAGAAAGCATAAAATACCTCACTGACAGGGGGACAGATCAGGAAAACAGAGGAAGGAGAGAAAATTTGAGAATCATTGATCTCCCTGAAAAGCCAGAAATAAACAGAAACCGTGACACCACACTACAAGAGATCATCCAAGAAAACTGCCCTGAAGTTCTGGAACAAGGGGACAAAATAGACATTGAAAGAGTTCACAGAACACCCTCTACACTAAATCCTCAAGAAAAAACTCCCAGAAATGTAATTGCTAAATTCCAGAGCTTTCAAGGTAAGCAGAAAATCCTACAAGAAGCCAAAAAGAAACAATTCAGATACAAAGGAGCACCAATCAGGATCATACAAGACCAGGCAGCTTCAAGGCTAAAAGACCCCAAGGCCTGGAACACGATATACAGAAAGGCAAGAGAACTGGGTCTTCAACCAAGAATCACCTATCCATCAAAACTGACTATATATTTCCAGGGGAAAGTATGGGCATTCATCAAAATAGAAGATTTCCAAGTATTTGTAAGGAAAAGAGAAGAACTAAGTGGAAAGTTTGATATCCAAACACAAAGATCAAGAGAAACATGAAAAGATAAATATGAAAGAGAGGGAAAAGGAGAAAAATGTGTTTTTTTCTTTTTTTTAATTCAAACTCTCTTCTTTAAGGGCTACAATTAGATCAAATTTTATATATATATATATATATATATTAATATATTAATATATGGGGGAAATGTTATTTGTAACTCTCGAAAATATTTTCATTATTATAGTAAATATAATAATCATTTATAGGAAAAGATTGGGGCATTAAAGGATATAAAACGATATGGAAAAAAAAGGGTGAGTGGGAATCGAAGATGGTACTAAGAGATACCTGAATAAATAAAATAAATAGAATAATCTTTGTCACACAATGATACACATGGGAAGGGGAGGGGAAGAATACTCTTAAGTGGGAGAGGAAGAGAGTGCTAAAAGGTAATACTCGAATATTACTCTCAGTGAAATCAATTCTGAGAGGGAAGAGCATCTAGATCCATTGGGATCTTGAAGTCTATCTTATCCTACAGGGTAAGGAAGAAGGGAAAACTAAGGGAGGTAGGAGGGGAGGGAGCTCAAAAAAGAAAGAGAGGGAAGAAGAGGGGGGAGGAAACTTAACAGACCATAGTAGAGACATGGGGAGAGAGAGAACTTGCAAGAACCAAGGCTGAAGATCTAGCTCTAGATGTCAATCAAAAGAAGATTCCAACAGAATGTTCCCAGGAGTGGCAGTTGGGGGTTTGCAGGCCACAATGAGAGGAGAAACTTGACTTTTGGACTTGGTCTCTGTCTCTCTGACTCTGGGTAGTTGAAGCTGATAAGAAAAAGAAACTTGGCTTTTGAGTTGGTGGTCTCTTGGAGAGAGTTGAGCTGGCCAGGAGAAACTTAGAAACATTGAACTTTGTTTTTCTCTGGGGTTGAAGCTGAGAAAGGAGACAAGCCAGGCTGATTTCGTGAAGAAGAAAAATGATTTTGATTGCTGTTATCCTCCGTCTCCCTAATTGTCTAAGAGTCACGCTTGTGACTCCCCAAATCCTCAATTTTACCTCATTTCGATTAGGGAAATGCTCATCCCTCTTACCTCAGTTTCCCATCCTGTTATCCGAATAAACCCCTTGACTTGAAAAAGGAAAAGAAAAGAGAATCTTTATAGTTTACTCAAGTGGGAAGGGCAGGAGCCAAAGGCTTCAAGAAGAACTGGGTGGAGAGGGTTGGTTACGGGAGGGAGTGAGGGAAGAAGGAGGTTAGGAAATAGATTGATCCATCAGTCATCAGTAGGGATCAATAGGCAAAACCCCAGAGTATTCCCTTGTAGGCAGTTCTCTCGTGTACCAGCATCTCCGGGTGGCACCATTCCTGTATGGCATCCCTCAGCATTTCTCATTTCTACCTCCATTACAAATAAGCAGCCTCAGATTCCTTAGCGGTCCTCTCTAGTCACAAGCCAGAGAATCAACAAGTAACCGTTTTCCTACAATTTACTCTTCTATTTCAAGTAGTACCCTTAGTCTGATGGTACCCAACAATCCCACAGGGAGGAAGGAAAGAGAGTAAAGATGTTCAAACAAGTAGTTTTTGGTGTGGTGGTTTTGGCAGTCATCGCTTGCTTTTGGGTTTACCATATTCTATACTCAAATGCTAGTAGAAAGTGTAGATTATGTAGGAAACCTGACTATGACTGTGTTACAATTACCTTTCCAAAATGAGTTGGTTCTCTGGCAAGTCCTGGCACAAGTATATATAGTCTTCATGGCTGTGTTGCAGACTTAATCCTAAGTAAAGAAAGTTTTCAGATTCATGGTTCCCCTTAATGCAGAGAAGGTTATGGCCATTGACAACAACTTAGACAAGATGATTAAGGCAGTATTTGAACAATTCATTAAGGAAAAAGGTCTAGATCTAGGTATGGGCAATCAGATGATGCACCTCAGGAAACTGAAGGTAGTAGTGCAAATGAGAACCAGGCTTCTAGTGCCCCTGAGAAAATATGTCCATTGAAGGAAGTCACCAAGCTAACAACTAATGCTGGTGTTATACACTCAAAGTCTCATAGACAATTCACTCCTCAGGAACTTGAGTCCATTAAATGCTGCTTTCCAAAATTTGTGGACAATCATTTTAAAGCCCACAAGGAGCTGAAGAGAGCCTTTCAGATCATTGATCCAGACTTCAAAGATATTGAATTTCTTTTAACAGAACTTTCTAGCTCCCATGAGCAAAGGAAATTTGTGGAGACAACTAGATCTGAAACCAATATGACCAGCTGGCCCACTCCAGTTCAAAGAGAGGATTTTGATTTCGCCAATCCGACCTGCATGTCATACCTTAAACAGTGCAGGGAGGATTTGCTTCAAGACATTAAGCAATGCTGTTCCAAACGTGGTGCGTGGTCCAAATTTGATAAGGTCAGGCAGGATAAAGGAGAACATCCTGCCACATAAATAGACTGTCTGTCAGAAATGGCAGAGGCAATTTTAGGTTTAGAAGCAGATGATGACGAGACAGATGGTCATGTACGCAGGCAATTTTTGAGGGGATACACACCAAATTTGAGGACATTTTTTAAGAACTATTTCCCCAAGTATGATTCAGTTTCCCTAATTGAATTAAGAGAGGCTTCAGGTTACCTATTTAAAAACAATTCAGATCAGAGTAAGGAAGTTAAGGATCCTAAGGAAAAGTTACAGAGGACTGAAAAGGATTTGAAACAGAAGGAAATTTAGGGAAAAAAAAATTTGAACATGGTCAGAACATTCACAAAACATGTTTCCCAAAAACCTAGTTACCAGGCAAGATCAGTGCAAAAAGAAACTAGGGAGTGTTTCTTTTGCCACCATAAAGGGCACTTGATTAGAAACTGTTTCTTGAAGAAGAATAGATAGCAAAACTATACTAGTGGGAGACCTGAACCTACTACTATCAAATTTAGATAAATCAAATCAAAAAATAAATGAGAAAGAAGTAAAAGAGGTGAATGAAATCTTAGAAAAATTAGAGTTAATAGATATATGGAGAAAAATAAAGAGGGATAAAAAGGAATACACCTTCTTTTCAGCAGCACATGGCACATTCACAAAGATTGACCATATACTAGGTCATAAAAACATGGCATACAACTGCAGAAAAGCAGAAATCACAAATGCAACCTTTTCAGATCATAAGGCAATAAATATAATGATCAGTAAGGGTACATGGAGAGCTAAATCAAAAATTAATTGGAAATTAAATAATATGATTCTCCAAAATCGACTAGTCAGTGTGATAGAGACAGGAAGAGAAAGGTTTTGCAGGACTTGTGGACCAAGATGCAAAAGACAAGATTCCAATGGAATGTCTCCAGGAGGGGAACGTGGGGGGTTGCTAGCCAAACCCTGAGAGGAGAAACTGGGTTTTTTAACTTTGTCTCTGATTGGGGGGATACACACTCTTTTCCTTGGAGGTTTGAAGCTGGCTGAAAGGACCCTGGGGGGGGAGGGTGACTTGGCTTTTGAAATTTGTCTCTGACTGGGAGACACTCTCTCCCTGGAGGTTTGAAGCTGGCTGAGAGACTTTTGTGGGGCTGACTTGGCATTTGGAATTTTTCTCTGGCTCTGAGCAGTGGAAGCTGATCAGAGAGAAGCTTTGAGTTGATGGTCTATAAGAGAGTTGAGCTAACCAAGAGAAAAAGTGAGACTTTGTACTTTGTTTCTTTCTGAGGTTAAGCTGAGAGATCTGGCTGATTTGTGAAGAAGAAAGAAGTTATTGAACTGCCATTGTCCTCCATCTTTCTAACTATCTAAGAGTCTCACTTGTAACTCCCCAAATCCTAAATTTTATATCATTTAGATTAGGAAAATTCCTCATCCCTCTTACCTCAGTTTTCCATCCTATTATCCCAATAAACCCTTGACTGAGAAAACAACTAGAGTATCACTATATTTCAACTCAGGAGGGAGGGAAGGAGCCAAACGCTTCAAAGAAGATTGGAGAAATGAGGGAGGAAAGAAGTAAGGAACTAGATTGATCCATCAGCGATCAGGAGGGATCACTAGGCAAACCCCAGAGCACTCCCTTATAAGCAGTGTCGCCTGTGTACCAACAGGCTTTTGGCAGCATCCTCCAGCATTTCTGTTCTATCTCCATTACCAATAAGCAGCCTCAGGGCCCATTAGCAGTCCTCTCTAGCCACAGCCAACTCAGAGAACAACAGCCATTGCTGAAGAAACAGATTTCTATCAGTTTATCATCTCTAGTTCAGTAAGTAATGAGTTTCCACTCAGTTTATTCCTTTATAACATCAGAGAACAAATCATAGAAACAATTAATAATTTCATTGAAGAAAATGACAATGATGAGACATCTTTTCAAACTCTATGGAATGCAGCCAATGCAGTACTCAGGGGCAAATTTATATCCTTGAGTTCATATATTAACAAATTAGGAAGGGCAGAGATCAATGAATTGGACATGCAAATCAAAAAACTTGAAAGTGAACAAATCAAAAACCCCCAGAAGAAAACCAAATTAGAGATCCTAAAAATTAAGGGAGAAATTAATAAAATTGAAAGTGATAGAAATATTGAACTAATAAATAAGACTAGAAGCTGGTACTTTGAAAAAAACAAACAAAATACACAAAATATTGGTCAATCTAATAAAAAAGAGGAAAGAAGAAAATCAAATTAACAATATTAGGGATGAAAAGGGAGAACTCACCTCCAATGAAGGGGAAATTAAGGCAATCATTAAAAACTATTTTGCCCAATTATATGGCAATAAATATGCCAATCTAGGTGATATGGATGAATATTTACAAAAATAAAAACCGCCTAGATTAACAGAAGAAGAAATGGAATTCATAAACAAACCCATATCAGAAAAAGAAATTGAAATGCCATCAAAGAACTCACAAAGAAAAAATCCCCAGGGCCTGATGGATTCAGAAGCAAATTCTATGAAACATTCAAAGAACAGCTAATCCCAATACTATACAAACTATTTGACACAAGAAGCAAAGAGGGAGTTCTACCAAATTCATTTTACGACACAAATATGGTACTGATCCCAAAGCCAGGCAGGCCGAAAATGGAGAAAGAAAACTACAGACCAATCTCCTTAATGAACATAGATGCAAAAATCTTAAACAGGATACTAGCAAAAAGCCTCCAGAGCAATTCATCACGAGGGTTATTCCCTTTGATCAGGTGGGATTTATACCAAGAATGCAAGGATGGTTCGATATCAGGAAAATCATCCACATAATTGACCATATCAACAAGCAAACCAACAAAAATCACATGATTATCTCAATAGACGCAGAAAAGGCATTTGATAAAACACACCTGTTCCTATTGAAAACACTAGAAAGTATAGGAATAGAAGGATCGTCACTAAAAATAATAAACAGTATCTATCTAAAACCATCAGCAAACATCATCTGCAATGCGGATAAACTAGATGCATTCCTAATAAGATCAGGAGTGAAACAAGGATGCCCCTTATCACCTTTATTATTCAATATTGTACTAGAAACACTAGCAGTAGCAGTTAGAGGAGAAAAAGAAATTGAGGGTATTAAAATTGGCAATGAGTATACCAAGCTATCACTCTTTGCAGATGACATGATGATCTACTTAATGAATCCTAGAGAATCATCTAAAAAGCTAGTGGAAATAATCAACAACTTTATCAAAGTGGCAGGATACAATATAATCCCACATAAGTCATCAGCATTTCTATATACCTCCGACACATCTCAGCAGCAGGAATTAGAAAGAGAAATTCCATTCAAAATCACCCTAGACAATATAAAATACTTAGGAATCTATCTACCGAGACAAGCACAGGAACTATATGAACACAATTACAAAGGACTTCCCACAAAACTAAAACTAGATTTGAGCAATTGGAAAAATATTGATTGCTCATGGATAGGACGAGCTAATATAATAAAAATGACCATCCTACCCTAACTTATCTATCTATTTAGTGCTACACCCATTGAACTTCCAAAAAACTTTTTTACTAAACTAGAAAAAAACATAACAAAGTTCATTTGGAAGAACAAAAGACCAAGGATATCCAGGGAAATAATGAAAAAAAAATACAAAGGAAGCTGGCCTGGCAGTCCCAGATCTCAAACTATACTATAAAGCAGTAGTCATCAAAACAATTTGGTACTGGCTAAGAGACAGAAAGGAGGATCAGTGGAATAGACTTGGGGTAAGTGACCTCAGCAAGACAGTATGTGACAAACCAAAAGACCCCAGCTTTGGGGACAAAAATCCACTCTTTGACAAAAGCTGCTGGGAAAACTGGAAGACACTGTGGGAGAGATTAGGTTTGGATCAACACCTCACACCCTATACCAAGGTAAATTCAGACTGGGTGAATGACTTGAACATAACGAAGGAAACTATAAGTAAATTAGGTGAACACAGAATACTATACATGTCAGACCTTTGAGAAGGGAAAGATTTTAAAACTAAACATGACATAAAAAGAGCCAAAAAATGTAAAATAAAAAAACTACATCAAATTAAAAAGTTTTAGTACAAACAAAACCAATGTAACCAAAATCAGAAGGGAAGCAACAAATTGAGAAACAATCTTCATAACAAAAAACACTGAGAAAGGTTTAATTACTCAAATTTACAAAGAGCTAAATCAATTGTACAAAAAATCAAGCCATTCTCCAACTGATAAATGGGCAAGGGACAAGAATAGGCAGTTTTCAGTTAAAGAAATCAAAACTCTTAATAAGCACATGAAAAAGTGTTCTAAATATCTGATAATCAGAGAGATGTAAATCAAAACAACTCTGAAGTACCACCTCTCCCCAAGCATATTGGCTAACATGACAGCAATCGAAAGTAATGAATGTTGGAGAGGATGTGGCAAAGTCGGGACATTAATTCATTGCTAGTGGAGTTATGGATTGATCCAACCATTCTGGAGGGCAGTTTGGAACTATGACCAAAGGGCGATAAAAGACTGTCTGCCCTTTGACCCAGCCATAGCACTGCTGGGTTTGTACCCCAAAGAGATAATAAGGAAAAAGACTTGTACAAGAATATTCATAGCTGTTCTCTTTGTGGTGGCCAAAAATTGGAAAATGAGAGGATGCCCTTCAATTGGGGAATGGCTGAACAAATTGTGGTATATGTTGGTGATAGAATACTATTGTGCTAAAAGGAATAATAAAGTGGAGGAATTCCATGGAGACTGGAACAACCTCCAGGAAGTGATGCAGAGCGAAAGGAGCAGAACCAGGAAAACATTGTACACAGAGACTGATACACTGTGCTACAATCGAAGGTAATGGACTTCTCTATTAGGGACAATGCAATGTCTCTGAACAATCTGCAGGGATCTAAAAAAACACTATCCACAAGCAGAGGATAAACTGTGGGAGTAAAAACACCGATGAAAAGCAACTGCTTAACTACAGGGATTGAGGGGATATGATTGAGGAGAGACTCTAAATGAACAACCTAATGCAAATACCAACAACATGGAAATGAGTTTGGATCGAGGACACATGTGATACCTAGAGGAATCATGCATCACCTATGGGAGGGGTGATGGGGGGGGGGGGTAGGAAAAGAAAATGATCTTTGTTTCTAATGAATAATGTTTGAAAATGACCAAATAAAATAATGTTTAAAAGGAAAAAAACTGCATAATTACATAACTAGAAAAAAATAAAAGACTGACTACCTTTTGACCCAGCCATAGAACTTCTGGATTTGTACCCCAAAGAGATAATAAGGAAAAAGACATGTACAAGAATATTCATAGCTGTGCTCTTTGTGGTGGCAAAAAACTGGAAAATGAAGGGATGCCCTTCAATTGGGGAATGGCTGAACAAATTGTGGTATATGTTGGTGACAGAATACTATTGTGCTCAAAGGAATAATAAAGTGGAGGAATTCCATGGGAACTGGAACAACCTCCAGGAAGTGATGAGGAGCAAAAGGTGTAGAACCAGAACATATTGTACACAGAGACTGATACACTGTGGTACAATCAAACATAATGGACTTCCCCATTAGTGTCAGTGCAATGTCCCTGAACAACCTGCAGGGATCTATGAGAAAAAACACTATCCACAAGCAGAGGACAAACAGTGGGAACAAAAACACTGAAAGGCAACTGCTTGTCTACAGGGGCCGAGAGGATATGATTGGGGATGTAGACTCTAAATGAACATCCTAGCCCAAATACCAACAACACGGAAATGGGTTCAGATCAAGGACACATGTGATACCCAGTGGAATTGTTCATCAGCTATGGGAGGGGTGATGGGAGGGGAGGGAGGAAAATAAAATTATTTTTGTATTCAATGAATAATATTTGAAATTGACCAAATAAAACTAATGTTTAAAATCGAAAAATAAAATAAAATAAAATAATTCAGCAAGGCAAAAAAAAAAAACAAACACCGTCTAGTTGCCAGAAAAAATTAAAATACAAAGATCAGAAATTGTACTACTGATGTTAATAATTTTGTTACTGATGCTTGAAAATGGGCAAAAATAATCCAGCAAAAAAGGGTTGCAACAACACTTCCCAAATGCCAAAAAGATGTCAAAATCGAAAAGCACCACTTTTAAAATAATAAAAGTCATTTAGGAACTGCTATTCCTCTTGTTCTCTTGCATCTGGGTTGCATACTCAAAATCCAGGAAGGATGGACAAAGCTCTGAAAAGCTTTTAATACAGAAAATAGAAGCGAGGTAGTTTTAATGGTATTAAGTGCTGTGGAAACCATCTCCCTGGCAACTACATATTTTCTGTATCCATTTCATTCAGGATCTGATTTTCAAAGGCTGAAAATTCCTAAACATCTTCTTGGCAAAGAAAAAAAAATATTTGTTTGTTTTTAAAGGTCATGGAAGCCTCTCAGTTGATGGAACATTCTAATTTCACTTTAAAATAGAAGTGTGCTCTTTCTTCTTTCATTTTCCAAGCAACACCTTACTACTTTTTCATGACCTCAAAGCAGAACTGGAAGACAACCAGACAGGAGAAGGGTGGGGGTGACGGGTTGTTTTGAGGATCTGGGTGAGAGGAAAACAAAATGAAAGGAAGAGGACGTTTGGAAATCTGCTTTTTCTAATTTGCTTTTTTCCTAAACCAAAGTTCAGATTTTTCCAATTTTTATTATAAGTGATATTGTTGCCTAGCTGAACATGAAAGATAAAATAACTTTCCTCTGCATATATCTTTGCCAAAAAAAATCATTCCTATCATCAGGATTTCAAATTAGATATATATGCAGCTGCACCTAAACCTCCTATTCATATAATGTAAGCATTACCTTTAAAAAAAAGACAATGGACTTCCGGTCAAGATGGTGGCTTAGAGAAAGCTAAAGTTCAGATCTCCTGAAACCCTTCCTTACCAAACTCAAACTATATGCTCCTAGGGCACCAAAATTCAAAACAATCAACAGCATAGACCCCAAGAGTCCTTCTCCTGGACCTGGACCTGAATCAAAAGGTACGGCCCCCCTCAAAAGCCAGAACCTGAGACCACTTGGACTTAAGGGGTAGTCAGAAGGAAGGTCCTAGGACCCATCCCCCTCAACCCAGAGAGCCCAGTCCGAGGCAGCAGAGGCAACCTCAGAGCCCCACAGCCGGCTAATCTGAAGGCCACACCTTGAAAACAACCTGACCCAGTTGAGGGGGCACCCAGACAGCAGGGAAAGAGAGAGAGACAGGGGAGCTTGTAACCCCTGAGAGGAGCCCTCAGAGCTCCGGGGAGTCACAGCCCCTCCCCCTCAGAGAGCAGGGTCTTCTGGAACAACAGCAACCCTCAGGGCTGGCAAAAGGGCCTCGGGAGCCGGTTATTCTGAAGGCCACATCCTGAAAACAACCTGACCCAGTCGAGGGGACACCCACACAGCAGGGAAACAGAGAGAGACGGGGGAGCTTGTAACCCAATGGCTGGATCCTTCCATCCAAGTCTCACGAAAAAAGTCCCTGCCTCAAAGTATACTCAGTTCAACCCATGGAAAAGTTAATCTCATCAGGAGCCCTCAGAGTTCCAGGAAGCCGTGGCCCCTCCCCCCACAGATTGCTGTCGCTGGCCTGCTAAGGCACAGAAACAAGGGCCAAGCCAGGCTTAGAGTGTGGAAGTAAGGCAACTGAGAAGCATATAGAGAAGAGGGCAGTAACAGGGACACACCGGCAATTCCTGGCTTCCCCGGGAAGACAGAACAACAACTGTATAGAACGGACAATCTGCCTAGGGCTAAAACCTCTGAACATCAGACAGAGATAAGAAAAGCTAATCCTCCCCACTCAGATAGAGATGGCAAACTCCACAGAAGCACAAAAGCCCCCAAATTAAAAAAAAAAAAAAAACAAGAAGAAGGGGGCAACTTTGGACACGTTTTATGGAGCAAAAATACAAAAAACAGAAAAGATAGAAGGGGAAACACAAGCAAATGCTCCAAAACCTTCCAAAGGAAATGGAAATTCTCCACAAACCCATGAAGAATTTGAATCTGAAATGATCAAAACGATGGAAGCCTTCTGGGAGGAAAAGTGGGAAATAATGCAAAAGAAATTCACGCATCTACAAAACCAGTTTGACCAAACTGAAAAAGAAAACCAGGCTTTAAAGCAAGAACTAATGAAGCAAAGACAAAAGACCAAGAAATTAGAAGAGAACATAAAATATCTCACTGACAAAGTGACAGATTTGGAAAATAGAGGGAGAAGAGATAATTTAAGAATAATTGGACTTCCAGAAAAGCCAGAAATAAACAGCAAACTCGACATTGTAATGCAAGAGATAATCAAAACAAATTGCCCAGAGATTCTAGAACAAGGGGGAAATACAGCCACTGACAGAGCTCACAGAACACCCTCTACACTAAACCCCCAAAAGACAACTGCCAGGAATTTAATTGCCAAATTCCATAACTCTCAAACAAAAGAAAAAATCCTACAAGAAGCTAGAAAAAGACAAAGTAGATATAAAGGAATGCGAATCAGGGTCACACAAGACCTTGCAAGTTCTACTCTAAATGATCGTAAGGCATGGAACATGATCTTCAGAAAGGCAAGAGAGCTGGGTCTTCAACCAAGAATCAGCTACCCATCAAAACTGACTATATACTTCCAAGGGAAAGTATGGGCATTCAACAAAATAGAAGATTTCCAACTTTTTGCAAAGAAAAGACCAGAGCTCTGTGGAAAGTTTGATATCAAAAATCAAAGAGTATGGAATACCTGAAAAGGTAAATATGATGGAAAGGGAAAAGGAGAAAAATGTTATCATCTTCTTTTACTCAAACGCTCTTCTATAAGGACTACATCTATATTAATCTATGTATACTAACATGTGGGGAAAATGTAACGTGTAAATAGGGGGAAAAGAAAGACCAAATAGAATAATCTTTCTCACACAAAGATTCACATGGGAAGGGGAGAGTAAGAAAACTCCTAAAAGAAGGAGAAGAAGAGAGTTTTTACTTAAACCTTACTCTCAGGTAAATCAACTCTGAGAGGGAAAAACATCCAGATCCACTGGGATCTTGAATTCTATCTTACCCAACAAGGGTAGGGAGAAGGGAAAACCAAGAGGGGGAGGGGGAGAGGGAAAACAAAAGGGAAGAGAAAGGGGGGGTAAGGGGAGGGAACAAAAAGGGAGGGACTAAAAAGGGAAACATATCAAGGGAAGGGACAAGGGGGACCAATTTAAAGTAAATCACTGGACTAAAAGGTAGAGCCGAAGAAGAAAAGGTTGAGGGAAGGATATCAAAATGTCAGGGAGTACACAAATGACAGTCATAACTTTGAACGTGAATGGGATGAACTCACCCATAAAACGTAGACGAATAGCAGAATGGATTAGAATCCAAACCCCTACCATATGTTGTCTTCAAGAAACACACATGAGGCGGGTAGACACCCACAAGGTCAGAATTAAAGGATGGAGTAAGACCTTCTGGGCCTCAACTGACAGAAAGAAGGCAGGAGTGGTAATCATGATATCTGATAAAGCCAATGCAAAAATAGTCCTGATCAAAAGGGATACGGAAGGTAATTATATTTTGTGAAAAGGGACTTTAGATAATGAGGAAATGTCACTAATCAACATATATGTACCAAATAATATAGCACCCAAATTTCTAATGGAGAAACTAGGAGAATTGAAGGAAGAAATAGACAGTAAAACCATATTAGTGGGAGACTTAAACCAACCATTATCAAATTTAGATAAATCAAATCAAAAAATAAATAAGAAAGAGGTAAAAGAAGTGAATGAAATCTTAGAAAAATTAGAATTAATAGACATATGGAGAAAAATAAATAGGGATAAAAAGGAATACACCTTCTTCTCAGCACCACATGGCACATTCACAAAAATTGACCATACATTAGGTCACAGAAACATAGCCCACAAATGCAGAAAAGCAGAAATAATAAATGCAGCCTTCTCAGATCACAAGGCAATAAAAATAATGATCAGAAAAGGTACATGGAAAACCAAATCAAAAACTAATTGGAAATTAAACAATATGATACTCCAAAATCATTTAGAGAAGAAATCATAGAAACAATTAATAATTTTATCGAAGAAAATTATAATAGCGAGACATTATTTCAAACCTTTTGGGATGCAGCCAAAGCTGAAATCAGAGGTAAATTCATATCCCTGAGTGCATATATTAACAAACTAGGGAGAGCAGAGATCAATCAATTGGAAATGCAAATAAAAAAATTCAAATGCGATCAAATTAAAAATCCCCAGCAGAAAACCAAACTAGAGATCCTAAAAATTAAGGGAGAAATTAATAAAATCGAAAGTGATAGAACTATTGATTTAATAAATAAGACAAGAAGCTGGTACTTTGAAAAAACAAACAAAATAGACAAAGTACTGGTCAATCTAATTAAAAAAAGGAAGGAAGAAAAGCAAATTAACAGCATCAAAGATGAAAAGGGGGACAGCAACTCAGCTGAACAGGAAATTAAGGCAATCATTAGAAATTACTTTGCCCAATTATATGGCAATAAATACACCAATTTAGGTGATATGGATGAATATATACAAAAATACAAACTGCCTAGACTAACAGAAGAAGAAATAGAATTCTTAAATAATCCCATATAAGAAAATGAAATCCAACAAGCCATCAAAGAACTTCCTAAGAAAAAATCCCCAGGGTCTGATGGATTCACCAATGAATTCTATCAAACATTCAGAGAACAGTTAATCCCAATACTATACGAATTATTTGACATAATAAGCAAAGAGGGAGTTCTACCAAACTCCTTTTATGACACAAACATGGTACTGATTCCAAAACCAGGCAGGATAAAAACAGAGAAAGAAAACTATAGACCAATCTTCCTAATGAATATAGATGCAAAAATCTTAAATAGGATACTAGCAAAAAGACTCCAGCAAGTCATCAGAAGGGTCATCCACCATGATCAAGTAGGATTTATACCAGGGATGCAGGGCTGGTTCAATATTAGGAAAACCATCCATATAATTAACCACATCAACAAGCAAACCAACAAGAATCACATGATTATCTCAATAGACGCAGAAAAAGCATTTGATAAAATACAACACCCATTCCTATTAAAAACACTATTAAAAAGCATAGGAATAGAAGGGTCATTCCTAAAAATAATAAACAGTATTTTTCTAAAACCATCAGCTAATATCATCTTCAATGGGGATAAACTAGATGCATTCCCAATAAGATCAGGAGTGAAACAAGGATGCCCATTATCACCTCTACTATTTGACATTGTACTAGAAACACTAGCAGTAGCAATTAGAGAAGAAAAAGAAATTGAAGGCATCAAAATAGGCAAGGAGGAGACCAAGTTATCAATCTTTTCAGATGACGTGATGGTCTACTTAAAGAATCCTAGAGATTCAACCAAAAAGCTAATTGAAATAATCAACAACTTTAGCAAAGTTGCAGGATACAAAATAAATCCACATAAATCATCAGCTTTTCTATATATCTCCAACACAGCTTAGCAGCAAAAACTAGAAAGAGAAATCCCATTCAAAATCACCTTAGACAAAATAAAATACCTAGGAATCTATCTCCCAAGCCAAACACAGGAACTATATGAACACAACTACAAAACACTCCACACAACTAAAACTAGACTTGAGCAATTGGAAAAACATTAACTGCTCATGGATAGGACGAGCCAATATAATAAAAATGACCATCCTACCCAAACTTATTTATCTATTTAGTGCCATACCCATTGAACTCCCAAAATATTTCTTTACTGATTTAGAAAAAACCATAACAAAATTCATTTGGAATAACAAAAGATCAAGGATATACAGGGAATAATGAAAAAAAAAAACACATATGATGGGGGCCTTGCAGTCCCAGACCTTAAACTATATTACAAAGCAGCAGTCATCAAAACAATTTGGTACTGGCTAAGAGACAGAAAGGAAGATCAGTGGAATAGACTGGGGGAAAGTGACCTCAGCAAGACAGTATACGATAAACCCAAAGATCCCAGCTTTTGGGACAAAAATCCACTATTCGATAAAAACTGCTGGGAAAATTGGAAGACAGTATGGGAGAGATTAGGAATAGATCAACACCTCACACCCTACACCAAGATAAATTCAAAATGGGTGAATGACTTAAACATAAAGAAGAAAACCATAAGTAAATTGGGTGAACACAGAATAGTATACATGTCAGACCTTTGGGAGGGCAAAGACTTTAAAACCAAGCAAGACATAGAAGGAATCACAAAATGTAAAATAAATAATTTTGACTACATCAAATTAAAAATGTTTTGTACAAACAAAACCAATGTAACTAAAATCAGAAGGGAAACAACAAATTGGAAAAAAATCTTCATAGAAACCTCTGACAAAGGTTTAATTACTCAAATTTATAAAGAGCTAAATCAATTGTACAAAAAATCAAGCCATTCTCCAACTGATAAATGGGCAAGGGACATGGATAGGCAGTTCTCAGATAAAGAAATCAAAACTATTAATAAACACATGAAGAAGTGTTCTAAATCTCTTATAATCAGAGAGATGCAAATCAAAACAACTCTGAGGTATCACCTCACACCCAGCAGACTGGCTAGCATGATAGCAAAGGAAAGTAATGAATGCTGCAGGGGATGTGGAAAAGTAGGGACATTAATTTATTGCTGGTGGAGTTGTGAACTGATCCAACCATTCTGGAGGGCATTTTGGAACTATGCGCAAAGGGCGATAAAAGAATGTCTACCCTTTGATCCAGCCATAGCACTGCTGGGTCTGTACCCCAAAGAGATAATGGACACAAAGACTTGTACAAAAATATTCATAGCTGCGCTCTTTGTGGTGGCCCCAAACTGGAAAACGAGGGGATGCCCATCAATTGGGGAATGGCTGAACAAATTGTGGTATATGTTGGTGATGGAATACTATTGTGCTCAAAGGAATAATAAAGTGGAGGAATTCCATGGAGACTGGAACGACCTCCAGGAAGTGATGCAGAGCGAGAGGAGCAGAACCAGGAGTACATTGTACACAGAGACTAATACACTGTGGTATAATCGAACGTAATGGACTTCTCCATTAGTGGCGGTGTAATGTCCCTGAACAATCTGCAGGGATCTAGGAGAAAAAACACCATTCATAAGCAGAGGATAAATTGTGGGAGTAGAAACACCGATGAAAAGCAAGTGCTTAACTACAGATGTTGAGGGGACATGACAGAGGAGAGACACTAAACGAAACTCTAATGCAAATATTAACAACATGGCAATGGGTTCGAATCAAGAACACAGGTGATACCCAGTGGAATCACGCGTAGGCTATGGGGGGTTGGGGAGAGGAAAAGAAAACGATCTTTGTCTTTAATGAATAATGCTTGGAAATGATCAAATGAAATATTATTAAAAAAAAACCTGTTCCAAAATACCAAGAATGGTGAGTAATTTAGGAAAGGCATCTTAATTATTAGGTAGCTAGTCATTTATTATTTAATATCCACATGAGAAAAATACTAAGCATTAAGATTTTTTACACAGTTTATTAAAAATAAGTATAGAACTCTTGAAAACTACCATAGAATGTGTCTGGAGTTTGGGAAATCAAGTGACAACACAGGAAGTGAAGAATCAATGAAATATAATCAGAGATAGAATGATAATATGTGCTCCAAGCAAAAAAAGTCCTAAAAGATGAAAATACCAAAAACTATAATCTGAATATAACAAAGGGAAAAAATTTTAAGGATGGAGGAGCATCAAAGAAATACAAAATATGTAGTGTCTCTACTTTACAACCATTAGTAGACCTTAGGAGAATCTGTGAAGTTTCCAATCATATCTTCATTCATCACTCATAAGAACACAAGAGCCTGAAGATTTAATATGTTGTCCCCTTAAAAGCCCAACATTAATATGGTTTCAAGCAAGCTCAGGCAATGGTAGGATTTTTCTTCCTTAAGATTTTTGCCTGAATTGTCTGTCTAAAAGACCAGAAAACAATATATTTCTTGCAATGGATTCTAAGTTTAAAATATATAGTAGAGAGGGCTAGGGGAGAGTAGGAAGGGAGAAGAATAGAGCCAAGGGATGAAGTAGAGCTTATTTGTACATATTTAATGTTCTGTCTCTAAGACAGAGTGACCATATGTGGAAAAAATAAGAAAAATAGAAAACTGTCATAGAGAAGTTTTGATTTAAAAAATTATGCTTATGAAGTCTGCCTAAGAATAATAGTGCTCACCTGATATACATGGAATGCATTGGCAGCCTTTCCCCGAAGAAAAACGGAAGGAATCCAGACATTTATCAAAGCTCGATTTGATCTAACCAAAATAAAGAGAGAAAATGGTCAAAATAGGTTACTGTCACTCATTGTTTTAATATAATGAAACTAATCCAACTAATTTCATCTTTAACTTAAAACACTGAGAGAAAGCAATTTATAACAATGTATGCTTTTATTTAAAACTGAGTAAGAAACTATTTCAGTCTAATGTGTCAGTCTATAAACTATCTTCAGGAGAAAGTTGGCTTTAAAAGAAGTTTTTTTCCTCCACTAATGGATAGATCCAAATTACAGCTGAGCAGACGGCATTATAAGCATTGGGAACAATTCAAGATCAATTGTGTCTTAACCATAAAAACAGGATTACATGGCTGTGGAGGTACCAGACCCCTCCTGCTCATTAAAGCTGTTGTAATGGTAAATGCATTTTCAAGTGTGTTCTCTCTAAAGAGCAGCTCATAAAAATTCTCTAACTCTTGCACTTAGAGCACAATTTGAGATGTTTACTATGGAAGCATTTGTGATACAATGTTCTCTCAATCTCTAGAGTAAAAAGCATTTTATTTTAACCAGGAAAACAACATTTGAACTAATAGTTATCTCCTGAGGCAGGATTTCATCTAAGCTTAGCTCTAAAGTAGTGACCCTCTCCAGAAAGAAAATAAGACTTATTGATCACATCTCTAATACTCAAAGCACAAGCCTGCATTTTAGAGTCTCCAAATCAAGTTTGTATATCTAATGAAATTTCTTTTATAAAAGTCAGAATAATTGTTCAAGTGCCCAGAGCCTCCTCCTTTAATTTCCCTATGAAGGGATTTCAGGACATAACTAACTTGGACTTCTTTTTATTAACATAGAAAGTTGCAGTCAGAAAGACATTCTAGTATCTTCTTTAAAGATCAACTTAAAGTTCATAAATAGCTATAAGTAATACAGATTTTATGTCAAATAGACTTGCTTCATATTACAGAATCCTGATCTATCATGGATTCCATAGCAGGAATCTGCAGATTCCAGCAGTAAAGTATATATAAACTTCTACTAACATTAAAGAGTTTTTAATCAACCTCTCTACAATTACTTTTTACTGTAAAGCAGGCTCTATTTATCAATTTTTAGGAAACTTCATACCCACACAACCTATTCTTTACCATTAAATCTATTGGCTCCTCTCACTTCACTTTATCTAGAATAATCACTGTTTCCTGGCTACATTTAAGTGACTGCTAAACTTTTGACTGCATGGATAAAAATCAATACTACCCACATACTCTGGACTCTCTCATTTTCTTAATTTTTTTACTCTTACTATGGATTACTTCAGTCTTCTACTCTTTTCAATCTTGCTCCAGGACATAAGAGCTCTGTTGAAGAAAGTCTCAGAGTTGCAAATAACTGGCCTAGTACAAATCCATGTTGTCTATCTTCAAATAGGCCATTCTTGATGTAATTGGTTACACATTCTCTGCATCTTTCTTCATCCCTTTCATACTTCTATGCTATCCTTTACATACAATATTCTCTCTTAATTTCATTTGTTTTTCTTCATTAAATCCTTATTATGTGACTTCAAATGTACAAAGAAACTTTCCTATGGGGAAAAGAGTTTTATTTTTTTCTACCACATATTTTTACTTATTTTTCTCTTATTTATTTACAGCCCATCCTTTTGACCATTCTTCTCACTTCTACATACCTTTTTACACAGCTGATGTTTATGACCCACTCCATAATAAAACTCTCTCTCTTCCTTCTGACTCTACAATATCGTACATTAATTTCTGTCTGATCCTTTTGGGCACTCTTTTCTAATTCCCTACCTCTAACTACAAACATTCCCACAGGGTTCACACAGAAACTCTTTGCTCTTTATCTGTCTCCAATTGCTCTCATGACTTCAATTATCTCCCATTTGGATAATATTCCAATTTAAATCTCCAACCCTAACATATTCCCTAACCTAGTTCCATAGCACCAATTTCTCACTTGAAACACCATCATTTCAAGCCCAATGTGTCTCAAAACCAAATCCATCAAGGTCTCTGCTTCCTTATCCCTTCTCCAAACTTTCCTGTATACAGGTCATAATAATTTCTCTAAAAATACCACTTTTATTATATAATTCTCTTGTTAGAAAATCCTTATTTTCAAATTAGAATAACTATCTATAACTGGGTCAGAGATTTTAAACTGAAAGCTAACTTAGAGGTCAACCTCCCCAGCACCCAGAACAGTATATTTTAAAAGCTTCCATTCTCTACATATATAAGCACACAGATTCATGTGGGGAAAATAAAGAAGTACTAGTTGTTGATATCCTCCAATATTTCAAAATACTATCAATAGTAATTGGAGAAGATAAGTTTCTCCAATATAAATTTTCATGAAAATAGTACCAACCAAACTTCAAGGTCAATTCTCTTAAACAAAAGAAAATTTCACGATTTTCACAAAATTTCACAAAATTCACAAATCAGAAATTATTATCATGATAACTACTATATAAACTACTAATCCATCATGTCTATCATAAGTAACAATGAGTGGCTAAAGAATAGTGATCCTTGATGTAAGTTAACATTTTTTTTCTTAAATAGATCATGAAACAAATTGAACTAAATTTGTTCCTCAAACCAAACAAGTGGATAAAAAAAGGACAAGTTAATTTTTTTTACTTCAATGTTTATGTAAATTTTAAGCATGATGAAGTTAGGATGGCATCAGTTTACCACAGCTTTTTATTTCTAATTCAATGAGTATAATTTTTTTCAGTGATCTAATCATTATACTAACTACTCTGAGTAATCTTTTTCACCTTATTTAAATAGCTCCTTACATCCAAACTATTCCACAAAGACTATCTAGATTGACCAGAAGGGAAATAATAATTTTCCTTAATCACCCGACTACTACTCTTCTTTTTTGCACAAAGATGCAATTAACTCTAGTATCTTAATTTTAAAAAATTTACTGAGTGCCATTTTTGTAACTAGCAATCCAATGTCTCAACTAGTATCATTAATTGGTCCTGAAAAATGGTACACAGTAATAATGTTATAAATGGGCAATCAATCAAACTGTTATATTGGGGTTTTGCAACTTTAAAATGTACTGATGATACCATTAAAAGTTTTCATAGTCCTCCCCATTTCCTGCCAGCTATACTACCTTCAAACTTCTTTGGAACCCTCTATCATGCCTTCTATCCCTAGGAAACTCATCATTCAGAAATGTCATTATCCTGCAAATTTGAATCTGCCTGGTATTCACATTCATCACTACCTACTGCCCTTCTGATCGGACCTTCTGGAAGACAGGGCCAAAGGCTCCAGGGCCTCTATTTAAAGAAGGGGACTCAGCACAATCTCTCCCCATTTCTTAAAAGCTAAACTCCTTTAAACTTCTACATCTCCATCATGTCCCTAATTCGAGCAACCTTCCCATCCTCCAATACTTTTGCCTTCCTTTACAGGTTCCTTTCTTGTGTTATCTTCTCATATTAGATTGTAAATCCCTCAAAGGCAGACACTCTTTGTTTTTATTTGTATTCATATTCCCAGGGCTTAGCACAGTACCTAAAATACAATAAGCAATTAACAACTGTTTACAGAAACAAATATTTACAGACTGATTATAGTCAGTCTAACTGTGGGTATCCCACAGAGTCCTGAACTCTCTTCTCTTCTCTTCTCCTTTTATACTATTTCATTTGGTGATATCTACAACTCATATAGATTCAATTATGCATCTATGTTGTTGAGTCTCAAATCTACTTATCCATGCCAGACTTCTCTAATGATTTCCAGTCTCACATCTCAAACTGCCTTTCAGACATCTGCACATCGATGTCTCATAAACATTTTAAATTAATGTGTCCAAAACAGAACTTATTACCTTTATCCTAGATTCTTCCTAACTGTTCTATTTTTGTAAATGGTACCATTATCCTCATCATCCAAGTTCTCAATTTAATGGTTTTCTTCAACTTCTTCACCATCTCACCACCCATATCCATCCATCCTGTTAATCTTATCTTCACCCATCTCTCATGTATATCCTCTTCTCTCTTGACACTTCCAGTTCTTTAATAGAAGTCCTTATCACCTCATACCTGGATTACTGGAATATCAGGCCAGTCTATTAGTTGGTTTGCCTGTCACAAGATTCTCCCACTGAACTGCCAAACTGATCTTCCTAAAGAACAGATTTGACCATTGTAAAAATAATAAGCAATGAATTGATTATGGATATTAACTGATTAGATATTCTGCTTGCTGTGCTCACAATGTATCTTTAGTTTATATAAGTGAAGTGAAGCTCATAAGTGAAGTTCTCTTCAGGGACAGGTACAAAGACACTAAGGAGACTCTTATTATACAAAAACAAACTATTTACATTGATCCTTTCTGATGTGACTAACTCAAATTTTCCCTATTCTACAATAAAGTAACACTATCATCTTTATATGATGTATATAATTCTTAACTTTGTCTGCAAGTTATAAAAATAACAAAGGCCAGCTGGCTGAGCCTCAGCAAGAACCAAGTTAGGACTTTGAGCCTGAGCACACTCAGAGTCCAAACCAAAGACCTGGTCTTTCTTTGGTCTTCCCAGAGATAAAACAATTTATGAAACACCAATGGACAGTCACTAGTGTTTCCTGAATTGGAAAAGGAAAACACTTAGCTCCTTCATGCTTTTCTGCCCTTTCCTTCTATGTCAGGACAGTAAGGAGAGAAAAGATGTCATCTACTTCCAGCACTCTAAGAGAGCCATAGTCACTCCCCTAGAGCAAATGCCAACTATCTCAGAACAGCCATACCCAGAGAGAGTAACTGCCACAGAAAAACCATTACACCTCCCAAATACACTGTCAACATTTGAAACTGACATTCTGTCTCAGATCTGTTTCAAATTCCAATTCTTTCTCAAGCCAGCTTCTTCACTTCTTACCTCTAAACTGATCTAACAAGACTTAATTTCTAATATCATCCTTAAACCATGTCACTCTTCCACTAAACAATGGTTCCCTGTTACTTCCAGGATTGAGTATAAAATCCTCTGTTTGGCATTTGAAGTCCTTCATGGCCTTTATGCTCTAACTTTCTTTTTACCCTTTATATTCCTCCATATAGTCTTTGATCCAATGACAGTGAACTCCTTGATATTGTAAAAAAGGAATTTGCCAAGAACAAGGGAGACCTGAAAAAGTTGAGGAAAATGTGTCTGGAGGGCAATGGAACATTCAGGAACTGGCTGGGGAAGAGAGAGTTTCATGGAAGATTCAAGAAGGAGAAACTGTTGGCCAGAGGGAGTTTCTGGTCAGTCTCTTATCTAAGACTCTGGGAAGGAGCTGGTTAGGAGAATTTCTCTTCTAATACCATTTTGCCTGGCTGAGCTGAATGAAAGTATTTTGCTCTAAACTGAAGATCACTCTAGATTGAATTTTCCCTTAGGGGAACTATATTCCTTGAAAGACAGTTTTGATCCACCATCAAAAAGTGGCCATAAGAAATAGTTAGCAGGGATCTCCCTTTGTCCCTCTGCCCTCTACCCTCTACTCTCTCTCTTCTTTTCAAGAAATAAATTAGATAATTTAGATTAGAGAAGAACTGTCTCAAAGTTTGTGTAATAGGTGGGAGGATTTTCAAATAAAAAAAGAAGGCTGGGAGGGGTTGATTCACTGTCTGGTCAGGTCAGAATTGACTCCATTAAAAGTTGTCCAGCTTAGTGGAGGAAGAGGGAAGGTGCTACTCAGAAATCAGTCCCCAACAGCAGCTGATTTTCTGGTCCCAGAATCTTTCAAGTCCCCTCCTTTTTTCTCTCTCTATTACAATTTACCACAAATAAGATATTCGGATCTCCTGATTTCCATATGTAGGCATTTTTACTGGTTGTCTTCCATAATGAGAATGTTCTTCCTCTTTATTTCTATCTCCAGGCTTCTTTGACTTCCTTCAAGCCCCAGCTAAAATTCCATCTTTTCCAGGAAGCCTTTTCTGATCCCCTTTAATACTAGAGCCCCCTCATTGTTGATTATTTCCAATTTATCTTGTACATAGCTTGATCATATACAATTGTTTCCCATAAAAGACTAAGAGCTCCTTGAGAGCAAGGATTATCTTGCCTTTCTTGTATCCCCAAAATTTGGTCAAATACCTGGCACATAGTAAGGACTCAATATCATTCTTCCTGATATTCAGTTATTCCTTATGGCATTATGCTTAATGATTATACATATGTAGCTTCCCTCCTCCTTCTTTTAAATAGATTTTCAAAAAACCAGGCAAGTATATTTTTACTAAATTCTAGCTAGAGATATAGGGCACCTAACATGAGCTCATCACTCCTATGATCCAAAGTCATTGTCCAAAGGTCAAAATACCCTTCTCATTCACTATCTTGTTAAACAGATGGACTTTTCCAATTCTGCCACAGTCTTCTAACAGTCTCTCCCAGCAATAAAAAAAAATATTACTTGTGCTCCTATGGATTTCAGTTTCTTCTTCAAGACTTCATATTCCTTTGCATTCTCTAGAAGCTTTCAGACAATACCATTTGTGTCATCATGAATGATCAGAAAGGAGTCATCATTCACTTTGATCAGTCTTAGTGGTTTTCTATCATCTTGTCAATATAAGACCCAGGAATATGAGAGTTCTCTGAGCCAGACTGCAAAATAGTTACCTCATAATCCATCAGCAAGGAGGCCCTTATTACTTCCCATCACAATAATATAGCATCTGGCATCGTTGGTTGAAGGCCAAACAGTTGCTTTTTTCCTTAGAAGGTCCAATGTCCTCATGTTTGGGAAGAGACTCATACTGATTTCTTAGGCTCCAAACATTCAGAGGTTCTTCCCTTTCTCATCTCATCTTCTACTCTTCAACTTCAGAACTTCTTCTTTAGAGACTTTTTTCCTCTGAATCTTTCCTTCCATTTTTTAAAGGAACAATTCATTTTCCATAATAACTCTACAGAATGTAGAAACATTCCTCAAGCCTCTTTTTCTTTGAGTTTAGGAGGGAAATGAGCCTGCTCTTTGGCTTATAGATACAAGTTATTTGATCATGACTAAAAATTAACATTAAACATTCTATGAAGATGACTGCAAAATTTTTCCTGTTCTGCATATTTTGTAGAAATAGATATTCAGACTTTTGTTATTTTTGCCCAACTCACAAATAAGTTATTTATCATTGATATTATGAAAGATTTTTGATCACCATTGATGGATATCTCAACCTCTTAACAATTTATCTTATGGAACTTTTGTTCATATATTTCTGTAAATTGTCCAAAAAGAATCCATACAAAGACCATATAGAATCTATTCAAGTAGGATCACTCACAAGCTAAAAGTTATACCTCTCCTTCCCTAATCTCTTCTTCTTCTCTGTTGACCTTTTCTATATACTTAGTATATTCTCACTTATAAAATCTTTATTTATGTTCACAGAGATTATAAGCTCTTTGAGGATGTTGAGGATCTCATAGAAAATAAGCTGGATGTGCCAGTATACTCAGCCTTGTGCACATTTATGGCAGGAATTATGTTATTTTGCATCTCAAAATCTGCAGTACCTCAAAAGGTTCCACAACTTATGAATGGCATTACATATACATAACACCTAGTATTTCTTTAAATGAATAGAATAACTAAGGTATCAGAGGCCTTCTTATTTTGTAGTTTAAGGATAACAATGTATCACTCAAACTCTCATCATCTTTATATGACCAGCCCATCTCTTTTTTCTAATCACATAAATATTAATAGAATCAAAATACTAAGACTATATTTGTCACTTCAAGAGACCAAGTAAAACCTTTTGAGATCCAAACAGTGATTTTTCCCCCCTTATGGTGTGATAGCTAAAAGATAAACCTGGCATTGGGTGTTAACTAAATAAAAGAATTTTTATTTTAAAGCACATCTTTAAGATGCTGAAGACTTACATTTCAAAATCTGACAAACTTTGGTCTTCAGATGTTTGACTTAAATCTCCAGGCACCTGCCATCATAAGAGGGAAAGAAAAGACGTAAGTGTTATTATGGTATATGCATAATGATGTTAGAATTCTTCATTTGAGTGATTACTGAATGTTTCACTTTAAGAATGCAGCTAAAAAGCTTTTACTGAAAAACAATAAAAGGTTTGGGAGAGCATTAGGGGGGCACACTGTAGTAATGAAAATATGCCACCAGTGAGGGATCTCAATTATCGTTATGGGGGAAAATGCTGCTAATCATATTTTGATAATCATAGGCATGTAAGAACATGTAATTTTGGAGATATAATGGGCTAATTGGAATCCTAGATGGAAGGTATTAGATGTGTGAATGAAAAATACATATAAGAAAGCAACACATAGATAGTATATAGAGATATGATACTATTGCCTACTTGGGCAAACCCCAATTTTTCCCTAATGATAACTGAGCTGTTTGATAAAATCCTTCAGAAGAGGATGAACAAAAGAAACTACTTGACATATAGGAATCCAATAAGTGCTAAGACAGTGATAACTCACAGGATTATCAGGGGAGTAGTCATGTGATGCTACCAAACAATTAATCAACAAACAGTGATTAAGTGCCCACCATGTGCCAGGCACAGTGCTAGGTACAGAGAATACAAAAACAGAAAATGAATATTTATATATGCCCAGCCCTAAAGGAACTTTGTATTTTACTAACAAAGTCCTAAAGTCAATATGAAAGTCCAGAGACAAGCAATTAATACATCTATGAACTGAGTTTCCAGATTTGGTTTGACCAACTCAAAATTTGCTAGAATTTTTTTAAAAAATAGAATAAAGGAGGAGTTGAGTAAATCAAAGAAGAAATAAAAAATGTTAACGATCATTCCTATTTCTGCTGAGAACAGATGAAAAGAAAATGGACATGCTTAAATGTGAAGGATTTAGGTTAGATATACAGATAATCTTCCTGCCAAAGGCCATTATTATACCTGGATGAATTATTGTGATAACAACAGCAGCAGCTATTACTTATGCTGCCATTGCTACTGCTACTCACAATCACATAGTGGTTTAACATTTGCAAACAGCTTTTCATTTACAATACCCTTTGCGGAAGGCAATACAAGTATGATTAACAACATTTTAATGTGAGAATGATGAATGAGAAAACTGAACTTAAAGGCTAAGTGACTTCTTCAATGTGACATGACTGTCAGAGCCAGAATTCATCCCAGACCCTCCTGAATCCAAGTCTAGCATTCATTCTACTATATCAAATAGCCTCACTGATACTACAGTCTCACCTTCCAAGAAAAACTAAAAATAGGACTAATCTAGTCATTAGTCTAGAAAAGTATTGATATAATACTCTCTAGATCCAGGCAGATAGCTTAGATTAAATTCTCAAGGGTCTGTGTTCTTCTAAGAGTCATTGTTCCTGAATTCTTAAATCGGGCTTCATCAAAAAGCACAATGTACTATAATGAGATGTTACTAGGTTGGGCCTCCTTAATCATGGCAAAGAATAAAATGATTTTAAACTTTAAAGAACTTAGGTTCAATTAAACAAAAAGACTCCCTACTATCAATTGTAATCATAGCACAGATATAGTTAATATTCTTGTTTTATAACACCAGTACTACAATAGAGTCCTACTAGGTTAAACACTAAGAACAGGGATATGACTCCATTTTAAATCAGCTCCTAAAAATCATTTTCATTTATGTTGAGAGGAGGAATAGGAGCTTTAAAAAAAAAAAGAGAGAGAGCTAAAGATCAAGGCCTTCTATCTGGTTTATAGTGGTAAGGAAGCCCTGGGCAATTTCTTTCATTTCTTGACTTCAACTTCATGATCTAGGAAATCAGGACATATTCTCTAAGGGATACTGTAAAGATTAAGGAAATAGATTTAAAAGTAAAAATCAAAAACTGTTAAGCAGCAAATACAATTACATTATTTCAAATCACTGACTCCTTTTAATGTTACCTTATTTCATATACATATACAAAAAGATTACTGCTCTGAATTAGCAAATATCATTTATAATAAAACAGAAGTAAAGAAACAGCAAAAAATGTGGTAGTATTATTGGGGATGTGTTGTTTTTAATGAGCAATATTACTTTGCAATTATAAAGAGGATTAGCAAGGATAGCTTAATCTTAAAATGCTGCAAAAATCTCTTGACAGAAATATTTTGCTCTCTTAAAACTATTTTTAGTTACATTCTAGACAGATTAAAGTAGCAGGTGACCTTCAAGTAATTCTTTAAATGAGTGTTCTCTCTGCCATCCAACTTGTAAATTTATTGTACCTACATAAGTGTCATGTTAGCTAGCTAGGAACATAATTCATGAACTCCATAACCTTCATAGAACACACCTAGATAATCACAATTGGTATTACCATATTTGTATAATTATAATTGATAAGCAGAATTATTACATGTTTTAAGGATTATTATCATCACATTGTCTAGCCAGGAATATACCTGTGGTAATGCTCAAAAATAATGATTTTACCTAGAGTATTTTTAGCAATGAAGGAAGAGAGTCAATTATAGAAAATATTAGGTTTTTACTGATGTCATTTATATGTATTCCAAATAATAAATTTCTATTAAAATATTTTCTATCTCTTTTAATCCTGGGGATCTTAAAGATATTAGTGAAACCACATTCTCTGTGGTACAGACCTCTCTTCTAAGGGAAGGAGGGATAAAGGAAGGGAGGGAGGGAGGGAGGGAGGGAAGGAATTTTGCTATCTAAAAGCTACCAAGTTCAGCCTGCAAGCCACCACCAAGGAAAAAGAGCAGGTTCCTCCCTGAAGTTAATTCCTGGTTACAACTCTCCCTCAAAATGATTTGGGGAAGTCTTGAGAGAAAAAGAGGAACAAAGAGAATTATTCTTTTTAACTTCTCTCATCCTTGATTTTACCTTCTAGCACAGTCCCAGTCTCACACTTGTCAGAAATATACTTACTTTAAGTAGTAGATTTTGTCCAGGAGAATACACATACACTTTTACTTCAAAGAAAGCAGCAACTTGAGTTTACAGATGGAGTTAGAAAGAAGGGGTCTATTTTTAGAGTTAACTATTCTGTTAGAGAATCTTTAACAGTCCTTCTACTGCTTCTATGGTCTGCATGTATTCTCAAAAATTCCTAAATCTTCCCCTTTTGTTGCAATCCAGATGGAAAATGTGAAAAGGTTCCTTCTCCCTCAAAAAGCTTAATATTAATAACAAATAGGGTTTCCTAGATGAAACAGTCTTTTACTCTACTTGGATTGTTAAATTCATTGATGAGGTTTCAGATTAGATTAGGTCAAGTCAATCAGCCTTAATTAAGGCTGATATGCCAGGAACAGCTAAGCAATGAGGATTCTGAAAAAAGAGACAGAAATAGCCCTTCCCTCAAAAAGCTAACATGCAAATGGAGAGAAATGTAAGTACTAGGTACATATAACAAATATACATGTATACATGGACAGTAATGTCAGAGGAAAATGCACTATTAGGGGAATCTGGGTAAGGCTTTCTGTAGAACTTGGGATTTAAGCAGATGTTCAAAGGAGCTAAGAATACGAAGTGAGAGGAAGACCAGTCAAGGAATGAAGTTAGCTAGTACAAAAGAATAGAAGGGAAATTGTATAAGAAACAGCAAGTAAGCCAAAGTAGCTAGATTATAGAGTATGCAGAGGGATGCAAAATGTTAAAAAAAAAAAGTCTAGGAAGGGGTCAGATTATGAAGAGATTTATATGGCAAGAGCATTTTATATTTGATCTTGAAGATAATAAAAACTGGAATTGAATCAATAGTGTGAGGGAAGTGTTATGACATGTTCAAACCCTACACTTCAGAAAAATTGCTTTGGAAGTTGTAGTTGACAGATAGGCAATGGATTCAAATGGCGACATAGTTGAGAAAGCTATTGTAATAGTCCCAGAAAGGAATATGGTCCTGAATTAAAATGACAGTTGTGTGGGGAAGAGAGGAGGGGACATAAATGAAAGATCTGGTGAAGACAAAGACAAGATTTGGTGATGGAAAGAATATATGGGCAGAGTAAAAGATCAGGATGACATGGAGGTTCCAAGCCTGAGTGATTGGACTATGAGGTTCCTTGAGAGCAGAGATTGTTTTTGTTTGGTTGTTTTTTTTTCTATTATTTCTGTGTCTAGCGCTTCATACACTGCCTGGCACAAAGTAGGCACTTACTTGATAAATGTTTTTGAAATTTAATGGGAGGATGGTGTTAACTAGTAGTGACAGGGAAGTTGAAAAGAGGGGAAATTTTGGGGGGGATCCTATTTCAAACAAATTGAGCTTGTGATGCCTATAGAATACGGAAGTCACTTAACCCCTTTGCCTAGCCAGATATCCAAAAGGCATTTGTTCAGATGAGAGTGGAGAGAGGAGAGAGAGACACAGAGAGAGAGACAGAGGCAGAGACAGAGACAGAGGCAGAGACAGAGATAGACAGAGACACAAACATATTTACATATGTTCAAAAAAAGATATAGGTACAGATCTAGATCTGGGAATTATCTACATAGAGATAAAAAAAAACTCATGGGAGCTGACAAAATCACAAAATGATCTCATTTAAAACAACTTTTATTATGAATTTGACAGACATCAATAAATATGACCATTTCCATACAGAATGAGCATAAGAAATAATAAAACTGCATATGTAAATGTGATTTCAATTATATAAAGCTTACTTTTTAAAAATAACTAACATTTACATATCATTTTAAGGCTTATACCATTTTACAAAAATTAACTCATTTTATGTTCACAATAATCCATGAAGGTAGGTGCTATTATTATCCATATTTACAAATGAGGAAACTGATGCTGAGAGAAGTTAAGTAACTTACCCAGTGTCACAGAACTGAATATTTGTTTGAGTCAGGATACAAAAGGGTCTCCCTAACCTCCAAACCTAGCATTTTACCTATTACACCATGTAACTGAAAATAATAAGAAATTTAACAAGATAATTCCAGTACTATGCACCTTATCCCTCCTAATGAACTTCCTTTTGCTATCTTATATGTATTTTACACATCTTTCATTAATGTTCTTTTCTCTTTTTTTCTTGCTTTTGGCAACATTTCTCTTCCCAACCCCGAAAAGAAAAAAAAATGTCTTTGAGATAACAAAAGATAGAAATTGTCAATGTTAAGAATGTTGTGGGAAGAAAAACAAATTAGTGCATTGTTGGTAGAACTATAAATCAGTAAACACCATTCTGGAAAACAATGTGGAATGATGCAAATAAAGTAAATAAAATGTCGATCCTCTTTCATCCAGAGATTCCACTACTGGGCTTATAACCCAGGAAGGCGAAGAAGAAGAAGAAAATCACAATAAATGTCAAAATATCAGCACTTTTTTGTGGCAGCAAAAAAATTGCAAACAAAAATAAATGTTCATTGAATGAGAAATGGCTATGGTACATGAATGTAGCAGAAAACTACAGTGTTTTAAGAAATGACAAATGTGTTGAATCCAGAGAAGTAGAGAGTTTTGTTTTTTTTAAAAAGATACCAAGAAAACAATATCTCCTAGCAACAACAATATAAATGGAAATAACAGGTATTTACACACACACACACACACACACACACACATATATACACACATATATACACACATATATACATATATATATATATATATATATATATATATATATATATATATATATATACCCTTACCTGCTATCTTAGAATCAATGTTGTATACTGGTTCCTAGGTAAAGGAATGGCAGTTAAGTGACTTGCCCAGGGTCACACAGCTAGGAAGTATCTGAGGTCAAATTTGAACCCAGCATCTCTGGTCTCTGGACCTGTCTCTCAGTCCACTGAACCACCTAGCTACCTCCTAACATAGAAATATTAAATACAGCTCTAGTGCATTTCAGGAAAAAAAAATCTTAAAACTGTTCAGAATGGAAACCTGTGAAAACCTTGTTCTTTACATTCTTAATAATGTCCATTAGGCACTGTTTCAAGAATAGCCCAGAGATGCCTCAGAGAATTGTAGACTAGCAAGATGGTGAGTAACAAAATAGAAATTAGAAGAGGTAGATTCTACTCCTAATTTTGCTATTTGTCTGAGGGAAGTCATTTAATTTCTTTAGGCCTCAGTTTTCTCATCTGGAAAAGAAGATAAAATAATCCCAAAGGTGGGTTTCTTGCAACTCCAATATTTTATAGTCTGAACCTATTTAAGTAGACTATCTACACATGTTTTCTAATAATGCAGACTCATAAAAGCAATATTCATATCATTATAAATCAATTATTGCATGTTTTATCAAAAATGCAAAAGAGCATATAGGGAAAAAATAATTAAAATTCCCTACTCCTCACCACCCAAAAAAAGAAAACACTAGGGGAAAAAAAAACAAAGTACTTGTTTTGTTGGGGGAGTGGGAAAAGAAAGCACAACATTGAGTAATGAAGAAAATATCTTCACCTATTTAAATTAAAAAACACTTGATTTATCTTTTCCAAAGACATTTTCACACACTTTTTGTTTGGGTATATTTCCCCGGTACTAACAGGACTCTGCGTTAGCTCTTGGCTTCTAATTTATATTGGAAAAAGCCAAAACTACTGTTCCTTTAACATACTAAATTTCTGAATTTGTGTTTAAAATTAAAAACAAAATTTGGAATGTCATTGGATTAGCTAATATTGCCTTTGAAGCTTTGGTGTAACTGGGGATAGTCTGGTCAAAGCCTGTTAATTTATATAATCATGAAATCATCCAGGCCAATTTTCCCTTCCAATGCCATCATGCCCCAGGCCTGCTCTATTTTTCACTTTCATATTTTTACTATAAAAAATAAATCAGGAGTCATTCAATTTAAGGGATTTTAAAAATAAAAGCAGAGATGACAAGGTTCCCAGTTTCAAGTTAAATTTTAGGGAATATGGCATTCGGCATTAGAAATGTGCTCTGGGGGATAGATAATCCAATTTGCTAAATATGAAAATTTAGTCTTACTTATAAAGAAATGGTTTCTGGGTGAAGGTGGTTAGGGTATTCCATATTTTTTTTTCTTTTTTAATAGTGGAAAGAATGAAGTACCAAAAAGAATGCTTTATATATTGCTTCCCAAGCAGTAGATATAGTATACCTTACATCCTAGCTCATCCTAGAAATGTTGCTTAGAAGATTTGTTAAGGTAAATAATTTGTTAAGGTAAATGGGTCAAAGAGAACTGTGGCATACAGAAGACACAGTAGCCTTTGAGTCTAAACACTGGCTCATGACCTAAGTCTAAAACTTACTATGTGACTGGAAATGTCATTATATTTCACTGAGACTCAGATTCCCCATTTGTAAAATGGTAATAATAATACAGTATCGATAGCAGTCATTGTTTGCTATTAATTTATTACTATCTATATCAGACTATGTTTATTAACATGTAACACGATCACTCTGTAGGCACTATGTAAGTATAAACTATTATTATTTATATCCATCATTTATACCAGATAATGACAGTTCAGATACATTTCTCATTTATTTATAATGAGAATTTTCAGCTTTTCTGTCAACATAAGTGCACATTAGAATTCTCCTACTGTTCCTGATCAGCAAGGAAGTCTTTTCATGTGTCCTTTTTACTTCCCTGTTCTACCACTGACCTTCAGAAAATAAATATTTAGTTCTAAAACAATGAAAGAAGAATTTTCATCCTCTTTAAAGAAACGTTTATATGTAAAATGTAAGGTTTTAAGGTTATAACCTTACAGACTAACCCCTGAAATTTCATAGATTAGGATACCAAATTCCAGAAACCTGAAACAATTTTTCCACCTTCATAATATATCTAATACTTATTTAGTGGAAGAAATGGAAATAGAACTCAGAAAGGTTTTTTAATATCCTAAATTCAGTGCTCTTTTCATTTCTTTAATTAATTATGATATCAATAAGAAATGTCAAAGAATAGTTAATACTATTGAGCAATCTAAGAAACTGAAGTTCTGCATGACTGGCTTACTCTAGTATGGTCTAAATGCCAAATATGCTTTCCACAGAGGAATGAAAAGGCATTAAGTTTTCCCCTAAATTAAGGCGGGGGGGGGGGGGGGGGGAGGGGGGATTACAACTGAAATGGCCACTTGAAATTCAGCATTTAATAGTATTAAAAAACATCCAAAACACTGTACTACTAGGTATAAGAATATCAATAACACAAACAAAAACTATTATAATCTGATGATCTAATTAGACATTCCTTTTTTAAATTACAGAATATTCATTCTACAGATATTCTAGAAAATGTTATCTTGAAATAAGATTTACAATACCAGCATGTCAGAGATGTCTCTGTGAAGAACACTTTTAATGTAAAGAATACCATGTTAGCAACAACACAGAGAAATAAGTCTCTGAGCACACCCACCTCTTGAAATGACTTATTGGTATTTTAAAAGCAGCTAATGAATGGAAATGTGTCCAGATACTGACAGAGGAAACATTATTAGAGCAAAAAAATAACAATAATTTTTAATGTTGGGCCTGACCTCCCCTATAGACTGATTTATAAGGAAAAGTCTGTAGAGGCTAGCAACTGGGTGAAAATGCTTGCTTTAAAAGGAGAAATTACGATAAGGCAATCAGAGCATGTGCGTATGGGCCATTTACTTCTAATTACATGTACATGCTATATTTTTAACATTACAAGTGCTATGATTACATCTGCAGCTGATGAAGCTCAATGTTCACTGTTAATTTGCAGATAAAAGCAAAACGACTCCAGAATCTTTCCTCCCAGAATCCTTCCTGGAGATTTAATTTCTACCACTTAAAAACTACATATGCAGCCTCAATGCTGCGTCACATGCACTAAGGGTACATTTTAAATTAAACTCTTTAGTTTGTAGCCCTGGTTATTAGAGACCAATGGGGAGGGAAAATGTACATTTGAGTCTCAGAGGTGGTTCCTTAGGATCAATACATTTAGTTATGCCAGAAACTAAATGTAGTACAGATTTCTTTCTTTCTGGAACATAACTAAGTGATGGGATAATTCAACATATTTCTAAAACTAGGGTCTGTCTGATGCCTCTCATTCTACCTAATACATTTTCCAAACCCACAACTCTGAAATTCTTCAGTGAAATTAATAATTAACATTTACACAGTTATATATGGTATATATGTATATTGTAAAGAGATTTCCATATTATTTCATTTGATCCTTATAACAACTCAATGAAGTAGCTATATTTATTAGCCCCATTTCATGGGGAGTTATAATAAGGACCATATAGAAGTAAACTAAATTGTTTTCCTTTCTTCCTTATCTTCTTTTTTCTAAAATCTTTTCAAAATGGCTCTTTCATTGTCTCCCCCTTAGCTCAACCTCCACCTTCACCCAGAAACCATTTTTGGCTTGTCAGGAACCAAAGCCCCTTTGAATCTTTGTCAGGTTCATTCTGATGAATCCTCACCTACAATTACAAATGTGGTAATAATGGTAACACTAAAAAATGTATTGGATATTGGAGAAAGATAAACACCCTTCACTTCCAGCCCCATTCAATGGTTCAGTGAGGAAGAGAAGGGGAAAAAAAACCTGACATAACCCAGTTTCTCTTCCAATATATTTTATCACATGGGAAATTTAAGGGCTGAGTCTTTCTAAATATCAGTAATTGAAATCTAGAAGCCGAGCTCTTTTGTTTGTTCTGTTCTTTCTCCTGGAACACTGTATCTATGGAGTTTTTCCTGCCCCGCTCCTTTGTCATCATATTTAAATGTGGCTTTTGCATTTTCAACAGGTTTTAGCATCATCAGTTGGCTATGCCAGGGAGGAGATTGATTCCTAATTCCAATATCACAAATAAGGAAGGGGCAAGGCTAGGAGATTGTCCAAGGACACAGTGAGTTAATGAAAAAAGAATGCTTGAAAGTCCACTTCTTTCTTTACTCCTCAGACATGACCAGAGTCACATAATGGACTTTCCTCTCAGCCCATGTGCTCTGTGACATAAAATAATGGAAGACTCTTGATGTCTTCAAAATCCAACCTTCTAGATAAAGTGCACAAGGAATAAACATTTCACTGACACAAACGTGCTGTGGCCCACTAAACAATGACTTCATCACTGCTCAGCAGTGCCTACTATTTGAGATTGATGACTTCTGAAACCAATCACTGAAACCTTCAATTAGAGACTGAAACCATCCCCAACAAAAATCAGAAGCATGAACGTCCCTGCCAGAGATAAATCTCCCTAATTTTAAATCTGTCTTTAGTCAATAAGCGATAAATGATGAAGAGCAGCTAATTAAAGATGCAAACCATTCTGCAATTTTCTATCCCCTTTATAATCACATCTTCCTCAGCATGATGCTTCCCCTACCCCCACCCATTTGCAACCTGATTGCTCTTCTTATTGATGCTACTTGAGATTTGGTTAAAGCAGTTAAAAGTTACCCAGCTCTGGCCAAACAGCATTTCTGTGAAGTTTCTGTGAATTCTAGCGACTTGACTAACACATAAAAGAGAAAGTTCTTAGGAGGGTCAGTCATACTTTCTACAGGAAAAAGATTTGTAAAATTATATCTATTCATGACATAAAGAGCTCTCATAAAGCCTTAGTCCTTTGCTAAAAAGATGTAGAATATACTACAAAAAATCATGCTTACTATTCTTCCTGTTTGGGGAATAAGGGTTATCATTTCTGGCCCAAACAATTATTTCAGGAATTTAAATGCCAGCCCTGTCCAGCTGCTCATGAGGAAAGAAACTCCAGAGGCCCTACTCCCTTGGCCAAAGTGAAAGGTCTTCAATGTACAAGGGCTGCGACAACCAGAAGAATGGCCCCTTCATCCTCTCTGACAGTCATATCAAGGTCTATACATTTAGAAGAGCCAGACATCCAAAAATGAATAAAACTGGAGTTCCATCTACCCTGTACCTCACCCAAACAAGGCACTCTGGCTAAGTTGAGAGCCACTGGGGGGAGGAAAAAATGCAAACATCCTGCTGATACTGAAAATGAAATGGACTTCTTCAGACTTCCATGTGGTAGGTGGCCAGAAATCTTAATAGGAGCTAGAGCTAACACTCTAGATCACTGGATGGTGTATTGAAATTTAACTTTTCAGGTAGTTAGAACTTTTTTCTTCCATGAAGATGTAAACACCTCGAAATGACATTCATCTCTTTTACTTCATTGTATCCCCAGAAGGACATTCAATACTATGAACACACAGGCAGCCAGGTAAATCAATGGATAGAGTGCAGGGCCTAAAGTCAGGAAAACTCACCTTCCCGAGTTCAAATCTGGTCTCCTATACTTACCAGCTAGGTGACCCTAGGAAAATAACAACCCTTTTTGTTTCAGTTTTCTCATCAGTAAAATGAATTGGAGAAGGAAATGGAAAAACATTCCAAGATTTTTGCCAAGAAAACTCCAAATGGCACCCAAAAGAGCTGAACACAACTGAAACAACTGAACAACAAATCATTAACCCAGGTACACATAAAATATCGAGTGACAGAAAGTGATGGGGGAGAGGGAAGGGGAAGGAGGAGAGAGGAGGGAAGAGAAGAAACCAAGTCAAAGTTCTATCATTTTTTTTCTAAAACCCTTTATAAAAGTATTATTATGCATGATAATTATCCATGATAATCTCACTTGTGGCTCCTAGTAGCTGTTAGCATGCAGCAGCGGCCACACCCCGGGCAATGGCTTCCACAAGCCGGCTAAACCTTGTGAGGGTAGCCATCGGGTCATCGACCCCTGGTGAACTAGGGCTTTGCTCACCCAGCACGTGAAGACTGCTTCGGCCAAACAGACGGAAGAAACCAACAAGAAGGTTCAACGGCTGAGAGGGTGACACGGCAAAGCACTGTGGAGTGCTTAGGGCATGTTGGAGCACAAAAGACAACACGGCCATCCAATGCAGCTGAGGAAGTCTCCAGATGTAACGACTTTTCATGCCACTGGACCCAGGCTTCCAACGCCGAGAGAGTGGGACTGTCTCTGTGCATCGGCTTTTCCACTTAAATCTCCTTCACGCACAAGTGTCTTTGTGCACACTCGTCTATACACCATTGATGACAACGCACAAAGACAATCGTCATCCTCGGGTACCGAGAGATTACTACTATTATCCATGAAGTTGAAATTTTCCTTGCTCATCTGCAAAATCTTACATTGTGCTTTAAAAAAACTCTTTAATCATGTATTAGTAACTATTCTAATTTCCTAGACTATAAGTACAAGGGTAGGTAGCAAGCCTTAGCCAAACTAGCACAGTATAGGGACCTGAGAAATGTTTGGTTTTGTTGTAGATGAGAGTCTCAACTGCTCCATGTTCCTATTCCAGTCCCATGTTCATTTACACATCCACTAAACTAATTTTCCTAATTCTACAAGTCCAACCACATCACTTCTTTACCCAAAAAACAAACAAACAAACAAACAAAAAAAAACTTCAGTAAATCTCTTGTCTCAGGGATCAAATGATATTCCCCAATCTGGTTCTTAACATTCATTTCCTTATGTTTCTTGCCTTTACAAACATGCTTCATAATAACCAAAGTTGGTTACTACACGTACCTCTTATTCTCATCCTGGCATCTCCAAAGAGCTTTAGTGAATGTCTTCTCTGTCTGGAATGCACTCCCTTTTTACTTTTATCTACTGAAATTCTTTTCTTCCAAGGTCTAGCTCAAGTGTTCCTCTCCTGTGAAATTTTTCCTCATCTTCCTTGTTTAAAATGCTATCTTCCTCACCAAATTTTCCAACTACAATTTATCTATCACTCTCTTTTATCTCCATCACATTCTACTTTGTATTTTATCCATCTGTATGACTATAGTATCTTCCTAATTCAGCATACTGTTAATGCTTCTTTGAGGACAATGATTGTATTGTTTGCATTTTTTTGTGCACACAGCATCTAGCACAATGCCCTCTACATATTTTATGTGTTTTACAAATATTGGATGATTTTGATAGTGTTAACATAATTTCCCGATCTAGCCATCTTGCTCTGTGCATGTCTAAACTAATGACTCTGGAACCTTCAAGGAAATCTGGACTATCAACCTCCTGACAGGAGTAGCTGAAGTACAGTAGCTGGCAGGCAACAAGGAAAAATCCAGGTTCTAATAATTTAACAGTCATAATCTAACAATCCAATAATATGATAATCTTACCATTATTTTATGATTGGCAAAAATATGGGTTTCAAGTATGATTTCAAGATTCTAAGATATTCAAAATCAAGAGTGAAACATTCCCTTTTCCCATGTTTTTTATGGCTTTCTTTCACAACCCTCAAGTACCTTTTTTTTTTATAAATCTTTAACGCATTTATTATATAATTCTGTATTATCTGTGTTTGGGTCTTTTTCCCTAGCATATTACCAATATTTATCAGGAAAGGAAAATTTATACCAAAGGATGAACTATAGCAATTCTTGTAAACTGGCAAAGTTGATGAAATGTCTCTAGTCACAAATCTCTCCCATCCCCTCTCTTTCCACAGCATCCAAATCATTTGTTAATGTTGCAGAGTCTAACAGCTATATCAATTTGGATTTGTTTCTATAATTTCCCTTTAGGTATTATTTTATATTTTTCAGAGGTATGTTCCTTTCTTCATTAGACTTTGATGAAACAAAAGTCATCAGGGGTAGTGAAATGGTTTAGTGGATAGAGAACCAGGTCTCAGCATGAAGAGACCCTAGGTTCAAATTTGGCTTCAAGCATCCTGTCTGTGTGACCATGGAAGGAAGAAGGAAGGGAAGGAAGGAACTGTTATCTATTCCAATGGAATAACCCTCCAGACATTCTTCCAAGGACAAAACTTTCCACACAATGGGCACTTAATATGCTTTGCAAATCCATTGAACAAAATCTACCAAACAAAATCTGCCAAACATAATCATTCTTTAGTTAGAAACAACATGATTAGAACCATTTATTCTCAACAATAACAAAACAAATAATCAGCTGCACAGAATCATATGGTCACCACCCTAGCTCTGACTTCTATCACTCTCTGCCTATACTCTTGCAATAGTCTCTTAATTGGTCTCCCTACCCTTTCTTCAGTTCTTCCTTTCCGCTCTCCAAAGCAACCACTATCACAGCTGCCATATTCAGATTTCTAAAGTACATGTCTGACCAGGCTTCTGCTCTGCTCACAAAACTCAGGTATATGATTCTACATCATTTTTTCTTCATTCACACTATCTGTGGTCCATTCAAACTGACATACTTGTTCTTTATTTTCCAAACACAACACTCCACCTCCCAATTCAGTAGTTTTGCACATCCTCATTTTCATGCCTGGAGTGCTCTCCCTCTTGACCTCTACCTCTTAGATTCTTTAGCTCCATTCAAAACTCAGCTCAAATGGGAAGCTAGGTATCTCAGTGGATAGAGCAACAGGCCTGGAGACTGGGGATTCTGTGTTCAAATCTGGCCTCAGACACTTCCTAGCTGTGTGACCCTGGATGAGTTACTTAACCCATAGGCTATTCTTTACCACTGTTCCGCATTGGAATTTATTCTTAGTATCAATTATAAAACAGAAGGTTGACTTTAAAAAAAAATTAGCTCAAGTGTTAGATGGGGTAGTGAACAGAGTAGGACTTTAAATCAGAAAGCTCTGAGTTTGAATCTACCTTAGATCCTAGGCAATTCATTTAACCTCTTATCGCCTGTTTCCTCATCTGTAAAATAGGAGTAGTAATAGCACTTATGTCATAGTGCTGTATAGATAGAATAAGATAAGCAAAATTCCTTGCAAAGGAAACCTAAACACTACAAAAATATTTGCTATTAATATTATTATTAATACACTTCCCAAGATCCCTAACCACCAACACATGCCTATTATAAAATTATTTTGGATTCACTTACATGTGTACACATGACTTCTGAAGTTCTTTCTATGAAGCTCTAAGCCCATGCAACTATGCCATATAATCTCAATAAAATGTATTAGGCACCTTTAGGAAGAGGACCATTTTCATTTTTTTTCTTAGTGTATAGTACACAATAAGCCCTTGATAATTTGCCTTAAAATGAGTTGAATCTATATCTCTGAAGATATTCTAAGAACATTTCCTAACTGATGAAAGACATTGAAACACTGACCTTCCCAACATGGAAGAGTCACTTTATTTTTCCTGTTTCAATTAATGCATCTATAAGTTGGGAAGAATATCCTCTCCTTCCAATATCTAATTCACTTATTGAGACAATGATTTGGCTGATACTTGAAGTGCTTTTGATTTCCTAGTTATCTTTTATGTCATGCCACCTGCTTTGCCTCAAGATTCTACCTTCCAACCCCAAGATTCAAGTTCTCTCTCCCAAGATCTGAGGCTTCTGATTAGTGAGCATTCCCTTTATCACTCAGCCCCAAACATAACCTACTATTTCCCAGATATTACCACACCCTGCAACTCTGTACACAGTCTCCCTTCATCCTCAGCTTCACCTCGACCTTCCAGCTGTAGTTCTGAAAATAATAATTAAATCAACAGTAACATTTCTGGAAAGGACATATCAATTGCTCTTTCATTCTAATCAATATTCTCTGTTCAAAACACTCCTTCCTTGCTACCATTCTAGTCTTGCCTTCCCCTATAATGTGAGGACTGCCTTACTTCCTTGTATTTGTATTCTATGAACTTAGCACAGTACATAGCAGACAGTAATAATATGATACATGCTTATTCATTGATCCATAAATATCCTGATCCCCCACTTTGGTCAGTATGGAAGTCATCCTGAATTCCCAAAAATGATGAAAAAATAAGTAAAAGTTGTTCTTCCAAGTATAATCTTTCAAAGCAACAAAAGCTTTGAGCACATGCCAAAGATAATTTGTATATCTGATATTCTGTGACCAGCCTAGCTAAATCTGGAAAGGCTCATTGCTAGAAAGATCATCACAAGATTATGATAACTGGTTTTTTTAGGCACAACAATTCACCAAATTGTCTACAAATATATAGATTTGTGACCTGTATTAGTGAAAGGAGCACCCATATTGGTAGATTCTTTACATATTGAAGGAAGCTCTACAAAAGCAAAAAAAAAAGTAATTGTAATTTTTTTTTCTTGGATGTCAAAGGTAGTTGGGATGATCATCACAGAACAAACTAGGAAAATTTCTGTGATGCCACGCTATTAGGAACTTTTTTTTTCTTCCAGAAGTCATGGTTTTAACACTTCTTTTTCCCTAATCTTGAAAAAAAAATTAATAATTTCAGTAATTATCCTAAGAACTACTGAAAGAGTCACAATTGCCTTGTGTGATCATTCAATATTGCACTCCAGCATTTCCTAATTCACCAACAGCTAGAAGAGAACAAGAGGTTCCCTATTATTTAGAAGATCAAAAATAAACTCCTCTGTTTAGCATGTAAAAGTCTTCACAACTTTATTTCACCATACCCTTCCAACATATGTTACTTTCCTCCATATACTCTATGGTTCAGCCAAAGTAGTTTTGCTGTTTTTGACACATCTCTATTCTCTATGGTTATTTTTTAAATAACCTTCCGTCTTGGAATCAATATTGTGTATTGGTTCCAAGGCAGAAGGATGGTAGTGGCTGAAGTGACTTGCCCAGAGTCAAACAGCCAGGAGGTGTCTGAGACCATTTGTGAACCTAGAACCTCCCAACGTTAGGCCTAGAACTCTAATTAAGCCACAAAGTTGCCCCTTTCTTTGATTTTTAATATGCTATAATCCATACACGAAATCAATTCCTTCCACATCTCCATTTCTGAAATTTTTTTGTTTCCTTCCCAACTAAACATTAATGTCCTCTTTATATGAAGTTTTTCATGATGTTCCCTTCCTATTGCCCCACCCCAGTTATTACTACCTCCTCCAAAAAATGGCTTGGCATCAGTTTTGTATGTTTTTTTTTTCCAATATATTTATCTTTGTACATGGAATTTAAGCTCCTTAAAGGAAAGGACCAATTTACTTTTGCCTTTGTATCCTCAATGATCAGTATAGACTCTGAAATACAGTATATACTTAAATGCTTATTACTTGTTTAATTAAATCATCAAACAAGTCTCTATGGCAAATATTTAGACTAAGATTCATTATGCAGCTCTAGCTCTGCAACCATTTCTAGCTCATAGCTTGTTCCTTTCAGGTGTGGCCAAATTAACCTTGAAGAAAATGATCCCTTCCATAGCCAAACTTTGATTTTCCATAAAATACTATTCTTTCCAAAAGTATTATACCTCTTTTAACAGCCACCACTAACAGTACAACTTATCTTTCTGTGACCGATGGGTAATTTCGTATCACAACTGTAAGTGATGTTTAAAACTGAGACATCAGAAAACTCAAGGGCAGGAGAGGTATGATAGGTACTTATATCTGACAGCAAATGCAAACAAAAATGTTGATCATCCTGTGACAAATATACACTGTGATCTTTGTATATTTTTGGTGTAGTTGTGTTTCAATTCAATTTGACCTAACAAATATTTATGTGTTCAGCTTTTAGTTAGTGTTAGGGAAGATTCAAAAGAAGAAGAATATAAATTCCCTGCCTTTAATATATGTAATTATATATTCTTATTTGTAGAAATTTAACATACATATATTAAAATAATCATATATATTCATATAAAACATGAAATGGTGACAAAATGAGTGGTACAGACGGTAAGAGATTTTTTGGGTATTACTAGGGGAGTTCCAAAAACTGAGTGATTGACGTGGGATAAAATGTCAAAGAAGGCATCAATATGGGTAATTTACATTTGTGCTGTGTCTTGAGAATAAGGTTTTGGAAAAGCAAAAAAGTGAAAAGAAAAAGGTACTCTGTGTACAAAGAACAATAAGACTAAAGGCTAAGAGACAGAAATAAGTCTACCATTCCAGAGGACCTTGAGAACAGAAATTATCAAACCAGGTTCAATTGGCTGCAATTCCCCAGTGCTACCAAACAAGATTAAAATGTTATTGAGAAATATTTAACACAATAACTGAAAATACAATATAATAAAGATAACATTAATTTGTAGTTTTCAAGGTTAATATGAGGACCCTCAGGGATCTATTCCTATTTGAGTTTGGCATTACTGTTCCAAGGTAGCACCAATCTGACAGGAACAGAGGGAATAATGAAATAGTTGAACAGCATGTAGAATTACTTCAGAGAATATTGTTGGTGGCATTCTACATTTTCAGCCATTCTACCTACCTAGAATTATAGGACCTGAGACCTGAAAGGTATTTTAGTAGCATTCTGGACCATACTCCTACCAGGAATATCTCTTAAATGATCCTTAACAACAAATAAAGAAACTTTTCTTTCAAGAGGAGAAAAGGAACATGAGCATTTTTCCCCCTACTTAATGCAAATTTAGGCAGGGAATTTCTCTTTTGGACTCATGATCAACAGCTTTTTAATAAAATCCCAAATGAGAGCTGATTCGGCAGATATTCATGATCACTGGAAAACAGATTCTTGGAATCCAGAATTGAAACCTCTACATAAAGAAAAATTTTGTTGCTATTGGAGGCTATAGAATAGATATGAGAAATTTTTTAGCTGTTCTTTATTACTATTTGATACTGAACATTTCTGGTGACTCCTATTCCTGACAACACAGGGATGCAAAGTCTAGGACATTTTCCACTGGGTAGACAGGATTTCATATAATCATCATAGGACCTTAAAGCTGAACCATTGAGCTAGTCTACTAAATCAAGGTTACACTTTTCAATAATATATATAATCCAGTATAATCACTTAAATCATTAATCTCAGAGAAAAGTGATATAGATATTAAGGCACCACATGCTTTGAAACCTACAGGCAGATTTTAAGCACTAGTGTGGGCAAGTCATAGTCCTACACACTAAATACAGTGTCAGTAGTATCTATTTATTACATTGGAAAACTAGTAGAAATAGAATAAATAACTGAAAACCATTAGTTAAAAAAACACGAAGCAGCCATTTAGCACAAAATGGAAGCTTGCTTTCACCAATGAGTTGAACTTAACTTAGAATTCTACCTTAGGCTTTCACATTTGGATTCCTCACTAATTCTGTGATTCTGAAAAAGTCATTTAACCTAAATAGGTCTCAGTTTCCTCTACTGTAAAATAGAGGTGGTTGGGGTAAACTAAATTATTTCAAAGTTCTCTTTTTGCTCTGAAATAATTTAATTCCTAAAAACAGTTATCTTTTATTTATTTTCACCTGAAAAACAGCATTTACATGATCTTAGATAGGTGAAGCCATCTCAAACTAGTGTTCTGATTCTAACAAACTTGGTATGCTCATTATATTGTTCAATTTTTTTCATTTCATCTCTGTGAATAACAGAGAGGGCAGATGGCACTATAAATGTCTTCACAAATTCATATAGTCATCCACCAAACAGTAAATTCCTATGTGCAGGGAGCACTTCAATAAGCACTGGGAGAGATACAAAGGTTAGATTAGACACAATCATTAACCACATGGAGTTTATAAGCAAATACATATAACTATATACACAATATAACATAGCTATAATAGAGTTGAACAACAAGGATTTAATTAAGGGAAAGGACATTGTTAACAAAGGAGATCAGGGGAGGATTCATGGAGGATGTGATATTAGAAATGTACTTTAAATGTTAAATATAATTGTATGTTGAAGGCAAAGAGGAATCCAACTTCTCTGGAACTTAGAGTATATGGCAGGAATAAAAAGATCCAAAACATAGGGACAGACAATGTGGAAGACTTTCAATGTCAAGCAAAGGTAATTAAACTACATTTAGTAAGTGATAATAAATCAACAATATGACTAATAAAATCTATATGTAAAAATACGATTCTGCCAACATGAATGAATAGGTATGAGTAAAGAGAGTGGCAGTGAAAATAGACTATGGAATAGATTTTTAATATGGAAGAAGGGACAGAATAATATTTGAAAAGGAAGAATCTCTAAAATCATAAATATATGAGTAAATGATAGTATCAAATTGAAATCAAGAAATTAGGAGAGGCTAGCATAGGAAAAAAAGAAAATAAACATGGATATTTTGAATTTAAGATGCCAATCAGCTGGCATGTAGGTTTAAAAGTCCTCAAATAAACTGGAGATGCAGATTTATAATTCAAAACACAGGTTCTGGCTAGAAATATATATTTGGATATTATCTGTACAGAAGTGGTCACTGAAATCACTGGAGTGAAGAAATTTGACAAAGAATAGTATAAAGAGAACCAGAAACACTGGACAGCTCCATGAGAACCATTTCCTTAGGAGTTATAAAAAGGATCATAGGATCATAGATTTAGAACTGAAAAGGATCTTCGAGGTAACTTAGTTCAACCTCTTCATTTTGTGAATTAGGAAAGTGAGGGCCTGATAAGCTTTAAAAAAAAAATTACTTTCCCAAGGTTACCCAACAAGTAATTAGAAGACCTGGGAATTAGAACCAAGTCCTCTAACTCCAAATCCAGTGTTTTTCCCTCTATATCATAAAAAGAAAAGACGGAAAAGGACAGGTCAGAATGACAAAGAAAAATACAAAGGATGAGGTATCTCTGAAGCCAAGAGAAGGCATATCATCTTTGGGAAGTTAAGGGTCAATAGTATCAAAAGCTGCTAAAAGGTCAAAGAAGATAAGAATTGAAGAAGTTGTTATATATGGTGATAAAGAAGTCATTGTTAACAGTTGTAAGGGAAAATTTGATAGACTGGTAGGGATGAAGTCAAATTGTAAGACGAAAGAAGAAATAGATCATTTTTTTACAAGCAGTTTCACCATAAAGAACAAGAAATGGGATTGTAATTAAATAGGCCAGTAGGATTAAGAGAAGACTTTGGAGGGGGGATAGCAAAGTTCTAAGCATTTGGGGGTTTTTGAGATTCCATCTTTCTATCTTGTCCAGGTTCGAAGTGCAGTGGCCAAATTCATAGGCTGTATCCTATAGCACAGAAGCTTTGACCTGCATTCAGACCTGGGCCAGTTTGCCCTTCCTCAGGCAGTATGTTACATATTGGTGCCAGACTTAGGGCAGACATTCAATTGGCTCAGCACACTAATGCTCAGAAAGGTCAAACTCAAATAATCCATCAGCTTCAGTCTCCCTGATAGGAGAGATTACAAGTAGGCACTCTCATTCCCAGACAAAGTTTACTAAAGCATTGAGGATGAAGATAAAGAGAAAGAAAATGATATAAGAGAGAAAATGATTGCTATAGCAAAATCCTGGAAACAGGATAAGGAAATGGGATTAAGTGTATAAGAAGGATAAAACTTAATGAAGAGCAGGAATACCTCTCTTCTGTGATCAGAGAAGGATGGAGTGGGTGGTGATGTTAAGAAGTTTTGAAGAATAGAATAAGTGGGATGATGGAGATCAGATGGCTTTTATTGTCTCAGTCAAGTAGGAGGTTGGATCATCTGCTTTAAGTTATGAGAACCCTTTTTTTAAGGGTTCTATTAAAAGGTGTGATTTTAGGAGAAATAGAAAAGGTTTGGAACAATGTGGGCAATGAAATTCATAATAGTAAGATTGGCAAGGAGCAGCAAGAGCCGACTTTTTATATTTGTTATTGAATTTATAATAGAATGTTTACCATGGGTTAAATAAGATCAGTTTCATGATTTTTCTCCATTAAAAATGAGCAGAAATGGTGTAGAAGCAAAGATACTAGATGGTGACAAATTCCCATAGATGAAATTTTTTAATAGGAAGAAGGAGGCCAAGAAAAGTGAAGAGATGAGTTTAGGGTCATGCTGTAAATTTTCAAAGAACTGAACTTTAACCTCAACTTCCAAACATGATCAACTGATTTATCTTCTAGGCACTATGCTTAAAGAATACTAGTTAATAAACATCACATCTATTTCTTTGCTTTTAAGAAAAATAAGCATGGTATAATAAGCAGATATAAAATGAGCAGAAAGGATTCAGAAGAAAGACAGATTTGAGTATCAGATCTGTCATTTAACTGTATTACCTGGTAAACTCAGTTTATATCTCTAAGTCCCAGTTTCCTCAACTGAAAAATGACAATAACAATATCCATATGACTTTACTCAGAATAATGATATAAGAACAGAATGAGATTAAGAATAAAAATTAATCTGTGGCCATAAAGCATTATATAAGTGGCCTATTATTAATCTGACACTTCTGATGCATTATTAGTATTTTATTTTTACTTATTGGCATTTTACACAGTCCTCATCTGGTGTATGATTCTGCATATGTGGTCTATCGCCACTATTATGCTGTAGGTCCTTCAAAAGCAGGGACAATCACGTTATTCAAAGTCATTTTTTTCTTACGACTAACTACCTAGAATAGTGCTCTATGCAACATGTCCACAAATTGTCACTGATTAGCATCATAAGAAGATATTTAAAATTCTTCTCTCAATGAAGACTTTGTTATTATATACCATCAGCATTAGAAGATCATGATTATTTTGTGCCATTCTACTGTATATTTACATAAATATGGAATAAGTGTGAAAGTTAGGTTTAATTATACTATACTTATCAGCACATATAAAACATATTTATGGGAAATTTAAAATTTTTGAGCTTTGAATTTTTAAGACTAGATATCTCTTTTCTTTTTTTTTAATTCCCAATTTAAATTATTTTATCTGGTCATTTTCAAAAAATATTCCTTGGAAACAAAGATCCTTTTCTTTCCTACCCTACCCCCACAACCCCCCCACCCCCCAGTCAACTCACTATTCCACTGAGTATCACATGTGTCCTTGATTCAAACCCATTTCCATGTTGCTGGTATTGGTATTAGGGTGTTCATTTAGAGTCTCTCCTCATTCATATCCCTTCCAACCCTGCAGTCAAGCAGTTGCTTATCTTCGGTGTTTTTACTCCCACCATTTCTCCATTGCTTGTGGATAGTGTTTTTTTTCCCCCTAGATCCCTCCAGAATGTTCAGGGACATTGTATTGAAAATAATGGAGGAATCCATTACGTTCTCTTGTACCACAGTGTTTCAGTCTCTGTGTACAATGTTTTCCTAGTTCTGCTCCTTTCACTCAGCATCATTTCCTGGAGATTTTTCCAGTCTCCATGGAATTCCTCCACTTTATTATTCCATTTAACACAACAGCATTCCATCATCAACATATACCACAATTGTTCAGCCATTACCCAATTGAAGGGCATGCCCTAATTTTCCAATTTTTGGCCACCACAAAGAGCACAGCTATGAATATTCTTGTACATGTCTTTTTCCTTCTTATCTCTTTGGGGTACAAGCAAGCCCAGCAGTGCTACGGTTGGATCAAAGGGCAGACAGTCTTTTAGCGCCCTTTGGGCATAGTTCCAAATTACCCTCCAGAATGGTTGGATTAATTCACAACTGCACCAGCAGAGCATTAATGTCCCGACTGTGCCACATCCCCACCAGCATTCATTACTTTCCTTTGCTGTCAAATTAGCCAATCTGCTAAGTGTGAGGTGATACCTCAGAGTAGTATTGATTTGCATCTCTCTGATTATAAGAGATTTAGAGCACTTATTCCTGTGCTTATTAATAGTATTGATTTCTTTGGCTGAAAACTGCCTGTTCATATCCCTTGCCCATTTATCAATTGAAGAATGGCTTGAATTTTTGTAAAATTGATATAGTTCTTTATAAATTTGAGTAATTACACATTTGTCAGGGGATTTTGTTATGAAAATTATTTCCCAATTTGTTCCATCCCTTCTCAATTTGGTTACATTGGTTTTGTTTGTACAAAAACTTTTTAATTTGATGTAATAAAAATTATTTTATATTTTGTGACTCTTTCTATGTCTTGCTTGGTTTAAAAGTCTTTCCCTTCCCACAGGTCTGACATATATATTATTCTGTGTTCACCTAATTTACTTATAGTTTCCTTCGTTATGTTCAAGTCATTCACCCAGTCTGAGTTTATCTTGGTATAGAGTGTGAGGTGTTGATCCAAACCTAATCTCTCCTACACTGTCTTCCAATTTTCCCAGCAGTTTTTGTCAAATAGTGAGTTTTTGTCCCAGAAGCTGGGCTCTTTGGGTTTGTCATATACTGTCTTACTGGGGTCACTTACACCAAGTCTATTCCACTGATCCTCCTTTCTGTCTCTTAGCCAGTACCAAATTGTTTTGATGACTACTGCTTTATAATACAGTTTGAGATCTGGGACTGCCAGGCCTTTGTATTTGTTTTTCATTAATTTCCTGGATATCTTTGACCCTTCATTCTTCCAAATGAACTTTGTTATGGTTTTTTCTAAGTCAGTAAAAAAAAAATTTTGGAAGTTCAATGGGTATAGCATTAAATAGATAGATAAGTTAGGGTAGGATGGTCATTTTTATTATATTGGCGCATCCTACCCATGAGCAGTTAATATTTTTCCAATTGCTCAAGTCTACTTTTAGTTGTGTGGAGAGTATTTTGTAGTTGTGTTCATATAGTTCCTGTGCTTGTCTCAGGAGATAGATTCCTAAGTATTTTATTTTGTCTAAGGTGATTTTGAATGGGATTCCTCTTTCTAATTCTTGCTGATGAGCTGTGTTGGAAATATATAGAAATGCTGATGACTTATGCGGGTTTATTTTGTAACCTGCAACTTTGCTAAAGTTGTTGATTATTTCGACTACCTTTTTTGTTGATTCTCTGGAATTCTTTAAGTAGACTATCATATCATCCGCAAAGAGTGACAGCTTGGTCTCCTCATTGCCAATTTTAATACCTTCAATTTCTTTTTCTTCTCTAATTTTTTATTTTGTTTATTTTATTTATTATTTTTAGGAACGATCCTTCTATTCCTATGCTTTCTAGTGTTTTTAATAGGAATGGGTGTTGTATTTTATCAAAGGCTTTTTCTGCATCTATTGAGATAATCGTGTGATTTCTATTTTTTTTGTTGATATGGTCAATTATGTGGATGGTTTTCCTAATATTGAACCAGCTGTGCATTGCTAGTATAAATCCTACTTGATCATAGTGAATGACCTTCCTGATCACTTGCTGGAGTCTTTTTGCTAGTATCCTATTTAAGATTTTTGTATCTATATTCATTAGGGATTTTGGTCTATAGTTTTCTTTCTCAGTTTTTTACCTGCCTTTCTTTGGTATCAGTACCATATTTGTGTCATAAAAGGAATTTGGTAGAACTCCCTCTTTGCTTATTATGTCAAATAGTTTGATTAGTCTTGGGATTAGCTGTGCTGTGAATGTTTGATAGAATTCACTTGTGAATCCATCACGCCCAGGGGATTTTTTCTTAGGGAGTTCTTTGATGGCTTGTTCAATTTCTTTTTCTGATATGGGGTTGTTTAGGTAATTTATTTCTACTTATGTTAGACTAGGCAAGTTATGTTTTTGTAAATATTCATCCAGATCACCTAGTGTGAATTTTAAAAGTCTCCATCTTGGTCTAGCACCCAAAAATTGTGCATACCCACACTACACGGGCATGTGCTAGTCAATGACAAATCAGAAATAACTAACTGCCCACCTGGGCTGTCCTAAGCCAAGCTAGAGCCAACCATTGGATTTTGTGAGACACAGGAAGTGAGGTAGGGAACAGCCTCTGGAATTCGCTCACTTCCTGTGGGGAGAGGGAGACGCCAGTTGGTGTTAGGAAGAGTTGGTGTTAGGAGCTTGGAGAGGGAGGACGCCCGCAGACAGCTTTCCTTCAGATTGGTCACGTGAGTTAAGGACTGACTCTTTCCACCTGGGCCTTTGGGCCTAAAACTCCCTCTGCCTTGGTCAGAGGTTGAGTAGCCCCTTTCCCGTTTTCTCTTCTCTCCTTCTCTCCCTATCCTTTTCCCTACTCCCAGTGTGATTAAACCTCCATAAACTTCATTCTGACTTGAGTGTTTCATTTTTTGGAATTTCATAAGTAAATTCCTTGGCGGCCATTGTTTAATATTACATAAATCCTGTAGCCACATTCTTAACCATTACAATATTATAACCTCTCCCATCTCCCCTAAATTTCTACCATTACAGTATTGGCGTAACCACTACGGGAAAAAGAACTATATCAGTCTTCTGATCTCCTTACTATCACCTGGGAGAAATCCCACCCCGGCTACCCCCTCTGGCTCTTGGCCCTGCTTTAGTGCTTGGAAGGTTTCTAGAACCTCAATAAATTTCCTGAATTTTCTTGCCTTTTCAACCCACTTATTGCTCCGTCAGTCCTGTTACCAAATACCTTAGCTTAAAGACACAGCTGCCAGAACAGGTGAGTATAAAACACCTTTTCTCTTTTCCCTTTACCCCTTAAGTTAAATTGGGGTCAACAGGATTTTTTTTCTTCTCCCTTTTTTGTCTCTCATTTCCGCCTCCTTTTACTTTAAGGAGGTGGCTTAGTAGATTGAGAGGCAGATAGCAACGAGGAATCTCAGAAGGAGCTCTTAGGAGCTCCTAGTCAGCAAAAAGCAAAAAAAAAAAAAAAAAACAGCTGAATACAGCTAGGGAGCTAATTTAAAACCCATTTTTTTCTGTTTCCTGGCCTTTCTAGTCTTAAAAATTTAAGTGGGCTTTGCTCAAGGAAGATAGCACATGGTCCTAGCGGTTTTAGCCTGAGGACTAAAGAAGATTGCTGGGACCCACCCATACCCACTTTGTAAAAGAAGGAGGTTTAGTTTGGCCTTTTGTTTACGGTCTATTCACTCCTAATCAGCCCTTTCATAGCTTCTACCTTCCTGTATGAGGGTTTTTGTAACCCCTCCCAGAAGCTTGATAAAGAGAATTTACAACACAATAGGCCCTTAACCTGTATAGGGTTGTAGAAGATAAAAAAAAAAAGGTACAGGCAACCTAGCAATTGACTCAAAGAAAGAAAAAAATGTGGCTACAACCAATGTCTGCTTTACTTCGAAATTGGCTTATAAGTTCAATGACCAAGTGCATTGGATTTTTAGTAGGTGTTCCTCTAGGATGGTATTTTTCAGAAACTATAAACCTCATCGTGACCATTATATTCATCTTCCTTGGGATTGTAATTGTTGTACTTACAATGATATACCTAACCTCTAAGAGAGAACACTCCCTTGTTCCTTCTATTACTAAGCAAATTAAGGAATTACACACTTTTATGGAAAACCAAATCACGGAGCAATATAATATCACTGATCAACGTATTAGGGAACTCCACACTTTTATTGGGGAGCAACTTCAGGAACAGAATAATATTTTTACTCAAAAAGTTAGGGAACAGAATATTATAACTGATCAGAGAATTACAGAATTGCACACATTTATTGATCAGCAACATAAAGAATTGATTACTATCACTGATCAAAGAATTCGGAACCAAAATGCTTGTATTGAACAAATTAAAAAAGAAATTACTCTTATTTATCAGCAATTGATGGAACGGGATGAAGTTAGGGAGGAAACATGGCGAGAGATAAAAACTTCCCTGGCTGAACTTAATCAGGGAAGATGGGGAGAGATAAAAACTTCCCTGGATGAAATTAAACAGGATTCTGAAAGAGAAGGTAAGGGTTAAAAAAAAAAGAGAGAAAGAAAATTCAAGGGGTTCTCAGGGTTAGAGCTAGCTCCAAAACAACCCTGCTAGCATCCCACAGCTAGTAAGTATCAGAAATTAAACTCAGTTCTTCCTGACAACATGCCACTAAGAATATAAGTTTATAAATTATGAATGTACTTACGATACAAGAGTTGGTATATTTATTGCCATATAGTTGGGCAAAGTAGTTTTTAATGAGTGCCTTAATTTCCTCTTCATTGGAGGTGAGGTCACCCTTTTCATCTTTGATGCTGTTAATTTGCCTTTCTACTTTCCTTTTTTAAATTAGATTGAGCAGTACTTTGTATATTTTGTCTGTTTTTTCAAAGTACCAGCTTCTAGTCTTGTTTATTAGTTTAATAGTTCAATCACTTTTGATTTTATTAATTTCTCCCTTAATTTTTAGTATCTCTAGTTTGGTTTTCTTCTGGGGGTATTTAATTTGTTCTCTTTCAAGTTTTTAAATTTGCATTTCCAATTCATTGATCTCTGCCCTCTCTAGTTTGTTAATATATGCACTCAGGGATATGAATTTTCCTCTGATTACTGCTTTGACTACATCCCATAAAGTTTGAAAGGATGTCTCACCATTGTCATTTTCCTCAATGAAATTATTGTTTCTATGATTTCTTCTCTAATTAACTGATTTTAGAGTATCATATTATTTAATTTCCAATTAATTTTTGATTTGGCTCTCCATGTACCTCTACTGATCATTATTTTTATTGCCTTATGATCTGAAAATGTTGTATTTATTATTTCTGCTTTTCTGCATTTGTATGCCATGTTTCTTTGACCTAGTGTATGGTCTATCTTTGTGGATGTGCCATGTGGTGATGAGAAGAAGGTGTATTCCTTTTTGTCCCTATTTATTTTTCTCCATATGACTGTTAACTCTAAATTATCTATGATTTCATTCACATCTTTTGCCTCTTTCTTATTTATTGTTTTATATGATTTGTCTAAATTTTATAGTGGTTGGTTCAAATATCCCATTAATATGGTTTTACTGTCTATTTCCTCCTTCAATTCTCCTAGTTTCTCAATTAGAAATTTGGGTGCTATACCATTTGGTGCATACATGTTGATTAGTGATAATTCCTCATTGTCAATACTCCCTTTTAACAGAATATATTTACCTTCCCTATCCCTATTATTCTGGTCTATTTTGGCTTTGGCTTTGTCAGATATCATGATTACCACTCCTGCCTTCTTTCTATCAGTTGAGGCCCAGAAGGTCTTACTACATCCTTTAATTCTAACCTTGTGAGTATCAACCTGCTTCATATATGTTTCTTGAAGACAACATATGGTAGGGTTTGGGTTCTAATCCAATCTGCTATTTGTCTACGTTTTATGGGTGAGTTCATCCCATTCACGTTCAAAGTTATGATTGTCACTTGTGGATTCCCTGGCAATTTTATATCCTCCCCTAATTCTGACCTTTCTTCTTTAGCTATAACCTTTTAAACAAGTGATTTACTTTAGATCAGTCCCCCGAGTCCCCTCCCTTGATATGCTTCCCTTCTGGCCTCTCCATTTTTTGTTCCCTTCCCCTCCCCCCTCTCGTTCACTCCCATTTTATACTCCTTCCCCCACCCCCATTAATTTCCCCTTCTCACTTGCCCTGTTGGATAAGATAGAATTCAGGATCCCAATGGATCTAGATGTTCTTCCCTCTCAGAGTTGATTTCACTGAGAGTAAGGTTTAAGTAATACCACTTCACACTCTGCATCTTCTCATTTGAGAACTCTTCCCCTTCCCTTCCCATGTGTATATTTGTGTGGGAAAGATTATTATGTTTAATTTTTCTCCCCTCTATTTCTTGAAGTAAATCTTAGTATCTTCAATGACTCCCCCCTCCCCTTTTCTTTCTTTTCCTCCCCTTTCACCAAATCGTCTTGATGTCCCAATCTTTCCCTATGCGTGATTCTTCTAACAACTCTTATGATGCATACAATTTTGAGAGTTACACATTACATTTCCCCACATATTAATATATATAATTTGATATAAATGTAGTCCTTATGGAAGAGAGTATAACATCAAGAAAAAGACAACATTTTTCTCCTTTTCCCTTTCTTTCATATTTACCTTTTCATGTTTCTCTTGCTCTCTGCGATTGGAAGTTGAATTTTCCACTAAGTTCTGGTCATTTCTTAGCAAATACTTGGAAATCTTCTATTTTGTTGAATGCCCATACTTTTCCCTGGAAGTATATAGTCATTTTTGATGGGTAGTTGATTCTTGGTTGGAAACCCAGCTCTCTTACCTTTCTAAATATCATGTTCCATGCTTTGCGGTGTCTTAGCGTGTTTGCTGCTAAGTCAAGTGTGATTCTTATGGGGGCCCCTCTATATCTGAAGCTCCTCTTCTTGGCTTCTTTTAAGATTTTCTCCTTAGCTTGGAAACTCTTGAATTTGGTGATTACATTCCTGGGGGTTTTCTTTTGGGGATTTAGTATAGAATGTGTTCTATGAACCCTTTCTATTTCTATTTTACCCCCTTGCTCGAGGACATGGGGCAATTCTCTTCTATAATTTCCTGTAGTACGGCATCAAAGTTTTTGTTTATCTCTGGTTTATTGGGTAGACCAATGAGTCTCAAGTTGTCTCTCCTTCCTCTGTTTTCCTGGTCTGTCACCTTGCCAGTGAGTTATTTTATGTTTTCTTATAATTCATTAATTTTTTTGACTTTGCTTTATTAATTCTTGCTGTTTTGCAAGTTTACTGTCTTCCAGTTGCTTAATTCTGGTCTTTAGGGACTGGTTTTGCTTTTCAGCTTGGTCTGCCCTTCTGTTAGATGCTTCCAGCTCTTCCTCCAGTTGTGAGGTCTTGTCTGTCAGACTGCTGACCTCTTTCTGGGTTTTTTCCCATTTTTCTTGCCAGAAGGTTTCCATCTTTTGGATAAACTCCAATTTGAGCTCTTCCAGAGCTTGTGGATAATTTCTACTTTGGGTGGCATGGTTTGATTTTGTTTGAATTTCATCCTATTTCTCTTTTACTTGGGTATTCCCGCCATAAAAGTTTTCAATAGTCACTTTTATCCCTTTTTTCTTGGAGGCTTGACTTTGGGTTGTGTGAGCCACCCCTTAGGTGTTTTTTTTTCCCCCTTTCCTTTTTGGTCTGAGGTCTGGGTAATATGGGTGGGTTTTTTGTGGATTTAGGTTGCCTCAGACCAGCCTCCGCAATTTGTTAGCACACCCTCCCCCATGCTCAGCACGCCCCCCCACCCCCTCCCGTACTCTGTGGTCTCTTCTCACTGGTGCACAGGAATCTCCTGTAAAACCACTCTGAGGGGTAGATCTCTGGTATTCCCTGTCAGTTTCCAGGGAGCCTGGCATGCCCCCCCCTCACTACAGCGAGGGGTGATGCTTAGCCCTTAGGCAGTTTTTACAGATTCTCAAGACTCCACACTCTTCGTAGTTTTAAGGGGCCCCACAGTCTGTGCTCTCTGCAGTGCTCAGGGTTCTCCCGTGAAATCGCCCTGAGAGGTTGTTCCCTAGCAGTCTTTGGATTCCAAGGACCCTGGTGTGCCCCCCCTCCAGACAGAGACGTTCCACACTCACTCGCTGTCCCAGTGAACACTCTGATCCCCCACTCTAGTTCCATGGGGGAGGTGGGGGATGGGGGGGTGGTAAAGGGCGGCTCAGTTCACGTTTTTGTGCAAGCTTTTCCTCCTTCTTATACTGTGGCAATGTTCAAACCCCACGTACCTTCGTTTCTGTGGGGTACTGGAAAGTCCCTCCATTCTTCCAAAGATGATTTTTTATGCTCTTTTGAGGTAGTCTATTTCGTTCGATGCCGGGGAGAGGAAGCGATTCGCATCTAAATTGCAGCCATGTTTGCCCAGAAGTCCCTAGATATAAGTCTTATAAAGGTAGATAGCCATATCTAAACCACAAACATTTGTCCATATGGGACTTAGGTTAGGACACTATAAAACTGACCTGTGATAGGCATACCAGGAAGAAAGCAGCATGGAAGCATAATATAGTTCTACTTAGAAATAAAGATATATTATTTTTGGCATTATAACAATGCTTGGGACATATTTGTATCAATTATTCAGATGAGGAAACCTCAACAAATGTATGATCATTTTAGGATATTTGCTACTTTAAAGAGAAATATGTTTAGAGGAGGAAAGTCTACTATTATGTAGCTCTAATGTAGCACTTATTTTTAAAAGGGTTCTATATGCATCAGATGATTTTATGTAAAAATTAATGTTTTAGAGATGCCTCTGTGAAGTGCAGATTTTGCTCATAATCTTTTAAATGGCATTTTAAAAAATATCTTCTTCAAGAAGGGAGGCGATTGAAATCTATGATGTCCAAGTGCTTTAAATTTTTTTTTTGTAATTTGGAATGCAGTGTTTTAGAGCTGCTAGGGGATTCCAGACAATTTGGTATTTGAGCATTTGATATTCTTAAAGTGCTACCCAGATGAGAGATATATTTCTTATTAAGCTCCTCTGCTTAAATGGCAACAGCACTCAAGGAGATATCACTTGCACTGAAGGTTTCTGAAACACTAAGAAAGCTTAAAAAAGCATTTTTATTTTATTGTGAACCTTGTTATGAAACTTCAGTTGGGTTTTTCTTCTAGGCTGTCCTTGTACTTTAAAAGTACTTTCACCTCAATTTAGTAATTTCTGAAAAGTACGGTAGGTGTTTGGACACATATTTCAGCTAACTTACAAGAGAAATTATATCAAACTCTTGTTCTGCAAGTTCTAGACAAGATTATTCAAATAAAATATCCTGGTTATTAAAATATTCTGGCTAATAGAAGGTTGACTTTAAATCTCTGGGTTCACATACAGATTGAAATATCGAGTTTAAAGATGAAGATGTGGGCCTAGAGATCATAAAAGTGGAGAAAATGTGAGTCCTTTGCTTTTTCTATCCCTTTTCTCATGTCCTTTTTGCCTAGAATGCTCTCCATTCTACCAATTCACCTCTTGGAGTTTTACACATCCATTAAAGTTAAACACAAAAGCCACTTCTCTTATGGATCTTTCCTTGTTCCCCACTCCACATTTCCTTTGGATCTCCTCACATAACTCTTTCGTTTGCATCTCTCTAACATAGATATCATGGAATTCATTCAATCTGACATAAGTAACTATCTTTTGTAAGGCATTATGTTAAGCACAAGAGCTATATCTGTATCACAAGGGCATCAAAGGGTATCTAGTCCTCAAATATTTATCTTCTCTCTCTGGGCTAAGGTTGCCTTGCTCACACACCCTGAATTCACATACTCACACTGCAAGATTGGGGGGTAAGAGGAGAAAGGTTCCTAGAGGAGCAGTCACATTGCTACAACTCATTCCCAGAGTCTTAGGGATAACCATGAATAGGAAAGTGGTGGTGGATGGTGGATGTTTCGGGGGAGGGAGGGAGAATATATTACTACTCAGACTATAGACTCTCATCCCCCACAGGCATAGTTCACATTTAATAAATCAGTCACCAATAAGTATTAATCAGAACTATTTAGTAAATAAAAGACAAAGCAAGAATAATTAAAACAAAGGGGAGGAGTTAAGATGGCAGCATAGAGGCTGGGAAAGTAAAGACCTCTGAAAACCCTTCCTTACCAATTACAAACTAAATGCTCCGAAGGGACTAAAAATCAAACCTAAAAACAAGACAGAGCCAAAGCACCCTCCTGCTGGACTCAACTTAAAAGGTTCACCCCAAAAGCCGGAATTCGAGGACACTCTGGCTTTAAGGGAAGGAAGAAGGAAGGTCCCAGGACCCCACCCCCACGTAGAGCTCTAAGCATCCAGGGGCAGCTGGGTGGGCAAAGGCACTGGTCTGCAGGGAGTACCTTGTGGGCAAAGCTGTGGCAGACTCAGATCGGCCAACACAGGCAGGGGGAAGCAGTTAGAGAAGTATTGCAGAACTCAGAGCAGGAAGCCTACTCGTAGCACCAGAGACACTACGTATTGCCCCAGCCCCCTTTCTGGAGGTTTTGGCTTCAGGGTACATCCAGCAACCTTGCTGGACTTAATCTTGTCAAAGCCTCCAGAGCACAGGGAAGCTCAAGCTACAACACACCTCCCCCACAGACTGTGCTGAGAGATTTGCTGTCAAAGCTCTAAGGGTGAAGGCTGAAAGAAAGGCCCAAAACCACAAAAAAAATGAGAGGAACAAAAGCACAGGCAACTGCATGGAGTAAAGAATGGGTAAATATGAGCAAACCATAGAAAAAGAAAAAAGAAATTACAATTGACAGCTTCAATAGAGGCAATTGACAAAGAACAAATGGAACAGAGAAGGATGAGGGAACACCAAGCAAAAAAACAGAAACCCCAGAAAATTGGATGTAGACTCTGGAAGAACTCAAAATACAATTAAAAGAGGCTGAAGACAACTGGGAAAATTACTTAAAAACTAAGATAACTCATCTAGAAACAGAGGCACTTGAATTAAAACAAGAAAAGAGTGTCTTGAAAGCCAAAATAAAACAGCTTTAAAATGAGGCAAAGAAGATGAAAGATGAGGCAAAGAAGATGAAAGATGACCTACAAAGAAAATCAGACCAGAAGAAGAAGGATGACCAAAAAGAAAGTGATGAAATCCAGGTTTTAAGATACAGAATACAACAACTAGAAAGAAGAAACTTTACAAGGCAGCAGGACACTATAAAACAAAATCAAATGAATGAAAAAATTTAGGAAAATATTAAGCACCTCATTCACAAAACAGAAGACTTAGAAAATCAGTCCAGAAGAGACAATTTAAGACTCATTGTACTACTGGAAGACCATGACAAAAGAAAAAGTCTGGACATCATACTACAGGAAATTATCCAAGAAAACTGACCCGATATTCTAGAACAAGAGGAAAAAGTGGAGACTGAAAGAATCCACATATCACCTCCTGTACTTAATCCCTAACTGACAACACCTAGGAAGGTTATAGCCAAATTCAAAAACTATCAGACCAAGGAAAAAATATTACAAGCTGCTAAGAAGAAGTCATTCAGATAACATTGAACCACAATGAAAATAACATAGGTTTACATCTACACTGAAGGACCAAAAGGCATTGAATATGATATTCTGGAAAGCAAGAGAACTAGGTCTACAACCAAGAATCAACTACCCAGCAAAACTGACTATATTCATACAAGGAAAAGTGTGGTCATTTAAAAAAATAGAAGAATTCCAAGCATATGTAAAGAAAATACCAGACCAGAACAAATACTTTGATGCACAAACACACAACTCATGAGAATCTTCAAAAGGTAATTAAAAAACAGGGGGAAAAAAACAAACAAAACAACAATAAAAATTTTATAAGAGACTCAATAACTTAAAAATGATATGTATCCCTATAAGAAAAGAGGACATTGGTAACTCTTAAAAACTGTTGCTATCACCTGAGCAGCTAGAAGAATTACACTAAGAGGGAACAGTGACAAACTGTATAGGATGAAAGGACAAGACATAAATAGGTATATAGATATATGCATACATAAATATATATACATGTGTATATATATATATATATATATATATATATATATATATATATATATATATACATGACTAGAGCTAAAAAAGAAAAGAGGTTATGACTAAAAGAAATTGGAAAAGAAACAAATGGGGGTAAATTTATATGTCACAAAGAATCCCATGGCGGGAGGGGGGAGAACATCAATACACTGTAAGGGTAAATAGGTTGGAGAGAGGAAATACTCAACTCCTACGTACTTTGACCCAAAGAGGGAAGAACAACCCAATCCATTGGGGAAGAGAATAGATTTGCCCCCTATATGGGAGTAGAAGGGTAAAAAACAGACTGGTGGGGAGGGAAGCAGTACAAGGGAGGGGGGGGGTTAAAAAGACTACAGAGGAAAATAAGGGAGGGAATAAGAAGGGAGGGGGATAGAATGGGAAGTAAAATAAGGGAGGGAAGGGGGGGGCTGACTATGAACAAACATTGGTATAGAAGGAAATAGAGAAAGAAGAAAAGGCAGGACCAGGAGTAGAAATCAAAATGCCAGGAAATACACAGTTAGTAACCACAACTCTGAATGTGAATGGAATGAACTCACCCATAAAACGCAAGCGAATAGCAGAGTGGATTAGAATCCAAAACCCAATCATATGCTGTCTGCAAAAAACACACATGAGGAAGGTAGATACTCATAGGGTGAAAGTAAGAGGATGGAGCCAAACCTATTGGGCATCAAATGATAAAAAGAAGGCAGGAGCAGCAATCATGATATCTGACAAAGCCAAAGTAAAAATACATCTAGTTAAAGGAGATAGGGAAGGTAATTACATCCTGATAAAAGGCAGTATAGACAATGAGGAAATATCTGTATTCAATATGTATGCACCAAATGGCAAAGCATCCAAATTTTTAAAGGAGAAACTAGAGGAGCTCAAGGAGGAAATAGATAGAAAAACTATACTAGCGGGAGATCTGAACCTTCCCCTATCCAAACTAGATAAATCAAATCAAAAAATAAATAAGAAAGAGGAGAGAGAAGCAAATGAAATCTTAGAAAAACTAGAGTTAGTAGACATATGGAGAAAAATAAATAGGGACAAAAAGGAATACACCTTCTTTTCAGAAGTACATGGTACATTCAAAAAAATTGACCATGTACTAGGGCACAAAATCATTGCAAACAAGTGCAAAAGTGCAGAAATAATAAATGCAACCTTCTCAGACCACAGTGCAATAAAAATAATAATTAGTAAGGGTACATGGATAGATAAATCAAAAATTAATTGGAAATTAAACAATATTATTCTCCAAAACCAGCTAGTTACAGAACAAATCATAGAAACAATTAATAACTTCATTGAAGAAATTGACAATGGTGAGACATCCTTTCAAAACCTATGGGATGCAGCCAAAGCAGTGCTCAGGGGGAAATTTATATCCTTGAGTTCATATATAAACAAATTAAGAAGGGCAGAGGTCAATGAATTGGGCATGCAAATTAAAAAATTATTAAGTGAACAAATTAAAAATCCTCAGATGAAGACTAAATTAGAGATCCTAAAAATCAAAGGAAAATTAATAAAATTGAAATTCAAAGGACTATTGATTTAATAAATAAGACTAGAAGCTGGCACTTTGAAAAAACAAAGCCAGGCAGGTTAAAAATAGAGAAAGAAAACTATAGGCCAATCTCCCTAATGAATATAGATGCAAAAATCTTAAATAGGATACTAGCAAAAAGACTCCAGCAAGTCATCACAAGGGTTATCCACTATGATCAGGTAGGATTCATTCCAGGAATGCAAGGATAGTTCAATATTAGGAAAACCATCCACATAATTGACCATAAAAACAAGCAAACCGACAAAAATCACATGATTATCTCAATAGATGCAGAAAAAGCCTTTGACAAAATACAACACCCATTCCTACTGAAAACACTAGAAAGTATAGGAATAGAAGGGCCTTTCCTAAAAGTAATAAACAGTATATACCTAAAACCATCAGCAAACATCATCTGCAATGGGGAAAAACTCAAAGCCTTCCCAATAAGATCAAGAGTCAAACAAGGATGCCTACTATCCCCTTTATTATTTAATATTGTACTAGAAACACTAGCAGTAGCAATTAGAGAAGAAAAAGAAATTGAATGTATTAAAATTGGCAATGAGGAGACCAAGCTGTCACTCTTTGCGGATATGATTATTTACTTAAAGAATCCCAGGGAAATCAACCAAAAAGCTAATCAAAATAATCAACAACTTTAGCAAAGTTGCAGGATACAAAATAAACCCACATAAGTCATCAGCATTTCTATATATCTCCAACCCAGTTCAGCAGCAAGAATTAGAAAGAGAAATTCCATTTAAAGACACCCGAGACAATATAAAATACTTAGGAATCAATCTGTCGAGACAAACACAGGAACTATATGAATACAACTACAAAACTCTCTCCACACAATTAAAACTAGATCTAAACAACTGGAAAAACATTGATTGCTCATGGGTGGGACAAGCTAACATAATATGACCATCCTACCCAAACTTATCTATCTATTGAGGCCATACCCATTGAACTACCAAAAAACTATTTTGCTGAATTAGAGAAAACAATAATAAAGTTCATTTGGAAGAGTAAAGGATCAAGGATATCCAGGGAATTAATGAAAAAAAAATACGAAGGAAGGTGGCCTGGCAGTCCCAGATCTCAAACTATATTACAAAGCAACGGTCATCAAAACAATTAGATACTGGCTAAGAGACAGAAAGGAGGATCAGTGGAATAGACTTGGGGTAAATGACCTCAGTATGACAGTCTTTGACAAACCCAAAGAGCCCAGCTTTTGGGACAAAAATCCAGTATTTGATAAAAACTGCTGGGAAAATTGGAAGACAGTGTGGGAGAAATTAGGTTTGGATCAACACCTCACACCCTACACCAAGATAAACTCAGAATGGACAAATGACTTGAATATAAAGAAGGAAACTATAAGTAAATTAGGTGAACACAGAATAGTATACATGTCAGAACATTGGGAAGGGAAATATTTTAAAACCAAGCAAGACTTAGAAAGAGTCACAAAATATAAAATAAATAATTTTGACTACATCAAATTAAAAACTTTTTGTACAAACAAAACCAATGTAACTAAAATTAGAAGGAAAGCAACAAATTGGGAAACGATCTTCATAACAAAAACCTCTGACAAAGGTCTAATTACTCAAATCTATAAAGAGCTAAACCAGTTGTACAAAAAATCAAGCCATTCTCCAATTGATAAATGGGCAAGGGACATGAACAGGCAGTATTCAGCCAAAGAAATCAAAACTATTAATAAGCACATGAAAAAGTGTTCTAGATCTCTTATAATCAGAGAGATGCAAATCAAAACAACTTTGAGGTATCACCTCACACTTAGCAGATTCTTCAACATGAAAGCAAAGGAAAGTAATGAATGCTGGAGGGGATGTGGAAAAGTAGGGACATTAATGCATTGCTGGTGGAGTTGTGAATTAATCCAACCATTCTGGAGGGCAATTTGGAACTATGCCCAAAGGGCGATAAAAGACTGTCTGCCCTTTAATTCAGCCATAGCACTGCTGGGTTTGTACCCCAAAGAGATAATAAGGAAAAAGACTTGTGCAAGAATATTCATAGCTGAGCTCTTTGTGGTAGCCAAAAATTGGAAAATGAGGGGATGCCCTTGAATTGGAGAATGGCTGAACAAAGTGTGTTATATGTTGGTGATGGAATACTATTGTGCTAAAATTAATAATAAAGTGGAGGAATTCCATGGAGACTGGAAAAATCTCCAGGAAGTGATGCAGAGTAAGAGGGGCAGAACCAGGAGAACATTGGACACAGAGACTGACACATTGTGGTACAAGAGAACGTAATGGACTTCTCCAGTAATAGCTTTACAATGTCCCTGAACAACCTGCAAGGATCTACGAGAAAAAAAAAAAACTAAAACTATCCTCAAGAAGAGGACAAACTGAAGGAGTAAAAACACCGAGGAAAAGCAACTGCTTGACTACAGAGGTTGTCGGGACATGATCGAGGAGAGACACTAAATGAGCGCCCTAATGCAAATACCAATAATAAGGAAATGGGTTCAGAGCAAGGACACATGTGATACCCAGACGAATCGCGCATCGGCTAGGGAAGGGGGTGGGGGGGGGGGGGGGGTGGTTGGGAGGGGAGGAAAAGAAAATGATCTGTTTCCAATGAACAATGTATGAAAATGACCAAATAAAATAATGTTTAAAAAAAAAGAAAGAGGGAAAAAAGGAAAACAAAAAAAACTTTTTTAAGAGACCCAATAAGTTAAAATGATATGTATCCCCATTAAAAAAGAGGTCATTGGTAACTCTTACAAATTGTTATTATCACCTGCGCAGCTAGAAGAATTATACTTAGAGGGAACAGTGATAAACTATATAGGATGAAATGCCAAGACATGCATATATAGATATATGTATGCATGAATACATATATACATATACATATATATATGTGTATACACAATTAGAGCTAAAATAGAGGTTAATACTAAAAGAAATGGTAACAGAAACAAAAGGGGATAAATGTATATGTAACAAAGAAGCTCATGGAGGGAGGAGGGGAGAAGATTAATACACTGGAAGGGTAAAAAGTGGTTGGAGATAGAAAATACTCAAGTCTTGCATGCATTGAAATTGACTCAAAGAGGGAATAACAATCAAATACATTGGGGCAGAGAATTGACATGCACTCTATAGGGAAGTAGAAGGGTACCAAACAGACTGGTGGGGAAGGAAGCAATACAATGGAGGAAGAGGGGGGTAGTTTAAAAAGACTGTAAAGAAAATAAAGGGGGAATAAGAAGGGAGGGGGTAGAAAGAGAAGTAAAATAAGGGTGGGAATTAGGGGAACATAAAAACAAAACATTGGTGTAGAAGGAAATAGAAAAGAAAAGGCAGGGCTAGGAGTAGAAATCAAAATGCTAGAAAATACACAGCTGGTAATCATAACTCAGAATGTGAATGAAATGATCTCACCCATAAAACACAAGTGAATAGCAGAGTGGATTAGAAATCAAAACCCTATCATATGCTGTCTACAAGAAACACACATGAAGAAGGTAGATTCGCATAGGGTCAAAGTAAGAGGATGGAGCCAAATCTATTCGGCATCAACTGATAAAAAGAAGGCAGGAGTTGCAATCATGATATCTGACAAAGCCAAAGTAAAAATACATCTAGTCAAAAGACATAGGGAAGGTAATTACATCCTGATAAAACTTAGGATTGACAATGAGGAAATATCAGTACTCAACATGTATACACTAAATGGCGTAGCATCCACATTTCTAAAGGAGAAACTAGTGGAGCTCAAGGATGAAATAGATAGAAAAAGTATACTAGTGGTAGACCTGAACCTTCCTCTATCAGAACTAGATAAATCAAACCAAAAAAATAAATAAAAAAGCGGTAAGAAAAGTGAATGGAATCTTAGAAAAATTATAGTTAGTAGATACATGTAGAAAAATAAATAGGGACAAAAAGGAATAAATCCTAGAGAATCAACCAAAACGCTAGTCAAATAATCCACAACTTTAGCAAAGCTGAAGGATACAAAATAAACCCACATAAGTCATCAGCATTTCTATATATCTCCAACCCAGTTCAGCAGCAAGAATTAGAAAGAGAAATTCCATTTAAAGTCACCTGAGACAATATAAAATACTTAGGAATCTATCTGCTCAGACAAACACAGCAACTATATGAACACAACTATAAAACACTCTCCACACAATTAAAACTAGATCTAAACAATTGGAAAAACTTGGACTGCTCATGAGTAGGACAAGCTAACGTAATAAAAATGACAATCCTACCCAAATTAATTTACTTACATAGTGCCATACTCATTGAACTACCAAAAAACATTTTTACTGAATTAGAAAAAACCATAACAAAGTTCATTTGAAAGAACAAAAGATCAAGGATATCCAGGGAAATCATGAAAAAAAAAATGTGAAGGAAGGAGGACTTGCAGCCCCAGATCTCAAACTATACTATAAAGCAGTGGTCATCAAAACAATTTGGTACTGCCTAAGAAACAGAAAGGAGGATCTGTGGAATAGGCTTGGGGTAAGTGATCTCACCAAGACAGTCTATGATAAGCCCAAAGATTCCAGCTTCGGGGACAAAAATCCACTATTTAATAAAAATTGCTGGAAAAATTGGAAGACAGTATGGGAGAGATTAGGTTTGGATCAACATCTCACACCATACACCAAGATAAATTCAGAATGAGTGAATGGCTTGAATATAAAAAAGGAAACTATAAGCAAATTAGGTGAACACAGAATTATATATATATATATATATCAGATCTTTGGGGAAGACTTTAAAACCAAATAAGAGCTAGAAAAAAAATCACAAAATGTAAAGTCAATAATTTTGAACACATCAAATTAAAAAGTTTTTGTACAAACAAAACCAATGCAACCAAAATTTCAAGGGAAGCAACAAATTGGGAAACAATCTTCATAACAAAAACCTCTGACAAAGGTCTAAATACTCAAATTTACAAAAAACTAAACCAATTGTACAAAAAAATCAAGCCATTCTCCAATTGATAAATGGGCAAGTGACATGAATAGGCAATTTTCAGATAAAGAAATCAAAACTATTAATAAGTACATGAAAAAGTGTTCTCAATCTCTTATAATCAGAGAGATGCAAATCAAAACAACTCTGAGTTACCACCTCACACCTAGCATATTGGCTAACATGACAACAATGGAAGTAATAAATGCTGGAGGGGATGTGGCAAAATTTGGACATTAATGGATAGAAACTTTTAAATGGCCATACAAGTAGGGCAGCAGTATCAGGTTTAAATAGAAATGAGGGCCACTAACCTATATATAAGGGTCTTCCCAGGCTGCATGCTGACTTAGTCTAAAAATATAGTATTATCTATATCTTATGGCCTCTTATTTTAATTTCTTAAATATGTCCCAATTACCAGGAAGCTGGTTCAGATATACTCAGGAGTGTTGCATGCCATATATGATATCCCTAGAGTAGAGGACACAGGTCTAAGTTAATTTACAACTCTGGACAGTGGCTCTTGGCCAGTGCTTAGTCTCCCTCACAGACAAAATGCATGTTTTATTTTGGTTTTGTTTTTTTACCTGATCAACGGGACCTCTGTTGCATTTCTTCTCTCCCACTGGCTTGGACCAAGCATCTTTTTAGCCTCTCTATTTTCTAGTACCTGTTACTCCTCCTCTGGGCTACCACAGCAACATTAAGCTCTATTAGTCAAAAGAGCTTCCATAAGCCTTGGTAACTGCAAGATTTTTCCCACATCTGTTACCTTGGCTGGGCTCTGCGAATATATCATGTTCTGTTAACCAAAAGCAGTTCCCTAAAGCCTAGGTCTGAAATCTTTTCCAGGTCAGCTCCTTTGGCTAGATGAGGGATTCCACCTCTCAGGCAGCAGATGGCAATGCCGGGAAAAAGAAAGTTGAACCTTTCTCTTCTAGCCAACTTTGTCAGCAACAAAACTTTTTTTCTAAGCTGCAAAGTTTTTTTTTAATCTTTTATCAGTTTTTTTAATCAGTTTTTCTCAGCAGGCAAACTTTTCCTCCAATCAGGTCTTTGAAACAGTAGAGCTTTTCCTCCACTTAACCTAGCACCAGATGGCAGAGTAGCCTCTCAAGTTTTGCTGTATGCAAGCTCTGGGAGGTCTATTCCCAATCAAGTATATTGCTTCAAAGTAGGGTCTCCTAAATGAAATGACTGGTCTATATCTTATCTTTTGATTAGAAATAAAAAAAAAAATGCACATTTCTGTCAACAATCCACAATGAGGCAATATATAATTGACCTAGAGTTAGGAAAAAGTTTCAGGTATTAGAATTTTCTAGCTATCCATATCTTAAAGTCTCCTATCAGTCATAGGAAGATCAGATACTGAAAAACATGTCCCTTTGCCCATCTTTACTCTAAAGTCGTGCCATTTCTTTGTGAAGCTACATTGTTTTGTTTTTTTTATTCTTCTGACAACTATCCTTCTCTTTACTCCTTTCTATAATAAATATGTCAAAAATCAAAAGGAAATTCCACCTTACACAAAAACCAACAATACTTGATTCAAGGAACTTACAATTCATGTAATTAATACTTAAGTTTTATACCTATTCTATTCTATATATAATTTAAATGGCTCAGTGGATAGGGCTTTGGGCCTGGAGCCAGGAAGACCTGAGTTCAAATCCATCTTTAGATACTTACTGATATGTTGACATGGGCACTGTACCCCCAGAAACCCAGGCGAACTGTTAACAGGGAAACTTCCTTGCTCCCTTGCATCCTCGTGACTCTGAACCTAGAAACACCCAATGACAACCCCCCCCCCAGGGTCCTGAGATGTTTATCCTCTTTGATTGTCCTCTAGTTATTTAAGATGGACAAAGAGATGAATCTTTATGCCTCCAGGCAGACCCCAATCAGATGTCCACCTCACCTCACCAAATGCCAGAGGGTTTAGCACTCTAAGTCAGGTCTACACCATGACATAGCATCTGTTGTAAAGAGTATAAAATCCCCAGAACTGATGTCGTCTGGGGGACAGCTTTTCCATCCATGCTGTCCTCATGGGGAACAGCCTTTCCATTCGTGCTGTCCTCCCAGGAACTGCTCCCCATCTTGCTGTTCCACCTTGCTATCCTCCTGGCCATTCTCAACATTACTTTCTAAATTAATAAATTTCTCTTTTTGTTTTTAAGCTAAGTTTTGGAGTCTTGCATTCTTGCAAAAGGTATCCTTCCCGAACCCCAGGGGTACACATCTGAATCCCATAACAATGTGCCCTCAGGTAAGTCACCTCAAACTCTGTTCGCCTTAATCCACTGGAAAAAAAACAAAGGAAAACTTTTCCAGTATCTTTACAAAGAAAACACCATAAATGCTATGGTTCACAACAATGGAGTCATGAAGAATCAGACAGGACTGCACCACAGTACACAACAACAAACTCCATGAATATAATAATCACATTCTACCTATCTTTTGTACATCCCTAGCAATGTTGCATATGTTCAACACAGAAAACACATAATATATATTTGCATAAGTCAATTAATGGATGAATGAATGAACTGTTACATTTGCAATCTGAAAGAACACTAGATTTGAAATTAGAGGACACAGGCTCCAGATGTAATATAAACTCTGGACAGCTATGTGAAAAAAGACAAGCTCCTTTACCTTTCAAAGAATCCATTTCCTTCTCTATAAAATGGGGCTACTATACTTCACTATCTGGCTCACTGGGATTGCTCTTCAATCCATAAAGTGCCATATAAGGATAACAGCATAGTATTGCTAATTGCAAAAAAGAATTGCAAACATGAGTGAATGGGGTGATTTGGAGGAAGCAGGGAATCCTTTACAGTATCCCTATAACTCCACACATAAGAAAAACAAGCTCTCGTGCTCTCTCTCTCTCTCCACACATATACACGTGCACATAAACAAATATATTTCCTTCCACTGAATATTTTCATAAATACACACACACTTTTTTTCATGGCTCTTTTCAGTTTATTACATCAATGAGTTGCACTAGACCAAGTTAAACAGAAGAAACCAAATGGTTGCATTATATAAGCTATGGGATTTTGAAACTTGTGACAAGGGGCAGAATGGAACTCATTGCAAGGAAATACATGCATACACGCATATAAAACACTGAGGCAGGGAGGGAGGGAGAGAGGAAAAGAGAGTACTTAGATAGGGCTGTGGTTTAGTATTAATAGTAAATGAGCTCTGTTTGTTGCCTGAATAGCTCCTAAGTGCACCAGGGTGTGATTTTATAAAGCTTGAAACTGGTCACAGCTGCTATGTGGACAGGGTAGGCATGAGAATAATGATGAGTATCACCACAGATGTGGGCAAACTACCTGTGAGAAAGATATCAGTGTCAGAGGGACAATAATATCTTCCTTCATTTTTAGGTTACCTTTCAGTTTATATTCCTCACTATCCACCAATATATTACATTTGTGATTATGGATCACAACCTCCCTGTGAAGTTTTTAAATGAACTCTTTTTAATTGCAACAAACAATTTAATGACACAAAAGCGCATTCTAAACTACAAACCAATTGGATATCCTCCTAGGGGGATAAAAGTGGGACAAATCTTAGAAGTATGAAATGATGTGGGCAGTCTTCAAGAAAGACTATTACTCTAATACTTTTTATTTCTATTTTCTATTTCAGTGTTCATCTTTTGACTTGTTGATCAATTTCAATACATTAATCTGTCAATGATTTTTGTGATGTTCCTATATGTTTAAATTCCTGTATGCATAAATTGCTTATGAATACAAAAAACAAAGACTACCAGATTTCTTTCCTAGGCGATCTTGAGATTATTCCACTCTAATATTTCACTACACAATTTTTAACCTAGAAACTACTCAAAATTCAGTCCAGATTTGTTAAGATTTGAAAGGTGACAAAAATGTTAAAATTCAATGCTACTTAGCTCACAAAATATAGTATCACAGCTTCTAGAGCTTTACAAAGAGAAATCATGCAACAAAGAAAAGGATTATAGATATCCTGAAAAAGATGATTATTTGAGATTTTTAATGAAGAGGAATTCCTAATCATTAAGTATCATATGGATCACTTGTTAAAAAGCAATTAGAAGAATATACTTGAAATACATTCCTATTAAAAACCTAAAAAATAAACAAATTGATAATAAAAAACATAAAAGTAAAAATTCTAAAAATCATTTTAAATTACCCAGGTAGGTGACATAGAACACAGGGCTAGAGCCAGGAAGACCTGCATTGAAATTCTGCCTCAGATATTTGCTATCTGTGTAATGCTGAGCAAGTCACTTAACCTCTATCAGACTCAGTTTTCCCATTTCTAAAATGGGGATAATAATAGAAACCACTTCTAAGAATTATTATAAAGATTAAATGAAATAACATATGTAAAACACTATGGAAACCTTAAAGTATTATGTAATCCTGGGAAATGAGGCAAGCTGGAAGAAATGGGGAAAGGATACAAGTGATATAGAAGGAATACTTTATTATTTCTCATTTACTAAAATTACTTGAACCTATTTCATGTGGCTAGAAAGTTCCTAACCCAAAAGTTTATTCTAGAGGTCAGGTTTGAAGACCATCGAGCAGTTCTACTCTGACCTGAGTGCCGTCCTGCACTCAGTGCCCACAAATGACAAGCTGATACTACTGGGAGACTTCAACGCCCACGTTGGCCAGGACCATGAAAGATGAAAAGAAGTGCTTGGCAAATACGGCGTGGGCAAAATGAACAACAACGGCCTACTGGTATTCAGCAAATGCTCAGAGTTTGAACTCACCATCACGAACACTGTGTTCAGAATGGCGAACAAACATAAAACAACATGGATGCACCCAAGATCAAAACAGTGGCATCTCATTGACTACATCATTGTACGCTGGCAAGATATCCAGGATGTAAAGATCACCAGAGCCATGAGAGGAGCTGAATGCTGGACAGACCATCGATTGGTTAGAGCAACTCTTCAAATGCACATTGCGCCTCACCATCCGAAACGCGCCCAAACAGTTGGCGCATTTTACAACATGAGTCGTCTTAGAGATCCATCTTATTTGCAAACATTCCAGTCTTGCCTGGCCGACAAGCTGTCTGCCAAGGGACCACTCACTGGAAGCTCAACCAAGAAATGGAACCAGTTCAGAGACGCAGTGAAGGAAACATCAAAGGCAGTCCTAGGCCCAAAACAATGCAACCATCAGGACTGGTTTGACTAGAACAACACTGCTATTGAAGACCTATTGAGCAAAAAGAACAAAGCCTTTATGGAGTGGCAAAATAACCCAAACTCTGCTCCTAAAAAGGACAGATTCAAGTCTCTCCAAGCCACGGCGCAGTGTGAGATCAGGAAGATGCAAGACCGATGGTGGGAAAAAAAGGCAGAAGAAATCCAGCTTTTTGATGATACAAAAAACTACAAACAATTTTTCAGTGCTGCCCTCGAGACTGCCTATGGACCATTAAAACCCACCACCACTCCCTTGCTATCCTCTGACGGTGACTCTCATGAAAGATAAAAAAGGCATCAGCAACAGGTGGAAAGAACACTTCAGTCAGCTTCTCAACCGACCATCTTCAGTCAACGAAAGCGCCCTTGACCAGATCCCCCAAAACCTCACCATTGAACAACTTGACATCCCTCCTTCAATAGAAGAAGTCCAAAAAGCCATTAAACAAATGAGTGCAGGCAAAGCACCTGTTACAGACGGGATCCCAAAAAAGGTGTACAAGGCCTTAAATGGAAAGGCTCTCCAGGCATTCCACATAGTGCTGACCAGCATATGATATGGGAAGAGGAAGACATGCCCCCAGAACTCAGAGATGCCTCCATTGTAGCCCTATACAAGAACAAAGGCTCACGAGCAGCCTGTGACAACTACAGAGGCATCTCACTACTCTCCACTGCTGGAAAGATCCTCGCCCGTGTTATACTCAACAGACTCCTGTCATCTGTTGCAGAGCAGAACCTGCCTGAATCACAATGTGGCTTCTGATCAGATCGCAGCACCATCGACATGGTCTTCAAGGTGAGGCAAATGCAGGAAAAATGCCTTGAGCAGAACCTAAGTCTCTACACTGTCTTCATAGACCTGACAAAGGCTTTCGACACAGTGAACAGGGACGCATTGTGGGTGATCCTTAGCAAGCTCGGTTGCCCAGCAAAATTTGTCAAACTGATCCAACTCTTTCATGTCAACATGACAGGGGAAATCCTATCTGGTGGAGAGACTTCCGATCGCTTCAACATCTCCAATGGCGTGAAACAAGGCTGTGTCCTTGCTCTGGTACTATTCAACCTATTTTTCATCCAAGTATTACGACATGCTGTGATGGATCTAGACCTGGGCGTCTACATCAAATACTGGCTGGATGGCTCACTATTCGACCTTCGCTGCCTGACTGCAAAAACAAAGACAACAGAGAGACGCATCCTGGAAGCTCTCTTCGCAGATGACTGTGCTCTCATGGCCCATCAAGAAAATCATCTTCAAACCATTGTGGACAGGTTCTCCACCGTAACAAAACTGTTTGGCCTGACTATCAGCCTCAGCAAAACAGAGGTGCTGTTCCAACCGGCACCAGGGAGGCCAACGAACCAGCCGTGCATTACAGTCGAGGGCGCGCAGCTTTCTAACGTCAACACATTCTAATATCTGGCCAGCACCATCGCCAACGACAGGTCCCTAGACCATGAGATCAATGCCAGGATCCAAAAGGCCAGCCAGGCACTCAGGCTGCTGCGCTCCAAAGTCCTCCAACACAGCAGTGTAAGCACTGTGACAAAACTCAACGTCTACAACGCAGTGGTCCTCGGCTCGCTCCTGTACGGTTGTGAGACATGGACACTGTACAGGAAGCACATGAAACAGTTGGAGCAATTCCACCAACGCTCTCTCCGGTCAATCATGAGGATCCCATGGCAGGACCGAATCACCAATCAGGAAGTCCTCGACAGAGCCAACTCCACCAGCACTGAAGTCATGGTCCTCAAAACCCAGCTACGATGGTCTGGACACGTCATCCGCATGGACCCACAGCGAATACCAAGACAGGTATTCTATGGTGAACTGTCAGCTGGACTCAGGAAACAAGGCCGACCAAAGAAAAGATTCAAGGATCAGCTAAAGTCCAACTTGAAGTGGTCTGGCATTACACCAAAGCAACTAGAACTCGCTGCCTCTGTCAGAAGCAGCTGGCGAACCCACATTAACCATGTTGCCACCACCTTTGAAGATGAACAACGTCAACTGCGCATGAACGTCGACACCAGGCCACAACCGCACCTCCCGTCACAACTGGCGTCCCATGCCCCATGTGCCACAAACTTTGCGCCCCAGTCTTTGGACTCCAAAGCCATATGAGGGTACACTGTAGATGATAATGCACAAAGACAACTGTCATTCTCGGTCACCAAGAGACTACCACTACTACTGGATGCTAGATGGCTTCAGGGAATATTTGGATCCCACCTAATTCTTGTGGCCACCCAAATGATGGAGGTTTGGAATTCCCTAAATTTTAATGTAAATGCTTGCATCTCAATGGGCTTTCATTTGAATGCTTATGCCCAAAGGTATACCTCTCAGTGGACTTAGTCTGTGAACTTTGCCCTCTGAAATCTTGTTTAATAGCCTGTATGCACTGCTAGTACTCTTATCTCAACTCTATATAATATAAACCTCACACAAACTCCTCAGGAAGCCACCCCTACTTCTAGTTTTCTTGCCAAAAATTTTTCTTTCTAAAATTATTTTCAGCTTTTGGGATTAATTCCCATGCCTAATATAATCTACTGAGTAAACTGTCAACATGGAATCTAGGAATCCCAAACTTGTGGCCTAGTGCGATCTGATGAACCCCAAATTTCAGGACTAGCTTATAGGTTGGAGACCCCAAAGTTTGTAGTTGTTCCCTGTTCCCATAGGAATCCACCCTGAAGGGAATCCCAGACCAGCAGTTTCAGATTTGAGTGGGGGACCCTCAGGGAAATGACAGTCCTAGTTGGGTGGGACTAAGCATATGCTAAGGACCCTCTTTATTTTAGGTAGTCTCCCCTATTGTATCAGACCTTTCCCCAAGAAGATCCACACCTGGGCAGGAACCATCCTTTAGTATACATTGGAAGCAGCCCCTTCTCTTACACCCTAGCCTCAGTTATGACTCCTTTCCCAAGCTAGATTGTATCCTGTCCATGTAGTTTGAACACTCCTATTTTCCTTGTAGCTATAGTGATGTCAATCATCTTTCCCTGCCCCTGGATTCCCCAAATGGTATATAGGTTTCTCAAATTCTTTTGTTCCCTGGAGTTGTCATCTGGCATGGTGGCACTCCCAGGGGTCAGTGTCCAGAGTGGTCAGAGTTCAATCCTCGTACTCTGTGCAGTCGTGTGTGACACACAGCTCTGTGTGAAGGCCTACTATTGCATTGAATCCCTTTTGCCCTTGATTAGAGAGTGATTTTGACTATTTAATAGTTCTGTGTTTTTTCCCAGTCAACAAAAGCAAAACAGCTGTTCACTTGGGCAGCAGCAGCTTCAGTAATAGATAACAAGAAAAATCTGCTGCTTTGATTCACTCTTCATCCAATCTTCTTATTGCTGTTGCTTTTGTTTGGGGAGGGGGGGGGGGGAGATCAACAGTTTACCAAAATATTAATGAAAATAAAAACATCTGGAAGCAACAAAGAGAAAAAGGGAAGCTTTTTCATCAGATAATGAAGAATTAAAAGAAAAACTACAACTAGATAAAGAATAAAACATAAAAGAAGCAAGGGACAAAACTAAGCAAAATGCAAGTTTGATCAGCACCAGAAATAGCAAAAGAAATACAAAAGATAAAATATAACTAGTGAAGGAAGAGATAAATCCTATTTCCTCAAAAAGTAGATAAAAGCACAATTTAGATAAATAAGATTGTTGGATTTCTGATAGTAATTGGCATGGCCATTGAACCACTAGAAACTCAGGCAAACTATTATCTGGGAAATTCCTTTGCTCCCTTACACCCTCAGACTCCCAACCCAAAACACTGGACTCAGACAAGATTATCTGCCTTTAATGTCCCATTGATTTGAGATGGACAAAGACACACCTCATCCATCTGTCCTTCAAATCATGAGAACCACCCCCATGCCTTCCTTCACCTCCTCCCCAACCCCTTGCCCCAGAGTCTGGTCCTCACTGCAGTAAAAGAATATAAAAACACCGGAACTGAGGTATTCCGGGAGCAACTTGGTGCTTATCTTGCTGTCCTCCTGAGGAACAGCTCTTCTGAGGGAGGCTTGAGCAGGAAACTGCTCAGCCATGGAAGTTCAGAACATCCAGAAGCAGATATAAACATATCAAGGTCCCAATAGCAGTATGTACCAAATAAGAACTTAGGGGCCAAACAGACCCCCATCAGAAAACATAAACATGTCAAGGTTCCAGCAATAGTATGTACCAGATAAGGACTTGAGGGCCATACATGCTGGTGGGTAGCAGGGATATAAACCTCTGGATTCATGGGCTACAGTGGGAACTCTATACTGAGTACCCTGGGAGGGAACTCTGTACTGAGTCCCCTGGTACATACCAGACTAATAAACGACCCTTTGCCTGATTGCACTGTCTATTGGTCTTCCGTGGTGGTGGGCAATAAACCAAACCCTAACATATTGGCGCTCATTTGTAATTTGAACCCGGGACCTCTAGCACCCGAAGTGAGAATCATACCCCTAGAAAGGGACTCTGTGCTGAGTCCCCTGGGGAGAACTCTGTACTGAGTCCCCTGGGGGGAACTCTATGCTGAGTCCCCTGGTACATACCAGACTAATAAACAACCCTTTGCCTGATTACACTGTCTATTGGTCTTCCATGGTGGTGGGCGACAACCGGGACCCTAACACTTCCACCCATGCTATTCCACCTAGGAGGCAGGCTTCATTTATGCTGCCTCCTGGTCAGATTCAACATTACTTTCCAAATTAATAAATTTGTCTTTATTTTTAAGCCAAGTTTCAGAGTCTTGCATTCTCGCAAAAGGTATCCTTCCTGAACCCCACTATAGTAATGAAGTAGCAAAAAGCAAAATGACATAGTAAAAGGTCAACGACTTAGAATAAAATCAAAGAAATTATAAATTGTCAAAAAAAAACTGAATAAATGATGGATGACAATACAGTAATGAATTAAAGTCTTCTAAAATAGAGTCATGAAGTCAAACAGTATGTCAAATGCTATTCTAGAAGCCACAAAAAGGAAAGAAAACAAAACTTGATTATCTTCTTGAAGAAACTGATCACAAGCACTATTAAGACTTAATCTGTTGCCTTTTCAAAGGAGAAAAAAAGGCATGTGGTGGCCAATTAGGGGTGGAGGTGTGGTGGCTTACAGTTAGACAAAATAGAGAAAAATCCAAAAATAAACAAGAAATGAACATCTGGAAAAAAACATATTACCCAACCACCAAAAATCCAAAATTCATTTCTCCAAGACTATTAAGTTTCAGAAAGATTAAAAAAAAACAAAGAAAAGAGTCTAAACTGTTGAGGAGGAATAAGGAATTATGTATCAAAGTACCATTTAGAATCAAAAATAGCTGAGTTGACAAAAATTATAGATGTCATAAAAGCATAAGTTTCAATCCCAAGATTACATAGCCTACAAATGCAGACATTTTATTTATAAAAAGGGGAAAAACAACATCTTGTATAAATATTGACTGAAATTCAGCATTTAAAAGGTTCCTACTGACCAGAAAGAACTCTCAACAAAGACAATATTTTAAATCTATTGTTATATTAAGAATACCAGAGATGTCAGACAACTCTCTAAGACCATGAGTTTCACAACACCTGCCAATTTTTCTAAAGTATTGAAATAAAAAGATTAACAAAAAAGTCAGGAAATAACTATCTATTAAACTAAAAATAAACAACATATGAAGAAAACTAAATGAAAGAAGCAGAGAATAAATATTTTTGGTGAACAAAGAATTTTCACAAAAACTGATTAAACTTGAGCAAGTTCCAAAAACAAGATGTTATATATTCTAAAATATTTAGAGAAGAGCTCAAAAAATTAAAATTAAATAATACTATAATTAAAACATATATTGCTACATAATAAATTATTAAATAGCAACTAGCCTAATAGGGAAATTAAAAGCAATACCAGAATATTTGAAATATAATACTATAGATAGCATTTATCAAAATGTATGGCATACAATCAAAGAAATTCTTAATGCCAAAGAGAAAAAAAAAATCTAAATTTAATCTCTGCCACAGAACACTATGAAAAAAAGTATGTCTAAATGAAAGAAAAAAATGAAGATGGAATAGAACATATTAAAAACTCACTTCAGTTAATAAGTAAAATCAAAAGCTGGGCTTTCTAAAGAGCAATGAAACTGATAAAGCATTAGCAAGTGTAATTAAAAATGGAAAGAGAAAACACAAATCACCAAAATTATACATGAAAACAGGAGTGCTTAAAACAATTATAAAAGACAATAAGACTATCAAGGAATAATATATGCATCTTTGTCCTAAAAAAATTGTAGAACTTAAATGAAATGATTGGCCATTTGAATAGATGTAAATTACCAAAAATAATGACAAGAAAAATGAAATAAAAACTTAAATAGCCCACCATTAGGGGAAAAAAAAAGTTCACAATAAATTACCCAGCAAAAAGAACCATCTGAGCCAAATGGATTTATAGACGAATGTATCCAACTCTTTAAGGAACAAAACAATTCTGATACTGTTTCTAAAAACAGTGAAATGCTACCTCATTACTATTATTAAAGAACTATGGTACTGATTTTTAAAACCCAGTCACATAATACAAAGAAACTGCAAGTTAATCTCTTTAACAAATATAAACACAAAAACTCTACATGATAATTTAAGAAGTAAAAGGCCAGAACACATTTTCAAAATAATCATTCTTAAGCAGGATAGAAATCAGGAAGACAAACATTGTTCAGTATTGGAAAAACTTCTATTATAACTATCATATGCAAGCACCAATGAAGGAAATTCCCAGTGGGTAAATGCCCTTCTCTAATGCATATGAAGACCAGTTTATGACATCATGAATAAAGCCCTAGAGAACTGCCCAATGCACATCCAGAGATTCTATATCCATTCATAATACTGAAGGGGGAAAATAGAGAATGAATAAAAAAAGAAATTTGTGCACAAAAAAATACAAAATATCTATTTCACACCCAAGTACGTACTCCAACTGGGCTACTCTCCTATACAGATTGCAGTGTGCCCTTCCCCAGAGTGTGGCACTCAGGACTGAATACCAGGATTCCAGATGGTCAAAACCAGAGGGAATGTCCTCCACTCCCTAGACCCAAGGCTATTACCACTGTGGTCAAAGGTGGCATTAGTGTCTTGGCACCCATATCCCAGGGAGAATCACTAAGGAATTTGAATTCTACTAAATAAATAACTGTTATTAGTAAATCTCAGATCAAAGTATCTTTTTTTCAAACAAATGGCTATTTAACTACATCAGCCTTCCTTCCCACCTCCCTATTCCATCTTACATGGTCAGAGATTTACAGTCAGAAGGACATTGTTGTTCTTGAGGTATTTCAGTATTGTCAGTCTCTTCATGACTTATTTGGGATTTTCTTGGGACAGATACTAGAGTGGTATCGTTTTCCATTTCCTTCTCCAGCTCATTTTATAAACAAGGAAAATGAGGCCAAAAAAAAGAAGGAAATTGAGTTAAAATATCATTATTTATAGCTAACGTGATTGTTTAATGAGAAAATTCACTGGTCTCAAGGAAAATGCAATGGTACTAAATTCTTCAGTGTTAAAATACATGAAATAAATTAACAAATTCATTCATTAATAAATTCAAAATTGAATTTCAGAATCATACCAATAAAACCAAAAAAGGTATTATTTTAAAAGATCAGTTCCAATAATAGGAAGACAAAACATGCCTATGGACTCACTTTATATAGAAATGAACATGATATTAGTAGAGATGATTATAAAAATATTGAATTAGTAGAGATGATTATAAAAATATTTTTAAAATAGGTTAATAATTATACTGATATATATTTATAACCAAAAAACTCTAAAATGTACTCCCTGAAAATATGATAATTGGGCACAAAGAAGAGATGAGACCATATACTTCTTTCTCTCCTTCCTTTGAAGACTGTACATATGCTATCAAACTTGGGTGATATTTTGGGTAATTTAATTGGAAATTTTTTTCTCTCTTTTTAAATCCTTTTTTATATAGGATGGTTCATATGGTAGGAGATAGCAGAAGGATATATTCTGAATGAAGGAAACTTAAAAACTAAAGATAATGATATGAATATTTTGAAAATCCAAGGTTGAAGGATGAGTTAAAGCATGATAATGGAAATGGCAGCCTGCAAATTAATTTAGAAATTTAAGATAATGCAAATCAAGAGCTTATGATTTTCTCTATAGAACTGAATAACATTGCATCAAAACTTATATGGAAAAAATTGCAGGTAAGATTATCAAGGAATACTACAAGAAAACAGAAAAAAAAAAAGGCTGACAAAGGTAAACCTTTCCCTTCCTTGACACTGAAGTGTTAAATAAAATAGCTAAAATCAAAATTATCTGGTATTGGGCAAAAATTAAAAAAATAAAGCAATGGAAAAGAGAAAATTCCAAAAATAGAAACAAAATACTAGACATCAAAAAGATTAGTTCTTTAAATACCAGTAGGAAATGAATGCTGAATAAATTATTCATTATTGAATAAATGTTTACCAGAACTGGGTAAAAAGCTGGATAGATATAAATCAAAATACTTTACATCTCTCATCTCAAATCACATACCATAGAAAATTATAGGTAGATCACAGATTTGACCAAAAAAAAAACTATTAAAAGTTATGAAAATGAAACTTATGCATCTCATTTGTGAAAAGCAAATATATCTTTATCTTTTAATCATGTTGGAGAAATTTTTGGAGATGAGGTATAAAAGATTTTAAGAGAAGTATAAGGCTCTGAATGATAAAACTACCTGTAATATTAAAAATCAGAGAAATTTTGGACAAATATAACTAACAAAAATTAACATTGAAAACATAAAAGAAATTGATAAAAGAAAAAACTCATAAGCAATATCTAGTCTCCATTAGCTATTTGGTCAAAGAATATGAGCAGGCAACTTACAACAGAGTATGCACATACATTTAAACTATCACTGAAAATGTTTCACTTGTACCCTAAGAAAAATACAAAGGAATTAGCAAAAATAACCAAAAGCAGGAAAACTCAGTTTTGGCAAAGTTGTATGAAAATGTTTACTTATTTGGTGAAATGATAAATTAATAATCTTTCTTACCCATATATTGAAATACATGGGTGAAAAAAATAAATATATGTTTTGAATCAATAATTCCATTGTGAGGAAAACAAGCTAAGCATGTTATCCTAAAGGAAAAAAAAAACAAAGATAGATAACAGCATTATTTGGAAATACAAAGAATGGATAAAGAATGACTAAACAGAACCTGGTCTCTATCAATTAAGTGAAGGAAAATAATTTAAAATAAAAATAGAGAATAAGTAAAGAAATTTGAAAAGACTAATTATGAAGTAATGTGAGATGAATAAAATAGAAGTAGATAATAGATACACTGACTATAGCTGTAAAAAAAGAATAAAATACACAAATATAGAAGGGAACTGATAAAAAAGTAAGTTGCAGAGGGAGTAATTACTAAGCTATTATAATCATTTTCTATGTTTCCGTTCATTTTTAAAATACTTAGAAATGAAGTTAAAGTCAATACATGCTTATTGACCATTTACTGTCAAAATAAATAAATAATAAATTCTATGAATTCATCAAGAAAATGTCATTAGTGTGAGGAAACCCCAATGGAAAAACTCCTTCATGAAGGCAGATTTGTAATTCATCTATAAATTAAAGAAGTGACTTGCCCATAGTCATGCAGCTTCTCAAAAACAAAACTTAAATCTTTCTGACTCCAAACCAGCTTTCTATTTACTACTCCATGCTACCTTTCAATCACAGAAAATATAAGATATAAAAAAGAGAAATAAGTGATACTATACTTTTTCTCTAATGTAATCAGAACTGAAAGGGCACTCAAAAGGGAAAACCAAAAGTTTTACACCTATACTGACTGAATAAATTGAAGTTGAAGTAGTGCCAAAAGGGGAGGATAGTAAAATTGAAATACATGAAGCAGATAAATCCCTGCCAGCATTTTTTAGGGAACAGACCTAACTTCCCTCCCCCAGGAGGTCATGCTGTTTATGCAGACAGCAGATCAGTCTCTACTTAGCCTGGGAGTAAGAATTAGAAAGGGCAGGAAAGCAAAAGGAATTTCAGGACTATCAAAGAGGTCAGGATGGAAGCAAGAAAACATATGACTAAATAGGGCTAGGTGACTAAATGGATGTGAATATAAACAACCCCTAAATAACAGTCCCCACATAAAATTGAGGATTGTCTCCTCATCTCCGAACCTACATTCCTGTGTCGGTGATAAGATTTTGTTTGATTAAGAACCTATATGTATAAGGAAATCACTTTGTATCTTGTAACCCAATATAAACTGTTTCCAAAATGTAGTCCACTGCAGCTTCCACTAGGGAAGTCTGTCCCAGCTGGTAGATTCTTTTTTTGTTCTTTTATTAATAAATCACAGTTCCAATCATTGAAATTCTGGGTGTTGGACTCACTTTATGAAGTGCCTCCACTTCAAAGTTTGCTAAATATTCTAACTATAAATCTTGGTAGTTTCATATATAAAATACTTACAGGTCCTCGAAGATCTATGAGTTCCTGTCTCATCTGGGATACAAGAGCTTCCTTAGCAATCAGAGCCCTGTGCAGTCGCTCATTGAATTCTATAAGTTCTCCATGCATTTCTGCCACCTGAAAAATATACAAATCCAATCAATTAATCAACATGTATTTATTAAGCATCTTTTACATGACCAGGCATTACATTAGGCACCAAATATACAAATAAAATGAAAGAAACAAGCCTATTAGCAAGGAGCAAAACTCAAGATGTCATAATTCTAGGTCAAATAATAATCTTAGTTTTAGGACTATTGGATCATAGATTAATAAAGTTGAATCTGGAAAAAAAATTTAATAAACTGTACTCAATTAACACATAAGTAAACTGAAAGCCAAATGAGGTAAAGTGACTTAAAATAAGACAATGACTAGTAGAGCTAGAATTCAGATCCAGATCCTCTGACTCCAAATCTAACTACTCTCTCTTGCAAAATTTAACCAGAGAATTAAATTTCACAAAAGTTAAATTAATTCAGAAGAAAAACATAGATGTTTCCTTGATAAATAAATTGGTAACATTCAAACCCACCTTTTAGTTATATATTATGTTCTTAGATAGCTATATAGTATGATAGTCCACAAACCCTTTGGTTTTCTGCGCCTAACTTCACTGGTGTGGTTATCTCATGACTCCTTCTCCTGCCTTGTACCCTTTACCTCTTTCAATATTTCTAGGCCTGAAAACTTTTGTGCCAAAGGCCTCAAGTGTCCTAGCCTCATCAATGAGGTGATGCCTCTCCTCTTCCTAAGGTCCCTTCCACATTTCTGAGCTATTCTAATATGTTAGATGATGGTGGAGCCAGGTGTTCTATCCACTGCACCTGGAAAAGTAGCAAAAGCTTGGTATAACAATGTGCCAAATCTAAAGGATAGCATCTTCTAAGACTACAGTGGAGTCTCTCTCCTCCTGCTCTGGTGGCATCTTTGGTTGTGTCCCTCCCTGTTCTTCCCAGTAGCTCTGTTAAGGTATCCACTGCCACCCTTCTACCTCATTCTTGGCACCCAGTATTGTCCTACTATCCTGTTCTCATGTTACCCTCCATATACCCATTATTGTATGGTCCAATTAAACTACAAAGCCTTTCCTTGAACATATCAGGTAAATATTTATACTTTTATATAATTTCATTGAATGAGAACTCTTTTATGTCCTAGGGTGGTAAACACTAAACTGAACTAGAAAAAAATTATAAGAAAAGAGATTGGGTGTACAATCTATCCTACTCACAGGATCCTAGATTTGGAACTGGAAAGGTTCTACAGGGTACCTAGTCCTCTCCTCTCGTTTTATAAATAATTGAATTCCATATCAGAGAAGCTGTGATGGTTAAACAAAGTAGTGTATAGTTGAGCAGGGATTCAAACCCAAATATAACACAGTGCCTCACATATAGTCTAACACTTAATTATTTCTCTGTTTTGTTCCATGGTATTTCTTGATACTTAAAACAAATAATTGTTACAGTCCTCTTCAATGAATTATCCTTGAGAGTAAGAGCCCCAAGAAGCTTTATTTTCCCATCATATGGCTAAGAAACTTCCATATCCTCTTTTTATCCCTATCATTCAAAGACCCCAACAGTCTAGTCTCCCAATCTCACCCTATTCACTCATCACTATCCACTTAAGACCTAACCCTCTCAAGTGCCTATTCCGTTCTGCCCTCTGAATTCTCTGAAACTTCATTCTATCATCAATATTCTTTTCACCCACTTCTAGTCCTTCTATACTCCTTTAATCAGAGACCTGACTACTCCCCTAAGATCCTGGGCTCTATTACAAGGTACACCTTCCCTCATGATCCTGACACACAGAGCCAAGAGGAAGAACAGACAAACTACTTGCTCCTCATTGTCACCTCTAGATCCTCCTTCATCCTCCACCACTCAGCAACCTCTGTTCTTTTATTCTTTGCTGCAGCATCTGATGAAGAACTGGAGACTCTTCTCTCTGTCATGATTAAAGCTTTCTGCCCTTGATCTCTCCCTTTTCAATCTTCTCTAGTAACTTGTCCCTTGGATTGCTCCCTACTTCACTGTCCTCACTCTTTATCAATTGGCTTCTTATTTCTATCTCTAAATATGCAAAAGTCTGACCATACTTTTTAAAAAATCACTCATTTCTCCCACTCCTTTAAGCAGTCATCCATATCTTCAATCCCTTTCAAACTTCTAGTCCTTCTATACTCCTTTAATCAGAGACCTGACTACTCCCCTAAGATCCTGGGCTCTATTACAAGGTACACCTTCCCTCATGATCCTGACACACAGAGCCAAGAGGAAGAACAGACAAACTACTTGCTCCTCATTGTCACCTCTAGATCCTCCTTCATCCTCCACCACTCAGCAACCTCTGTTCTTTTATTCTTTGCTGCAGCATCTGATGAAGAACTGGAGACTCTTCTCTCTGTCATGATTAAAGCTTTCTGCCCTTGATCTCTCCCTTTTCAATCTTCTCTAGTAACTTGTCCCTTGGATTGCTCCCTACTTCACTGTCCTCACTCTTTATCAATTGGCTCCTTATTTCTATCTCTAAATATGCAAAAGTCTGACCATACTTTTTAAAAAATCACTCATTTCTCCCACTCCTTTAAGCAGTCATCCATATCTTCAATCCCTTTCAAACTTACTCCAGAAAAAGCTATCTAAAGGCCTTCCACATACTTTTTTACATCCTTTAAATCAAGATCCAAATCTCATGACTCTCAAAAACCTGTTCTCTACAAATTTGCCCAAAGGCTCTTGTCAAAATGTTAAAAGATTCTTCTTCTTTTGTTGTTTTTTAAAACCCTTACCTTCCATCTTAAAATCAATATTGTATATTGGTTCCTAGGCAGAAGAGTGGCAAGGGCTAAGCAATGGAAATTGAGTGATTTGATCAGGGTCATATAGCTAGTAAGTATCTGAGACCAAATTTGAACCCTGGACCTAATCTCTAGGCCTAACTCACAATCCACTGAGTCACCTGGCAGCCACCATCTTCTCAATCCTCCTTTTACTTGCCTTGTACAGTTTTTGACTCAGTGAATCAACCTTCTCCCTCTCTTGCTATTCTGACTTTAGAGACCCTGCTCTCTCTTGGTTCTCCAATCTGTGTCACTGCTCATACTTGTACTGATTTGCTGAATATTTTTTCCCTTTTTATAAGTACTGATATGGCATTTGAATGCATATATATTAAATAGAAATTTCTTATAATCTCTATATGAAATATGCTCAGTAGGCTCCCTGTTGTAAAAGAGTCCTTAAGGCTGTATACTGCTTTTACAATCAGTAACCATAAAGATGCTGTGATATAGTTAGTCAATTGTATGACTAAAGATGCAGTTTCTTTAAGAAAATTACTTCTCAAATCTAGTAGACTTCATACCATTAAGCGAGAAAAAAATAAAACATGAGATAATTTATTGTTGTGCTATGGAAATAAAGGCATATTAATTCGCTGCTGCTGGAACCACAAATTGGTTCTACTATACTGGGGACTAATTTAGAATTATGCTAAAAATTTACCAATTTTTTTCATACCCTTAGACCTAGAAATTCCACTTTCCAAAGAGATTCTCAAAACAGGAATAAAAATAATCTATATATACAAAATTATTCATGGTAGCAATATTTGTTATAACAAAGTTAGAAATAAAATGTATCCAATAATTGGGGAATTACTGAATAATAGAATTTAATGAAATGGGTTATTAGTAAATCACAGTGGATGAAGAATATGAAGTATTCAGAAAAAAAAGAACCATAAAAAATAATGGAGGTTAAAAAAAAAAACAGCCAGAACACAATAACTACAACAAAGTGAATAAATCATTAGTGTGAGGTAACAAAATTCTAGTCAAATAAAATAGTCAATATTCGTTCTGTCTTTTCAAATTTAAAGGCCAATTTTCAAATTAAATTTAAAATTTTCAAAATTAAAAACCTTCTTTACAATAAATGATGAATAAACAAACTGGAGATGATGAAACTTTGAATGGGAATTTGTCTAGGTGTTTAATGGGAATCTTTATGTCAATATTTTTAAAAATTCTCTCTGAAAGTCTGTCTATTCTCTCAAAATTTTTCATTAAGAATATCCTCACTATATTTATAAATCATTCTCAAAGATTTTAAAGACATGAGTATTCATTATTTGCTACTGTACAATATCACTTAAATTAATGCCACCATTAATCTTTTCAGATCATTTAGTAACTTCCCTTCTTTATACTAGCCTGAAAATTTATCCCTGTATTTTGAAAACAGGGGTAGTGGTAGTCTCTCGGTGACCGAGAATGACTATTGTCTTTGTGCATTATCATCTATTGATGTATCCTCATGTGGCTTTGGAGTCCAAAGGCTGAGGCGCAGAGTCTGTGGCACACGGGGCATGGGACGCCAGTTGTTATGGGAGGTGCGGCTGTGGCCTGGTGTCGGCGTTCACGCACAGCGGCAAGATGTCGACGTCGTTCATCTTCAAAGGTGGCGGCGGCATGGTTAATGTGGGTTCGCCAGCTGCTTCTGTCAGAGGCAGCGAGTTCTAGTTGCTTTGGTGTAATGCCAGCCCACTTCAAGTTGGACTTTAGCTGATCCTTGAATCTTCTCTTTGGTCGGCCTTGTTTCCTGAGTTCAGCTGACAGTTCACCATAGAATACCTGTCTTGGTATTCGCTGTGGGTCCATACGGATGACGTGTCCAGACCATCGTAGCTGGGTTTTGAGGATCATGACTTTGATGCTGGTGGAGTTGGCTCTGTCGAGGACTTCCTGATTGGTGATTCGGTCCTGCCATCAGATCCTCATGATTGACTGGAGAGAGCGTCGGTGGAATTGCTCCAGCTGTTTCATGTGCTTCCGGTACAGTGTCCATGTCTCGCAGCTGTACAGGAGCGAGCTGAGGACCACTGCGTTGTACACTTTGAGCTTCGTCGCAGTGCTTACACCTCTGCATTGGAGGACTTTGCAGAGCAGCCGCCCGAGTGCCTGGCTGGCCTTTTGGATCCTGGCATTAATCTCATGGTCTAGGGACCCGTCGTTGGCGATAGTGCTGCCCAGGTACTTGAAAGTGTTGACGTTAGAAAGCTGTGTGCCGTCAATTGTAATGCACGGCTGGTTCATTGGCCTCCCTGGTGCAGGTTGGAACAGCACCTCTGTTTTGCTGAGGCTGATAGTCAGGCCAAACAGTTTTGTTGTGGTGGAGAACCTGTCCACAGTGGTTTGGAGATGATTTTCTTGGTGGGCCATGAGAGCACAGTCATCTGTGAAGAGAGCTTCCAGGATGAGTCTCTCTGATGTCTTTGTTTTTGCAGTCAGGCTGTTACAAGGGAATCACTTTAAAGGACTCATATATATTAATTTAAGGTCGCCAAGGAATCAGCTATGTAATTCCTAAATAAAAAACTCAAGTCAGCCATCAGCCTTTTTTGGAGTTTAATTACAATAGGAGTAAGAAAGGAATTAGAGATAGAGAGAGAGAAAAAGGGAGAGAAGGGAATAGGGCTTAAATACCCCTTCTGTTTAGGCTGGGCCAAAAGGCCCAAGCCCTTAGATAGCTGGGGCAAAGAAAAGAGATCAGTCCCTATTACTCACGTGTCCAAAATGGAGAAACAGTCTCAGAGGCCCCCACCTTCAGCTTCCTTCAGAGCAAGCCTTCTCAGAGCCACAGGAACCACACCGACCAACTCTCCCCTCCCCTGGAGTCTTCAGACCCCCTATCTTTAAGGAAACCATCCAAGTTCCTCCCCTCCTTTCTCCCATCTACCAATCACTGTTCATCAATTTCCCTGTGCCAATGGAGGCTCTAGCTTAACCCAGGACCGCCCAGAGGTTTCTGGCTTTTGCACATGTCTGTTGAAGGTCATATTTTCAAATGATTAAATCTTTACTCCTTTGCTACAGCCCTTTCTAAATCCTGTTAACTTGAGTATGGTAGAGATTGGAATAATTAAATTTTGATCTAGGCTGCACCCCTTACTCAATCCTATTAGGACTGAATAGGGTGGAGATTTATTCCAAGTATCTCCATTGTATCAATTCTAAAATCAATCAAGACTCAAAGAAATTCCTGTTCTATGCTTAAGCATAGGTCAAAGTCCTTTCCATTGTTCAGCAAAGGGTTTCTGTCCTAAAGTAATCTTAAGAAGGGAAGAGAAGGAACCTCCCATGCCAATGGAGTTCCCATTCCAATAGACTATCAGTAAGAAATTTTCCAAGTATGAAATATCCCAATGGTGAAATTTCCAACATTTATAAGTCTAAGGAAATTTGAGGTTTACAAGGCGGCGAAAGTCGAATAGTGAGCCATCCAGTCAGTATTTGATGTAGACGCCCAGGTCTAGATCCATCACAGCATGTCGTAATACTTGGGTGAAGAATAGGCATTTCTTTTGCTTACACTTGGTTGAGTATAGTGACTCTTCCATTTTTCACTTTCTTTAGTGCCATTTCAATTTTCTCATAGAACATATGTAATACTCAGGTGCCAGATTTCAAATTTGATGATTTCACTGTCTTCAGTGATGAGAAATTATCACTATGGAAAGATATCTATTTAATTTTTGTCCATATGGGTTGCTGATCTGCATCAAGGAAGGGATTTCCCACACTGGAAATTCTCCATACTAATTTATATCATAAGTCTAAACAAAAAACAACCCCTTCCAAAAAAAAAAAAAAAGCTATAGCTCTAGTACTTTCAAGTGCTATTTTGAGAATCAAATGAGATAATGAGTAAAGTACTATTTCACTGTTACCAATTATTTATATTCATTAACTAAATAAAATTATGATAATCAAAGTCAATGTTATACTTTAGCCCCTTTCTCATTTTTCAGAATCAATGACTTATTTGAATAGCTCAGGATCACTGGAGTCCATTTTAGCACCAAATATATAATCTTTTTTTTTGTCTTTTCTTCCAATTTGATGTTAATTTTTATCTCTATAATGGGCTACCTGAACACAGGCAAGTGATTCAAAATGATTCCATCATCTGTAACCAAAGGTTTCATGTCTGTTAAAATACAATCAACTTTATTTTCCATGGATTATTAGTTCCTCATTATTTCCAACATACAGTACATTTATTCATGTTACATTTATTCATGTTAATGGAAGCTTACTATATAAGCTACAAATTTTTGCCACCTTATATTTCTTAATCTTCCCCTGTGCTCAGCCTGGCATTGAAGTCATCAAGCATCAAGGTACACATTGAGTTTGGAATAAATGACATAGGCTCATTAGGTTTCTATTTCTTTATTTTCTACAACAGATGATAATGCAAAAGATACAATTATTTCCATAGTGGTCTATTTATTTACATTCATTGTGAACACTGTCAGACAAGGTGATCAATCTCCCATGAAATGATATTTCTTACTGCCATGGAATGCATAAGGAAATTTATTTTTATCAACCCCTGTATTTAGCTCCTCAAGGAGAACCTGTAAGCCATTCCTCCATTTAATTGCAATTTATTTATGTCTACTAGTTTCATTTATAATAAAAATACCAATACTGGCATGGTTCAACATCAATACAACAGCAGGTTATATTTTAATCTAATAAATATTTTAATGTATTCATGTACATATTCACTATTTGTGTTGTCACCTTCATATACTGTTGCCTTTTTTTGTTGGATTTAATCTAGGAGCTTCTGAAGGATCCTTAAAACTTAATCCATATGATTCTTTGTATAGCCCCTATATGTGATATTGTTAATAAATAGTTTTTGACCAAGTAATTTGGACAATGAAAATAATAGTTACATAACCTGCTAATTTAATATTATGTATCTTATTTAGGTCAAATGTCTTAAAGGAATGAATTCCTTAAGTGAAGGACATATATCATATTTCTCTGTATCAATTCAAAACAACTTTTACATTGTATGTTCTCAATAAATGATAAAGGATGGCTAGAGGAGATCATTTACCCTGACATGAAATTTAAAATTGAAGGCAAGTTTTATGTTTCTTCCTTGAAAACAAAGAATATATAACTCCAGAGGAGCAACAAGCCTAGCATTATGCTCTAAGCTCCCATTCTAGTTCTCTATTAACTTGTGAAGCTTCACACAACCAGAAATGACCCTATTCCCATAGTCCCTATTTCTTTAAAAATAGGCTTCAACTACAGTATAAAACTGACAAAACATCTAGCAATAATCATATAATTAGAAAATGAAAAATAATTTATTCCTAATCATTCTTTTCTTTATTCATATCTGAAATTAATATACCCAATTTTCAAATTTCTTTTCTACTTAAAAGACTTCAGTTTATCTCTTTTTGGCCTCTAGCAAACACAGTCTCTCTAATAACACTTTTGTGAACATTTCCAAATTGAAATCACATCAGCTCTTCATGAGCCTACTAAAGGCTGTGAACCAATTTACCACATAGTAGGTAGGAATTATAAAACTGCCAATACTACTGCTAAATACCTGCTAATATGCACCCTGGAATGGGATCCTTAAATAAACTCCATTGCCATTTCCAAAGCTGATTTTTTGCAATGGGAAGAATTGTGTTAAAAACCATTTTCCATAAATGCATTAAACATAGAAACATCCCAGCTCCCTGTGTTTATCCTATGCTGCCAAAACCCAGTTTCTCTCTTGCAGCTATAAAACTGTCTGGACCACATCAGATAATGCTTTCATTTCATGGACAAAAAGCCAATCAAATCTGTAATAACAATTTCCAGTAACCAATGAAATTACCATACTTACCTTTAGTGAACACTGTAACTAAACTGATTATTAAATCTATTAATTTTAATATATCCCCATATATATATATACATATATATATAACATCCATGTAAAACATGTCATATTATTCTATGTTATAGATTCTTATAATACTAAGAATCCCTATATGATATTTTACATCTTCGGGATAAAAGGAAATCAAAATTAAGATTCAGGAATAGCTTTTAAACAGGAGACTGCAAACATAAATTATTCCTATCATGATTCTTTTTTATTTAAGCTACACAAGAATGGGATATTAGACTCTCCATTTATATTTGAGGTACCTCAAAGATTTAGTTTTACCCGCATTCCTTACCTACCAAACAAGCATGTCATAATCAATGGTGAAAGCAAAAATATGATGAATAGTGGGAAAGTTCTTATGGAGAAGGATCATGGCTGATAGGTAAGAACAAAAGACTGTTGAGCAAGGATATTATGTGACCTGGACAAAATGAATTTACTTCTGTGGACTTCAGTTTCCTCATCTGCAAAATAAGGACTTTAGGTGAAGTATGAAACATGTCTATATCTTATATCTCTAAAACTACATGACAATAATAACATTCCCCCTTGTCTAAGCCATTAATACACATATATATGTGTGCACAAGTATGTGCATATGTACATCTTCCCTTTCTCTGCAGATAAAAATGAAAATGCAAAATAATGGAAAAAATTTCCTCCTGGTTTCACTCAACAGCAATATTATCTCTCAGGCAAGCAGCTAGCAGGGATGAAGAGCATAGACTGCCACATAATTTCACTGAACATGAATTCTACAGACAAATTATGATTAACTTTATGTGTGTGTATATACAAATATATATGTGTACAAACATAAGTATGTATGTACAATATATAAAACTACCTTCATCTTAGAATCAATACTCTGTGTTGGTTCTAAAGCAGAAGAACAGTAAGGGATAATCAATGACTTAGTTAAGTGATTTACCCAGAGTCACATGGCTACGAAGCAGAGGACAGGTATCAAGCCAAAACCTGCTCTCTCTACGCCAGGCTCTCAATCCATTGAGCTACTTAACTGCCCCTCCCAAAATACATATTTATTAAAAAGAATGTGTATCATCCTCTTAGTATGTAGTCCAAACTGTTTAAAATGTCAATGGTAAAATATTCTCCTCTGCCTTAAAACAAAGTGTTGTCTCAACTATACTAGAAATATTTCTAGATTCTAGATTCAATATTCTAAAAATAAATTGGCAAACAAATGAGGAAATATTTCAAAACTGGTCATTGTCTATGGAATCTCAAAAAAGCACTCCTTTATAATAGATTACAATTCATCTATAATTTCTCATTTTATATAAGCCTTATGTATGATCTCCCATAATCTTCTTCATGGAATCTCTCCAATGTGGTGAAAGTTTTCCTCTGTCTTATTCTATTTCCTACATCCCAGTACTTACTGGACAACAATGAAAGAAAGCCCTGTTCACTTTTGTAAAGACCAGAACAATTTCCCTGCTGGAGCCCTCTCTAATCTTCCAAAGATCTTCCAAAAACAGTTAGTTACTTTAGTATCAATGGATATAGGTTACACTATTCAAGTGAGGTGGCTTGAAGTCATTGAAGGATATGTTCCATCATTCCCAGTTCTAAAATTATTCTCCTTCTCAGAGAAAATAGTAAAATCAGGAATGAGTAGTTCAAACTTCTCTTAACTGTTTATCATTATCCCATTCACTTTGAACTAGGCAGCAAGATAAAGTGGACAGAGGGCTGGCTGGGGAGATAGGAAGGTCTGGGTCTAGATATACCAGTAAAGTGACAATGGAACAAGTTGCTAGACCTCTAAGTGCCTCCAATCAATTCTGTAAATTTCTAAGATTAAGTCTTTAATCTTTCTCTGAGCTACAGTTTAGCTAAAAGGCCCTTTGTAAAATTCTCTTTAGCATCTATCACCAACCTCTATTCATTCTAAGACTCAGCATTGATACCATCTTTATAGGACTAAAATTGTATCAATCTAAAGTTATCTGCCTCTGCTCTCATCTTCTATGTATTTCTTTTAAAACTGTGAGTGGATCGTAAAGTTTTTAGTATAGCTACAATGATATTTTTAGATAGTCCCCCCCCCCTCCTTTTCTTACTGCTGGAATAATTTCTGGTTCTGTTTTCAGAAATTCATCCTCGAGAAAAAGATTCTCATCTCTCTCAGGCAGACTTTAACTAAAGAATACTAGTTCCCTTGATCCAACCTATGCTTTATATAAATCCTCTAAATTCTGTTCTTCCAATATCTACAATACATATCAGCCTATACAGTCTGCTTTTCTTTCCTCCTATCTCATAGATTTTAAGATGGAGAAATTATTTAAACCAAAGTCACAATTGTATGTATGTATGTATGTATGTATGTATGTATGTATGTATGTTTATGTGTGTATGTATATGTATGTGTATGTATGTGTGTATGTATGCGTGCATGCGTGCATGCATGCATATGTGTGTCAGCAGCCAGTTCTTTAGTGGCCGGTTATATCCACAATAAAAAATCCTGTCAAATCTTCACCTTTTGAAGAATGAGATTATCAAGGGTTCCAACAAATGAAATTATCATGCCACTGAGACATTTGTGATCTTCTTCCTCATGACCTCATTTAATATTAATCTTAATCATTAATAATTATGATTAAAAATATATAATAAAATAATAATTAATGATAGTGATTAATAAAATATTAATAAATAACCTTTTGATGAGGTAATCACTAGTTGACAACACTGCTTCAGTTTTTCTCCACCCAAATGTCCTATTATTCTCCCTTCATGAATTTATTTTCTGGAAAACAATGCTATTACACTATTCTTTCTCTGTAGTCATTCTAAGAAAATATTTGGTAGGACTCTAATAAAAAAAATCTTAAAAGGGGAAGGGAAATATTTGCCTATTCAAAAACATTCATAGCTGCTTAATCTGTACTATCAAAAAAATAATAATAATCTGTATTTCCAATAATTGGAGAATGGCTGAATAAAATTTGATAAACCAAGGTCTATATGTATAGCCGTATAAAAGAAGAGGCAGCATGGCAAAGCTGATAGAATTGGCCTCAAAAAAACAAAGATTTACATTACACTAACCTAGTCATATGACTTTCAAAAAGTCATTTAACCTTTCAGTGGTTCTAAGCAATTCTGTAAGACTACAAACTATGGGCAAGTTACCATCTGATTGGTGAAGAGATTTTACTCAATGGAATTACCTTATACCAGGAGTTCTTAATATATGTTTCAAAAAATATTTTGATGGTTCTATTTGAATATAATTGGTTTTCTTTATAGTCCTATTTTTTGATGTTATGTAAATACATTATTCTGAGAAGAATGTTTCACCAGAACACCAAAGGGGACCAGTATACTGAAAACAGGTTAAAAACTCCCACCCTACACCAACATCCAGATGCTCCTCAAAAAATTAATGCAACAGAATATTTGGATGTTATGAAAATAACAAAAAAGAATTACATAAGGAAAGCAAGCTTGATTTTTTTATATAAAAGGAGGTAAATTGCAATCTGCCCACAAGACTATATGCTATGTGAAGATTAGATTTGGCTCTCCCCTGATTGTAACAAAGCTCTTCCTTGATTGTGAAGATTAAATTGTAATCTCCTATCTATTTTAAGATTTTAATCCCCAAAGTATAAGTACAGTACTTAAAATTCTACCCATTTTGGATTTCAACCACAAAAAGGTGTGAACACTCATTTCATACTTTGAGTGGGAGGTCTGTGACCCACATGTGAAAAAGTTGGCAGTCCTGGAGTGAAGCATAGGCTGTGATTGGTAGAGGTAAAAATGTAGGGGAAGTGACACAGAAGAAAAAGGTCTTTAAAAGAGGAAACAGAGACACACATGAAGACAGACACTCGGACTTGGAGAGAAGAGAGACTTGAAGGGAATCACTTGGAGTGAAATCTGCTGGAGTTGAGGCTGATAAAAGAATGTGATGATTGAACTGACAACATGGTGAGTGTAAAGGCTGACTTCCTTCCTTGGCCTTTGTGGAGGCATGAAAGTCCCATCATCTTGAGACTCCTTTCCCTGATTCAGAGGAAGCCGGAGAGATGTGTATGTGTGTGTGTCTGTCTGTCTGTCTGCCTCTCTCTCTCTCTCTCTCCTTTTCTCTCTTCCTTAATATCTTCCCTTTATTGTAAAAATAAACTACCATAAAGTCCATTTTACTCTGGTAATTTATTTTGGGGATTTAGAAATTAAATCCCTGGTGACCAGTTAAATATTCAGTCCAACCATAAAGATAATAGCTAGAATCAGATTAAAACATAAGTGGGAAATGTTTATCAAAGTAAATAAAAATACAGCATAGATAATTGTTCATTTATGGCTTTCTAAATTAACATGTTGCACACTATTTGAGTTTGGCACCTGTGGTATAAAGTGTAAAAAGCAAAAAGCAAAGTGTACACATAGAATATAATTTTATTTTCATTCTGCTGTTAAAAAATAAAAAAGAAGGAAAAGGAAAAAGAATAAAGGTCTAATGGTAATAGAATATTGGAAATTAACATGAAACAAAAAAAATTTATATTTGTTTGTTGTCTGTAAATTCACTGAATTCTATCTTGTTAAAAAACTAGGAGCTTGGGTTAAGATTTTGCCCCTAATAGTATATAGCCAATTGCATTCACTGGTAGTTATTAAATCTATAAAAACTTTTATTCACCCAAAATTGTTTTTGTTAGGACATTTTTTATTTGTTCTACACTCATGCATACTAAATTGTAAAATGCCAGCTGCTTTTTGGCACCCTTGTTTGCACTGGCTGCAGGCAGGTGTCAGAAATGTCTTTGTGGTAATTACTATACTATATTATAGCTGCCCTATAAAGAAATCCTGTGTCCCATATGCTGAATTATCTTTCTTTTAAATCTAAACCCATAAATACAGTGCTGAGATAGGAGTAAGCAAGAAAAATGTTAACTTGAATTGTCCTACACAGACTTTTGTAGAAATTTATGTTTGCTCTGTAATAGTGTTTTCTGTTTATACTGTCTCATTCTGCAAGATAGGGGTGCAAGTGGAAGAAAGAACTGATGGGAGAGCCAAACATTTTTGGCCAAAGGATGGATTCTTTGGCAGTAAATTCTTTTTCATATCTCTATTCTTCCTTCTATCCTTAGTGATGAAGAAAGGCCACCAGGTACTTTTCTATCTTCATCAGACCTTAAAGTCAGGAAAACTCATCTTCCTGAATTTAAATCCAGCCTCAGATGCTTACTATCTGTGTGACCCTGAAGAAATCCCTTCACCTTGCTTGTTTCAGCTTGTTTCAGTTTCCTCATATGTAAAATGAGATGGAAAAAGAAATGGCAAACCATTCCAGTATCTTTGCCAAGAAAATCCCAAATGCCAAGAAAATCCCAAATTTCATGAAGAATGAAATACAACTGAAAATGGCTCAACTGCAATGGCTATATTTATATATTTGTTGGGTTAGCACTGTGGCTAGAAACAGCTCCCTATGAATTCAATAATAGCACTTTTATGATCAATGATCTTATAGGTTGGAAAATACAAGCATCATTGAGGGGAGGAAGCAGTGAATATCTTAAGGAGACTGTAGGGCACTCCAAATCTCATGGAAAATTTCTAGGACTCCACAATAAATGGCATTCCTGCAAAGATTCCTGCCTGGTCTACATAGGTTTACAAAAGACTTCGCATCAGAAGACCACATTAGGGGCAGTTAGGTGGCTTAATGAATAGAGAGCCAGTCCTGAAGAAAGGAGGAACTGGGTTCAAATATGGCCTCAGAATAACCCCAATTGCATAGCTCTTACTGATCTTCTACCTTAGAGCCAGTACTTATATCAATTCTAAGATAAAAGGTAAGGGTTTAAAAAATAAATAAAAAGGAAAGCAGGGGGAAAAAGAACCCTTAGTATATGATGTTTCAGTAATGTCCATTACTCTAAACTGCTCTGAAAGTAATGAAAAGGGATAGTGGTTGGGAGTGTGAGAACCAAAGGGCTCAGAGGGCTAAATGCAGACACCTTAAAGGGAGTCTGGTTAGGAGTATAATCTCCAATAAAATATTCTGTGATATCAAATATGGAATATTTCCTGCTGAGCTATGGTAATTGTGTGCTTGAAGATCAGCAAGTTTTAATAATCTAGGACTTCTAATTCTATTAATGTCATTTCCCACTTCTGTGATCCTTGGAAAGTCATTACACCTCCACAAAGCTCAATGTACCAAATAAGTCTGAGTTCTCCAGCTATCTTCCTGTTATGTATATATGCTATTCCTTTGGCCTCTAACAATGTATTCCAGTTCTCATGCAAGGGTCCTGAGCTCCTGATGAATGAAATTCCGCAATTTCTAGTGGTTATCAGACCTACCATGTTGCACCCTAGCCATCTTCTTTGCTTTGCTGGCACTCATAAATAATTTACCATTCATCCTTCCCCAGTCACACCCACTTTCCACTTCAGAAAGCATTAACCAAATCAACTTTCCTTCCTGAAGAAAGTTTAAATCAATTAATTGTCTTCTGGCTCCACTCACTCCAGCTCTGACTTCTTTTACCAATTATATTAAAATATAAGCTCCTCAAGAATAGCAACAGTCTTGGGTTTTGGTTGTTTTATTCCTAGAACTAAGCACAGCGTTTTTCACTTAACAAACTAGTGCTTAATAAATTTTTTTCATTCACCCATTTAACTAGTCATTCATGGTCATATAATGACATATTTAGAATATGATCTAGTTGGACTTTAGGCATCACCTAGTCTAATCCCTTAATTCCATAAATAAAGGAACTGAAGTTCAAGGATTTGAAATGATCTATTCAAGGTCATACTACATGTTTGTGGTGAAGCCAAGGACAGCATATGCATGTTACCGCCATTCCATAAAGGGAAAATTGGCAAAAATATCGGTCTACCCTTTTAAGCACAGAATAGTGATTTCTCATGAAAAAGAGTATAATATTTAGGATTATGTTGCCATTGGTAGCCCACAGAAAAACATCATCACCATGGTTACACTAAGAGGTGTTTCCCTACTACATAAGATAGGAGAACAAAAATTAGTGCCCTTGCATTAACATTACAAAGACTAAAAGGGGAGAATTTTTAAAGCTCTATATTCAAATTATTTTTAATAAAATTATCTAGGTTAGAGTACTAAAGCATGAAATAAGAGGAAAAAAAACTGAGAAAATATCAGACCATACTGTGACACTGGCTAGGTAGCATGACAAAAATTACCTGATGGATGTTCCTAGTCCTTTCAGAAAGTGGGCCTTTCTCTTGAAAAATGACTATTATTATATGATTACATAAAAATAAAAGGTGGGAGAGCCATTGTTACCACTATCCTCTAATCTTACTGTGGTTTTGAGTCTGATTTAGTAAACATTAGCTATTATAGCCTTAGTGTAAACAGCAATACCACAAGTCAGAAAATAATAGTAATAATAGCTAATACAAGTTGAGAACAAATAGAAAAGACTACATTCTGAACAAACAGGCCTCCAAAGAACAGATGAGAATACATACAGAAGGGGAAGGAACCATTCAAATTGACCCCACATCTGAAAAGACAGCACCAGAAATTAAGTTAATAGCTTACATTTTATAACACTTTACAGTTATATGCAGGACTCCATATTTTCTCACTTGATTCTGATAATTCTATGAAGGAGTTATCAAAAGTATCATGGCTTCATTTAAAAGAAAAGAAAAATGTAGTTCAGATAACGTAAATGATTCATACAAGGCCACATTGTTAGGAAGCAAGACAAGGAGATGTGAACTCAGGTCTGAAAAATCTAGTCCTCTTTCCACTCCAGCATGCATTCTCAAAAGGCAGTGATGCCAAATACTAACACTACTATGGCATAACAATATGGAAAGTGTTAAATAAAAAATCAGTGATCCTAGATTCCATAGACAGAGTCTCGTTTGTATGCCACTTGGTACCCTATACTAGTCATCCATATCCAAGGTCCTGTTATGTTGGAAATTGACCTAGTATTTATAGATGTCAATAAATATTAATAGAATATAGTTAATATGGAGTCAGTTGTTGGCAGTTGAGGAGATGGTTAAATTTGCAGTTGAGAAAATTGGCTGGAGGCCGGTTATAAAAAACTCTTTTTATTAAACTAGTTCAAAGAACAGGGAAAGGAAAAAGAAAAATGGAAAGGTAGTGTATGTATTGATTATTGATCTTTTTACTCTAATCTGTCTCACTTTCCCACAAGGGAAGGCTTCGTAATCACCAAGGGTGATCCTCCTTAAAATTGCTCTACAGCTATCTACCTAACCCAAATTTATCTATCTGTCTACCTTATCCAGATATATAAACTTCTTTCCTTATATTGTAGCTTCAAAAATTCAATGTAGCTTGCTCTGTCTCTCTCCAGCTAGAAATCAACTCTGCCTGTCAGGTAGCAGGGATAGCCTCTCTACCAACCATTGCTCTCTACTCCCCTCTAGTGGAGTTCCAGAGAACTGCACAGCCACTCTTTTGTCTGACCAGTCACTTTTCCAACCTTCTTCAATATCAAGATGTTTCCAAAGTTATCAATCACCAAATCTTCCAAATTGCTCAGAAGCAGCTCATGAGACACACTTCCTCAGCAAGAAAGATATAGAGAGCGATCCAATGACCAACTGTTTTTTTTCCTAGGGGTCTCTGGGAATTCTCTACTTCTGACCTACTCAGAATTCTCTGGTTGCTTAAAGAAACCTTAGAAAGATATTAAACTATTTCTTTAACCTTACCTATGGCTAAAATCTACTCTTAATTAAGCTAATTACCTATTAAATCTTTACACTCCAAAAGGTAAAAAGATCAAATTATGCTAGGGGCTTAAGGACTTCACTAGTCAGGCATTAATTTTTTAAATTATTCAACTATTTAAATTTCATTCCAAATTCAATTTTCAATGACTGTAATTATTATTGGAACTTGGCACTACAATGATGACATATAAGCCCTATATTCTAGGGCTGATATTTTCCTGAATTGCATTCCCAAATTGTCAGTGAAGTGTGCTCACAAGAGTCATGGAAGGCAGATTTTTTCTTGTACTACCGACATAATGACATATGTGAATTGACTACTAGTCAGAGAAGATATGGGAAAACATGTAAGCAAACCAAGTAAAGACATCATGTTTAAAAAAATACCACTATGTAACATTCTATCTTGAACTGTGCTTGAGATCAGTAATACATAAAGCAGTCTGCTCATATTATGCAAGTTTAGGCCTTTTTCCTCCAATCCAGCCCAATTAGCAACAGCATATTTCCACGAAAGAGAAGCTAGACAACTGCAAATTTTTTTCCACCAAGCAGACATGTCCCATTTTCTAAAATGAGAAGTCATTTCTTCTGACACATAACCTTTCAAATAGTGCACTCCACACGCCACAGAAAAAGGTCATGGATATCTGGGACTAATAGTGAAAATAACACATCTCTTCACCTGCCATCTGCTAATAGCCTCTTAATAGCAGAAGTAAAATACAGAAGCTAAATTGCTAAATTATTGGACAATTTCTTCTCTGAGGTCATTCTAGGCAAATGAACATTTGCTAGGGATAGAAAGACATTACTTTTTTGTCTGTAGTAGACAGATACTTCTGTATTATTGGAATGAAGCAAGGTTACTCATTTCTCCTATCTATATTAGTAGAACTTTAATTTTTAAAAGAAGCTAGAAGGCACAAGGGATGGATCATTGGACCTAGTATCAAGAAGACAGGAGTTGAAATCCTGCTTCAGATACTTACTATTTGCATGATCATGGGGATAAGTCACTTAACCTGCATTTGTCTCATTTTTCTCATTTATAAAATGGGGATATTAGAACCAATTTCCCAAAGTTGTTATAAGGATTACATTAGATAATGTTTGTTAAACTGTAAAAAAAATCATTATTTAAATTGCAAAGTTTAAATTCCTTTTTAGAAGAATTTTAGGTTAAGAAACATGCTACCTCTCTGAATCCAGAAACTGAACTTTTGGAGAAGCCACCATGAAGAAGCCTCCAGACCACAAGCTGCACAAAAATGAACTTTGGGTGTAGTTGATTGAACATTTATTTGTATGTATACTTTCATGCCAAAGGGGACTGCCCCCTAACTGGCTTTCTGTCAATGCATCCAGCAATTATTGGTTTTGTTCTTTCTTTCTCTTATCCTCACATTATTATAATCTTTTAAGTTGATTATGTTTTTATGATCCTTTGGGGGGAAATTATTTTTTTCCAAAAATGATCACAGGGGGAATTGTAAAAAATGGATTTGAACTCTGGACTTCAATCCCCACAAGCCCTTGCTCCACTTCCCCAAAATGCTTTGTAATCTCACTGAATTCTCAGGTGGGCTGAGATCGAGAAGGGATTTAACCTGATCGCAAAGGCTTTTGTGGTCTTTTTTTGGACTTCCGTTTTGGAGCAGACGTGTCTCTTTCATGATGTGAGGTTATCTTGTCTAGGCCTCTCTGGCCTAGGCATGTGCTTTTTATTCTGTATTTTCTTTAATCCTTAACCTTTAATAAACCTCTAAAATATAATACTCCTTGCAGAGAGAAACTAATTTCTACCTGCCTCAGTCTCCCACCAAATTTTAATCTTTACAAAACACATGGCAAACTTTAAAGTACTATGCAAATACTAGTAATTAAAAGCATGGTGGGGAGGGGGTTAGCTCAGTAGATTGAAAGCCAGGCCTATAGAAGAGGGGTCCTAAGTTCAAATGTAGCCTCAGACACTTCCTAACTCTATGGCCCTGGGTAAATTACTTAACCCTCATAGCCTATCCCTTATCTCTCTTCTGCCTTGGAAAGAATAAACAGTATTGATTGTAAGATGGAAGGAAAGGGTTTAAAAAGAAATATTTCCATATCTATCATTTCAAATTCTATTATGTCACCACTTCATCAGGTCTGAAAAGAGGAAGGGAGAAGGGAATAAACATTTATAAGGTGCCTAATATGTGCCAGGTACTGTACTAAGCACTTTATAAATATTATCTCATTTGACCCTCCTGACCCTGGGAGAAAGTGCTGTTAATATTCCTATTTTACATTGAGGAAACTGAGTCAAACAGAGGTGTTAAGTAACTTACCCAAAGTTATAAGGCTAGTTATGTCTGAAGCTATATTTGAACTTAGGTTTTCCTAACTCTAGAACTATTCACTGCTCTACCTTGCTGCATAAAGACCATTTTTGCCCAAAGGAGGCCATATAATGCAGTAAACTGTTCTAGAAGCAAAAAATTCTTATTGAATCTCAACTGTGTCGTGAGGATACGAAATTATATACAGTTGCTGTTCTCAAAAGGAGCAACTGGTTGGCAGAGATGTTAACAGGCAGGAGTTCATTATAGGTCATAGACATCAAGAAAAGCTTCATAGAAGAAGTTAACTTGAAAAGGGCCTTGAAGGATTAAAAAGATTTAGATAAAGTCAAGAGAAATCCATGAGCACATAAAAATGTTAGCAGAAATAAAGTATAGGGAGACAGTGAATAGATTAATATGGCTGGTGCTAAAGATTTAAGTCAGTTTCTTCATCTATAAAATGAGCTGGAGAAGGAAATGGCAAACCACTCCAGTACCTTTGCAAAAAAAGCCACAAAGGGGTAGAAATGTATACAACAATTAGATACTAAAAAATAAAAAATGAATACAATGAAACTCTAAAGATTAAATAGGACTTGAATGAAGAGATATGAGAAAACACTTTCCAATATATTCCTTTGTGGTGGTGAGAGGAACAAAGGGGCTACAAATTACACCTGTTTTCAGATTTATTCATCACACATACTATGAGTAGTGGAGATTTTTTTGTCACTCTGAAAAATACTATTTGTTATGCAGAATGGCTCTGTGGGAGAAGTCAAGAGAGAGATACATGGGATACTAGGGTGATATATGAAACAGAAGATATCAATAAAAACTTATTTTTAACAAATAATTAATCCTACCATCAAGATTCAATATGTCCCAACTCTTCAGAAAACTCCCTAAGCAATTCTGGTTTTAAGTATTCTCTTTAAATAACATGTACCATCTATATAAATGACTTGGCCATTAGCAGATACTGCCTTATCTTCTGGAGATTGTTTACCTTATTTCCATTCTTTTAGCCATGATATCAACAAGTCATTCAATTTTCCTATCACAAGTAGTTAACTACACTTGGCATGCACCTCCTTCTCATTTAAATGTGGTAGAATCCCTAATTACTTCAAAGGATAATATGGATGCCACCTTCAAAACAAGGTTCTTCTTGACTCTCCGGATTTTAACATTCTGTCAGTTGAAATTAGTGTGTATTGTTTTATATCTATTTTAAATCTTGATGTATATGCATCAGAGGTGTCAGATTCCCAAAATGTGGACCAGATTAAAATGTAATAGAGAAATGTTTAACAAAATAAATAAAAATATAATACAACACAGATAATGTTAAGTTGTGATTTTCTAAGACAAAAATGATTCACAGGGATTTGTTTCTATTTGACACTACTGGCTTACATGATCCTAAGCTCTAAACTGCCCTCCATCCACAGTGCTATGTAAACATAGACATTTTTTTTTGTCTTTGTATTCACAGGACCTGGCACAGTGTCTTATGAAATATTTATCAGAATTACTAAAATAAGTGTCAGTTAAACAGACTAAAGATACCAATAGACTGTAAGCTCCCTGAAGTAAAATACTGAGAAAAATGTTGGTTTCCTCTATTGTTTCCAGGAATATAAATAGTAGGCACTGAATAAATACTTGTAACTTGTTCACTCATCGAAAATTTATTAAACTTGAAGGATGGATAGGATTCAAATAGACATTGGTAAGGAAAGAATTTCATGAGCTAGAATACTCTGAGCAGAGATAGGGATTAACAACAGAGAATGACCCAAAAAACAAGGTTTATACAGGAGAGAAGTAGAAGATAAGAATCAAAACGTCAGGTTGGACCAAATGGTAGACAATGCTGTTTTAAGAAGTATGTGATATAATGTGATAGAGCACAAGATAAACTAAACGGAAGAGATCATGAAAGCAATGAGACATATTGGGAGACTATTGTGTTAGTCTAATTGTAAGGTGAAGGACATTGGAAGATGTTTTTTGTGCTTTATATCCTTTAATATTCAATTTTGTAATAAAAGCTCATTCTGATTACACAGTTAAAAGACAGGTTCACAGAACAAATTTTTTTAAAGTGGGAAGGTACTTGCCAAGATAATCTATCCCAAAATATTCACTTTTTCCAAATAAAAAAAACTGAGGATCAAAAAGGTAGAGAAACTTGCTCAGGGTCGCACATTTGGTTTACAGATTTGATTCAAGTCCCCTGAATCCTAATTCAGTGCTTTTTACATTATACCATTATGGTCCTGTATGTAACATAATTTTAAAACTCTTATCAGAAATTGTGTACATGTCTTGATCATTTTCTTGTTTATATTCTCCCCATAGCCAGATATAATGGAGAAAGAATCAAGAAAATGTAACCTGAAAAACAAAGTCCACTGCCATTAAAGGACTTATTGAATAAAATTACAATTGAGTTGGCCTTGGACCCAAGTCTGTTTAATGCCTCTGATAATTTATGCACTTGTTCAATATTTATTAAATATTTACTGAGTGTCTACTATAGGCAGGCACTAGGAAAGCAAAAGGATATAAGGAAGTACTAAATGATGACACTTGCCCCCACAAAACTCACTAGTGTACTAGGATGAATAAACATATATAAAAATAGATGTATAATGTGAAATTATGACTGGCCAGAAATCCATTTTTTTGTTACTTAATTTATTATTGACATTAATGATCTACATTGTAAATTATCTGGTTATATAATATACATTCTTATTTTTAAATAGGGATAGTTTTCAAAATGGCACTAAACTAGCTATCAGATAATAAGGTAGAATTATATATCAAAGTGGCCTTTCAAGTTAAAGGAAGAAATTAGCAAAAAAAATGAATGTAAGAGGGCCTCACTCTGCAGAACCACTTGAGAAAAAGATTTGAGAAGTCATAAAGGATGGAAAAGTAAATGCTGAGCTAATAGTATAATATAGGTGTTTAAAAATTAATCAGGGTACCAAGATACAGAAATATATTGTAACAATGAGGTCTTTAGCAGAAGCCTATAACCATTTTGAGAATTTGGCCAATTATAAATAAATTGTACAGAGATCAATGGAATGAAAACAATTTTATTTTGTAGTGATTAAAATAGTGGAAGACATAAATTGTAGTGATAAAAGAGTTGGAGAGTAAATTGTGACCTCAGAAAATATGGTTTCAAGACAGTGTCTTGTTTTAAATCAAATATAAGATGGTTTCCAGGGGAAAATTCCCAATTATTAAATATACCCAAGTCAGCTGGGTTTTATAGAGATTTTAATTCATACAAATGAGGAATTAAAGAGAGTAAGAGAAAATAATAGAAAAAGGACTAAACCAGCTTAGGCCAGCCTTAAGAAAGAGATCAGTCAGTTTTTTATCCACTCACAAGATTTGTCCCAAGCAAGATTCTAGTGTTCAGAGAGACACTAGGCCAGCTCCATCTCAGCTGACTCCACCAGCTGAATCTCCCTCAGCTGTTTCCCAGCTGAATGATCCCCAGCTCTATCTGAGCTCCTATTTAAAGGGAATTTTCTCCTATGTCACCTCCCCTAAGTTCTCACATCTACCAATCACAGTAGACGTTTTCCAAAGGACAGACCATTCTTAATTCACACCTAAGAAGGCTTAAATTTTGATTAAGTTCACACCAGAAAACCTCTGAGTAAGTCTCACCTCTTTGTTCCTTGTAAATTCACAAGTTGCCTGACCTTTATAGGTACTTAGGACCTTTTTGTATTAGATCTAAAAATAGGCACAGCTTAAGAACTTTTGCCTTACTATAAGTATGGGTTTAAGTATTTTTCATTGTTCAGCAAGGAGTTTCTTCCCCCTAAAGCAGGCTTAAGTAAGGGTGGAGTAGAGATCTCACATTCTTGATCTAAGTTCCTTCATTGTTTAAAATGGGGAATGGTCTTAACCAAACCTTATGAAGTAGGGTCTGAGAATTTTTAAGGTTCACAATTTTTGGATAATAGGTCTTATGAAGAAAGACCAAAGTAACTACGGTTATTTTACAAAAGAAGAAAAGCCTCAATGGTAACAATAATTTCCTAAAAGTTTTTGAAGGGATATTAAATAGAGTGTACTTGGCAGAAAGCTTTCATTTTCACAAAGGACTAAATATGCGAAAATCAGAGAAGTTTAGAAATTATCTAATCTCCTCACAAAGAAGTTGAGGAAACAAGAATTGCCCAGTCATTTAACTAGTTAAAAGCTGGTCATCTGACTCCAAATTCAACAGTAGCAATATACCACTCTGACATTGCAAAGTCAGTTTGTTCTACTTTGGGATAGCTCTAATATTTGGAAAGTATTTCCTCTCTATAAATTCTACCCATTATTTGGGTTCTTCATCTGTAATAAAGTGGGTTGGACTAGCTGAATATGAAACAACCCTCCCAACTTTAGATCTTGGATGGTATGGTTGTAGTTTGGAGCACCAGAGCTCCATAAAACACTTCTGGTCCAACACCATCACATGATTCTGGAATAACAACACTAAAGACCCAAGCTACCCTACCCAGGTCTCCTTCTTCCCTTCTCAACTTGGAGCTTGACACTATAGACATCATATGAGGTTCTACATTCCTAAAGAACAAAAATTAGTTAAGGGGGAGGGGAAAATGTGCCTCAGGTGTGAGCCCATCTCTCTTTATGTCTGTAGCAAATCTATTCATTCTCTAGTCATAGCTACTCAAAAGCTAAATAAGATAGTTCCTAGTATTAAACAAGATTTATCTTTTTTGATAATAGAAATTATCTCTTGCCTTCAAAAAAGACAAGCTGGGGGCTATTGGGAATTACTGATACCCTCCAAGGTCATCGTGAGCCAAATTTACAGAGGAAAATTTTGGCATAGTCATTAGACTGCAATACCAAAAACTAGTTATTCACTATACACTTGCTAACTTACAAATTCTCCATATTTCACACTCAAAAGTTGCTTTTACATTTATTGCTCTGTTTACTATAAAGCACAGAATTCATTACAAATACATAATCCTGAAATGATTTGGTTCTTAGTCACATTCTAATGTGTTCTTAGAAACTAAGAAGGCCTATACCTCCTACTTTTAATCATATTCCTTCTGAAGGGAATACAAATAGAACTCCTAAATATTTCAAACTGAGTTAAATAAATTATATCTAGGTTTTAAATGAAAAGCATTAAATGAAAAACATTAGGTTTCATGAATTTAAAAAACATTCCCTCCTTAGACTTTCAGCTTTTCATATCAAGTAATCACTTGATTAATATTTAAGGTCAACAACTTGACTATTGTAGGTTTTTGAAAGAATAGTCTGCCAACACTCCCAGATGTAGTTTCCTTTCAACTTATTTGGGAAAGTGGAGTTAAAAGTAAAAACAATTGCTGTCAGGGAGAGACCACAAACACAGGATAGTTTTGTCTGAATCTGCCTTAATTTTCCCCTTCTACTAAGTCCTAGATCACTTAAGAGGAAAACCACATAGGACAGATAATATTCTACACCACTCCATACCCTATTATATACTCAATGAGAATGAACATGATGACATTATAATGCTACTTTATACAGTAATTTAAAGAAAGCAATGGTCCTTCTGTTTTATATTACTTAGCAATTAGTATCATTGGGGGAAAAATAATCAGCACCCATCACCTAGAATCTTAGAGGTAGACTTGAGTTCACATTATTTTTTTTATTAGCCTAATGTTTAAAAACCTGAAAAACTGAGATATTTATTCTCTTCTTAAAGAAAAGCATTCAATTCAAGATTTCCTTCCCCATGGCCCCCAATTACTGTATGTATAAAAAAGGAATGATAGCACAATGGCTAGTGTAGATGACCAAAACTTTCCTATTAAGAACTTGAGAGCATGAATAGTATGCCAAAATACAAGTTGGGAAGCCTCAGTGACTAGAAGATATCTCAATCTACTGAATCCCACCAATTTGTGTGGCTCTATATAATACAAATCTTATCATATTTGGGCCCATGAAAACAATTTTTAAGAACTATCAGGTAAAAAATTTTTTTAAATGCAAGAAATAATAAAACCAAACCAAAAAAAATCATAAAATATACCTAAAATATAGAGGTCCATTTCAAAACAAAACAAAACAAAACAAACAAAACACTGCTTTCTTCTAATTTTCCCATTGAAGGTTTCCAGAGAAATAATACAGAAGTTGTAGTTGAGGGTCAGTTCTGGAGGCTACAAAGGTGGGACTCAATTCAATTCAATTCTAAAAATATCTGTGAGGTAGGAATGTGTTACGAATAGAAAAGAGATGCATACTCTCCAATTAAAATCTACATATGCACCCCCTAATCTCATTCCAGAACACTATGCAGTCCCACATCCCCAACTGCCTGCTCAACATTACCACTTCCTGGTCTCATAGGTATCTAGAACTCAATATTACCAAATGATAATTCACCAACCATCTAGTCACCAACATTTTTGGATTCTTTCCTCTCTCCCTCTCTTCTCCCACATTCTGTCATGTGCCAAGACTTAAACCACCTCAGAACTATTTCTTCTCTACAATCACAGGGCCACCAGCCTGGTTGTTGTTCTCTCAACACCTCTCAATGACTACTGCTATAGTGCCCTGATTGTCTCCCTGTTTCCAATGTCCTTTCCAATCCATTTTATAAAGAGCTACCAAAATAATCTTTCTAAAGGGCAGCTCTGACTATATTACTCTCCTGCTCAAGAATGTTCAGCAAGGGGGCAGCTGGGTGGGTCAGTGGATTGAGAGCCAGGATTAGAGATTGGGAGGTCCTAGGTTCAAATCTGACCTGAAATACTTCCTAACTGTATGACCCTGGGCAAGTCACTTAACCCCCATTGCCTAGCCCTTACTGCTCTTCTGCCTTAGAACCAATACAGAATATTGATTCTAAGATGGAAGGTATGGGTTTAAAAAAAAAAGAATATTCAGTGGCACCTTATTGCTTCTAGGACAAAATAGAATTTTTTCTGACATTTAAAGTCCTTTATAATCTGCCTCCAGTCTACCCTCCCAAATATGTTTCCTGCTATTTCCCATCCCACTATATTCTGGATAAAATGATCTACTTATTATTACCAGAGGTTGGTAGAATTCCTTATCTTTGAGTAGACTATCCTTAGTGACTACAATGCATCCCTTCCTCACCTCCATCTTTTAGAATTCCTAGTTTATTTCAAGCCTCTTGCTAAAAGGTAGAGTTCTACCTCCTACTAGAAACCTTTCTTGATCCCCCCTAGTTATTATGCATTTTATTCCTTCACAAATTATCTTTTACTTACTTATCTGGGTAAATGGCATGCTTTCCCAACAGAACATTAAATTAAGGGAATACACTGATATTTGTTTTGTCTTTCTCACCTCAAAACCTACCACAATAGCTTGCCCAGGGCAGATATTTAATGAATATTTGATTAACTGAACCGAATTAAGAATTATCTAACCATGAAGAGTATGAGCTACCACTTTCTAGAAGCTAAAAAAAGTACAAAAATGTTCTACCATCAAAGAAAGAGTTTTATTGATATTTATAATCCTACACCAAATAATTAAAACAGTATTTATTTTATCCATAAATATATCTTGACCACCTGTTAACATGGAAAGCACTCTCCTAGGCTCTTGGAGAATACAAAGATGAATAAAACATCATGGTCTCTTCAAGAGTTTCAAGTATGTTCATTTTAAATGGTTATATTGATTTTCTTAAGAAAGATATTTTTATGGTTATCATCAAAACAATCTGGTACTGGCAAAGAAATACATGGTGGATCATATCTAGGAATAAATGGCTAGAGTAATTTTGTATTTGATAAATCAAAAAATTTAAGCTTTTGGGACACAAATTCACTATTTAACCAAAAACTGTTGGGAAAATTGGAAAATGGTATGGCAGAGACTGGGGAAAGACCAATATCTCCTTATACTGATTTGAAGTAAACAAACATGATTTAGACAAAAAGGGCAATAACATAAACAAATTAGGGGAACATGGAATAGTTTACCTATTTAGATCTTTAGATAAGGGAAGAATTTAGGACCAAACAAGAGATAGGGAGCATTATAGGATATAAAATGGATAATTTTGATTATGTGAAATTTTTAAAGTTTTGCACAAACAAATCGAATGCAACCAAGATTAGAAGTAGAAAGCTGTGGGGAAAAAAAATTTTAACAGCAAGTGTCTCTGACCAAAGTCTCATTTCTCAAACTTATAGAGAACTAAGTCAAATTTATAAAAAAATTTAAGTTATTCAACAATTTATATGGTCAAAGGATATGAACTGGCTGCTTTAAGATGAAGGAATCAAAATCATTTATAGCCAAATTGTGACAAGATTATGGAAGGGATTAGGACAGCAAGTGGTTAATTATGAGACCTAAGTGAACCATACTGACTCCATCTTGTAATTCTGTTCCAGAGTTAGCTACGTTACTTTTCTATTCAATTATGGACCTAATCCAAAATCTGTCTTGTGAGAAAAAGTTTATTCAGTTGTGGGAATTGGGAGAAAACCTTATTGCATTGTTTGAATCTAGCCTTGTGTGTCTGGGAAAATGGACTACTTGTGCCTGCTTTTTAGAGACCCTTAACCAAGGACTTTGGTTTTATTGACCAGAAATGCAGAAATCTCATAATTGTATTTCTCAAATGACTTAAATGTTCTATCTAAAAAGTGGTCTCATGCTGATCAATTATTGTTTCCACATTCCTTTGATTGTTTACAGATAATTAAGGAGTTTTTTTCCTGAATTCAAGGAATTGCAACTGTTGACTCTTACCTTCCCAAAGTCAACTTTCTTAGCCCCCAGAAATTCAGGCCCTTTTATAGTGGCTTCCTGTCCCTGCTCCTCTTCACAGGGGCCCATCACAGCTTCCAAATTGTCTAGCACTGCTCAGGAGGCAGTGTTTATGGGAACCAGTTCTCACCTTCTGGAGGGGTGAATACTCATCAAAAGGGTTTACAGATTCCTGGTAGACTGAGTTTCTGAGGGTGTGAATTCTCTAAGTGGTTTGCCAGCTCCTCCACCTAGCTCAAGCTTTTGTTTATTCAATCAAAGGTAGACAAAAGAGTTAATCCTGTCTTCACAATCTAGTGAGGTACTAAGTGCAGGTACTTAAGTTATTATTAACCAAAGTGTTAGCTCCAATTAGGCAAAGAAAATAAAGGATTCCCTTTCACAAGCATAAATTAAAAGAGAACAAAGAATTCCCTTTTAGACCAACTTGAAAAGTCCTAAATCTTTCATCCAATTAGAAATCAGATTACCTAATGTTGTATTGTTTCCTTTTAATTAACTGGTCTTATTTTATTGATTGTTTTTGCTGTAGATAGTAGTGCTTGGCAGGGTTCCGCCCAAAACAGAGGAAAGGGCTTGGTCCCAATTTTTTGGGCAATTGGCATACATTGCTTACTAAATTGATAGGGTCAGAAGATCAGACATTCCCTCAGTATTTCATTTTTTTCTGGCTAAAATATGAAAAAATGCTCTAAATTATTCTTGATTAGAGAAATGCAAATTAAAATGACACTAAAGTACTAACTCAGACCTATGAGACTGGCTAATATGACATAAAAGAAAATTAACAAAGGTTGGAGGGAATGAAGAAAAATTGGAACCTTAATAGACCCTAGATGTTGTTGTGATCTGATCAAGCCATTCTGAGGGACAATCTGGAACTCTGCCCAAAGTATCTAAAACTGTATGTACCCTTTGATCCAGCAATACCATTACTAGGCCTATTTCCCAAAGAAATTATTAAAGAAAAAAAGAAAAGGAAGGGGTTTATTGGTACAAAAATATTTATTATAGCCCTTGTTATAATAACAAAGAATGGGATTGAGGGGTTGACCATCAACTGGGGAATGGCTGAACAAGTTGTGATATATTGTTTTGAAGGAATACTATTGTGCTATAAGAAATGACAGACAGAATGATTCTGGAAAAATCTGGACTTGTATAAACTGATGCAAAGTGAAGTAAGCAGATCCAAAAGAATATTTTATACAATGACAGTAATACTCTCAGCAATGCAGTGATCCAAGACAATCCCAGAGACTCATAATGAAAAATTACCACCTGTCCTCCAAGAAAGAACTAATGAATCTGTATGGAGACCAAAACATACTAATTTTTCTTTTCTTTCTTCTTTTTGTTTTCATTTGGGATCTCTACCACAAAATGACTAATATAGAAAAATATGCTATATGATTACACATGTAAAATACATCAGATTGCATATCATCTCAGGGAAAAGGGAAGAGTGAGATAGAGGAAGAGAAGTAGGAAGGAAGGAAAAAATTTGGAACTGAAAATTTTTTTTCAGTAAATGTTAAAAAATTGTTTTTATATGCAATTGAGGAAAAATAAGATATTTTTTTAAAAAAGAAAGATGTTTTTATTTCTTTCCTTTGAACTAATTTTTTAGAGATCCTCAGGGAAAATTTGACAAGCATGGACAATTAAACATTGGGGACCACATATGAACTATATCAACCTCAAACAATGTGCTCTATGGAAATGAAATTCTTTAATTCCAGGAGCGAAAGAGTCTGAGAAACATTAGTTATATTAAAATCTGAGCAAAAAAAGAACCTTTAAAATATCCAATTTCACAAGTTCAGTTAATTACAAGAAAGGTCTGACTGGGGGAATCTTTTTTTCTTTCCCTCAGAATAAGTGGAGACTTCCTGGGCAGCTAGGTGATATGGTAGGTAGAGTGCTAGACCTGAAATTAGGAAGTTTTATCTTCCTGAGTTCAATTTTGCCTCAGACACTAGCTGTGTCTAAGCAAATCACTTAACCCTGTTTGCCTCAGGATCCTCAACTGTAAAATGAGCTGAGAAGGAAATGATAAACTACTGCAGGATCTTGGCCAAGAAAACTCCATACAAATTGGGTCACAAAAGAGTATGACAAGACTGAAAGGACTGAAACACAGTAAAGTGTGGCTTCCACATTACCTATGAAGCAAAATAATCTCAAATATCTTCTTTCTCCAGAAAAAAAAGCTTTGCCTTTAGCAAGTTAAAAATTGAATTTTTTACCTAAACAATTGATCAACATCCCACTTCACTAATGACTCAGCCTTTGAAAACACAGATGAGACATTTAGGTAGATAAAAACAATGCTAAAGAATAAAAATTTATTATATCCTCATTCTATGTATTGAATATTCACCAACTGGAGATGATTCATATATTCATTTGTAAGTAGCTGCCAAGAAATCTAAACTTTAGCTACAAAGAGGACTGGAGCACATTAAACTTTAAAAAGTAGATGGCAGGCTATTAAAGTGTTACTCAACTGTTACTCAGTTCTGAAAACTTTTTACTTCTTACTAAATTTAAAGTAAAAATCCCTCTTACATTGGTGTTTTTATTATAGTTCCCCAAAATTATCATTTTGGGTCACCTAAAATATACTATTTCTAAAAGATCAATAGAATAGTAATAGATAGTCAAAGTTTTCATAATAAAAGACTTCAAGTAGGTAAGGCTTCTAAATTGTTGGGGTTTTTTAATTTATACATTTTGTTTTAACCCAAAAGACATTTCCCAAGTAAACATCCAAATAAATCTCTCCTTGAAAGGTATTCCCCAAAACCAGTTAAACCAAATCACTTAGTAGCATGACTGTGATTATCAATATATGTCACTTTGCACTTTCATATTAGTAGAAAGAAAGGATATAATCTTAGAGTATAACCTTGGCAGGAACATAGTGTCAACCACTCCTGTCAAGTGTATGAGACCCAATTTTCCTAGTCCTTTAAAGATAAATAAAAGGATACCTTTATTTGCATTGTTTATAATCACCTTGCATATTGGGTTTTACCTCTCTTTTCTTAGCGATGCATCACATCAATATAATTGTCTTTAGATATATCTCTGACTTCTAGTTATTTGTCTTTCATTGAAGCACAGTAACATTCTATTAATCCATTAACAAGGATTTCTTAAAATCATCAGCATAATGGGTATGCAAAAACAAAAATGAAAAAAAAATCATATGCCTTCAAGTAGCTTATAATCTACTAGTGGAGATGTGTAAACATAAATAAATACAAAATATATACTAAGAAAAGGCAATGTAATTCCATGGATCAGTGCCTGAAAGGGACAGATCACAAAATAATAGGAGACAGTTTTTAAACTGATCAGAAATAAAAGCAGTCTAAAGGAAGTAAAGAGGAAGTTCATCCCAGGCATGGGTTAGTACAAGGAGACGTACAAAGGGTACAAAGGCAAGGAAATGGTGATATGGGATATTCAGTGTCAGGAACACGAAATACAACAGTTTGAAAGTAATAAAAATATATATGTATAAAGGTTAGTAAATGCTTGGGAAAGTAGGTTGGAGACAGACTAAAAAGTTTTATGTGCCAAACAGAGGAGTCTATATTTTAACCTAGAAACAAAAGAAAGTATCTAGAATATTTTGAAGAGAGAAATGATACAATTGGAATACTTGCTTAAGGGGTATCATTTTGGCAGCTATGTGAAGACGGGAGACTTTAGACAGGATAACCTATTAGGAAACCAATGCGGACTTCTGGGTTACAATGGCTGCTGTGTAGAAGCAGGACTCTTCCTCTCCTCACCACTGACCAATATAGACTACCTCAAAAGGCCAAAAAAACACTAAGTTAAGATAAACGAAGGGACTCCACAGTAGGATGCAACATTGAAGGTATGTGGGATTTGGGCATTTCCACACTATAAGGGGGTGAAATAGCTCCCACCAAAACACTAGCTAATCAACCCACCCACACAAACTATGGAGTCAGAGTCAGAGCCAGTGCACCAGAATTAGAGCGAGTGAGGGGCAAATCTAGCTCCCTGGCAGCTAACTAAGACCAACAGAGATTTATCCCTGAGAGCAGCTAGACTTGAGACTCCATCAGGCTGAAGAGTGCAGACCTTGGGCATAGAGATAGAATAGAGAGGGGCATCACACAGTAGAAGCTGTGGAGACTTGAGAGGCGGCCTCAGGCAAAAACTAAGCTCTGTAACTCCATAGACAGAGAGACTGCCTTCCTGGTTCAGACTTCTGACTAGAAAGGAAAGGAAAAACCAGCATAGCGATGGCAAACAATGCCCAGGAAATACAACCTTCAACCACCAAGAAGAACAAGAGAAAGGTACTGAATCTGGAAAATTTTTATTGAAAAAAAAAATACAGACTACAGAGGAAACAGCAGAAGATGACAAACAAGTAAATGCATCCAAACCTTCCCCCCAAAAAATGGAAATTGGCCACAAGCTCTTGAAGAAATTATGAGAAAGATGGAAGAGTTTTGGCAAAAAAAAATGGGCAGTAGTTAAAAAAGAAAATAACAGTAAAAGACAGGAACTCCCAATTAAAGAAAGAAGCTCAGAAATCAAATGAAATGATACATAAATTGGAGACCAAAATTAAACAGCTGGAAGCCATGAAAAGCAGGGTAGTCCAAACCAAAAAGGAAAATCATTAGATTATAGCAGAAAATCAGTCTTTAAGGACCAGAATTGGGCAATTAGAAGTCAATGATCTGGCAAGACAGCAAGAATTAACAAGGCAAAGTCAAAAGGCTGACAAAATAGAACATGAAATATGATAGAATGACTGACCACAAAAACGGGTCTAGGAGAGACAATTTGAGAATCATTGATATAACTGAAAATACAGAAATAAACAGAAATCTTGACATCATACTACAAGAAATTATCCAAGAAAACTGCCCTGATATTCTTGAACAAGAGGGCAAAATAGACATTGAAAGAGTCCATAGTTCACCCTCTACACTAAATCCTCAAAAGACAATCCCCAGGAATGTAACTGCCAAATTCAAGAGCTTCCAAGCTAAGGAGAAAATTTTACAAGAAGCCAGAAAGAGATCATTCAGATATCAAGGAGCACCAATGAGGATTACACAAGATCTGACAGCTTCTACACTAAAAGACCACAAGGCTTGGAATATGATATTCAGAAAGGCAAGAGAATTAGGTCTACAACCATAGATCACCTACCCATCAAATATGACTATATGCTTCAGGAGAAAAGTATGGACATTCAACAAAATAAAAGATTTCAAAGTATTTGCAAAGAAAAGACCAGAACTAAGCAGAACATTTGATATCCGAACACAAAAATCAAGAAAAACATGAAAAGGTAAATAAGAGAGAGGAAAGAAAATGGAAACCAACACAATAGTCTAAGAAAGAGATTATATAAGAATAGTAGATTGTGAGTAGAGAAAACAGGACAAATATAAAAACTACTGTGGAGATAGCATTCACAAGAATTGGTGACTCCTTTGAATATAGAAATAAGAGGAAGTAGAGAAAAGAGGGTGACTCTTAGACTGCAAATCTGTGTGACTAGAGGAATTAGTGGTACCCTTGACAAAAACAAGTAAGTTAGGAAGGAAAATGGATATTCAAGGGAAAAGATAATGAGCTATTTGGGACATGCTGAGTTTCAAGTGTCAATAGGATATGTAAATGAAATATCTAATCCACAATTGTTGATATAGGACTGGAGTTTAGGATGGAAATCAGACCTAGATATATAGATCTTAGAGTCAGCTGCATAGATAGTTGTATAAAATGGATTTGACAAATATAAGAATTTTTAGAAGTTCTGGTCACTGTTTATAAAAATTAACCCAAGTAATGAGACTATTAGTAGCTTTAGGTAGTAGTAGGGTAGTAGTAGTAGTAGTAGTAGTAGTAGTAGTAGTAGTAGTAGTAGTAGTAGTAGTAGTAGTAGTAGTAGTAGTAGTAGTAGTGGTAGTAGGGTAGAAATAGTAAAGAGAGGGAAATGTAGAAAGATGATAGGGGAATTGTCTAGCCTATCACTCTAAGGCTGCTCCGAAGAATTATAGCTTGGTCCCCAATAAAGTTTCAATATCTGATCAGATGAGCAAGAGAGTCTCAACCTCCAGGTTCCAATCTCCAGGTGAAGTCTGAGAAAGTCTCTCCAACATAGAATGAATCCAATGCAGAATTGAATGGTTAATCAAGCTGAGCCACACCAGACTGAGCAGCAAAGACTGACCGGAGGGTCCCAGAGGCTCCCACTAACTCACAGTTTTCTCCACCCACCAGCTCTTCCCCTAAATATTTCAGGAATCAAAAGTTTCTTAATTTGCCAGGCACTACAGGATCCACCTCCTGTCCTCTGAGGTATGAACTTTCAATCAAAAGAATCCTCGGGTTCCTGACTGATTAAGTTAAAATGGTAGAGTACTCCAATTACTTCTTAAGATAAAAAAAAAAATCCCTTTCATAGTTGAAACCATAGAACATGATGATATCAATTAGAGATAAAATACAGACACAAAAGAAGAAAAAGAAATCTAGGGAAGAAACTTATAACTAAAGGTGGAGGTAGCATATGGATGATAATCTAGCAGAAAAAAAAATCTAGAAGATAAAAGAAAAAAGGCAGGAAAGAAAAATGAATGGGGACTAATATGGAAATCCAGAGAAGAAAGCATAATCAAAAGCTACACAGAGATCAAGAAAGAGAAAAAGGATGAAGAAAAGACCAAAAATTACACAATTAAGAAATCAGTGGCCCATATACACAAAGCATTTTTAGCAGCACTTTCTGTGATATCACAGAACTGAAAACAAAGAAGATCTCCATCAATTGAAGAATAGTTAAACAAACTGTAATGTATGATTGTCATGGAATATTATTGTAAAATGAAATGATGAAGAGATGGTTTCAGAAAAACCTGGAAAGACTTATACAAACTGAAGCAAAATGAAGTGAACAGAACTAGGAAGAACATTGTACATGGTGACAGCAATATTATATTGATAATGAACTATGAAGACTTGGCTACTCTGATTAATATAATGATTTATAACAATTCCATAAGATTCATGATAAAAAAAATTCTATATACTTTCAGAGGGAAAACAATAGATTCTGAGTAAAGATAGAGATATTCTTTTTCTTCATCTATTTTCCTTGCTCCCCCCACCACAACATGGCAAAAGTGGAAATGTTTTACATGACTTTATATGCATAATGGGTATTATGTTTCTTGCCTTATCAATGGGTAGGGGAGGAGTTGAAGAAGAGATTTTGACATTTAAATTTGAAATTAAATTTGAAAATTAAAAATATAAAAATTTTAAAGTGAATATGGCAAAACTATAAAGATAAAATACAACACAAATAAAGAGATAAGACACTCCCAACATATCCCTTCATAGAAGAACATGTTTTTAGATTTTTACAATTAATTGATTAGTTGTGTTGATTTTTTTACTCTCCTATTTCTTAAAAAAATATTACTATATGTTTTATAGGATGGCTGTCAGGAAAGGGTAAAGAGAGGGACACAGGGGAAGACTATGATGATTTGTTTTCACAAGACATCAATAAAAACTTATTTTTAAAAAATTTATCAGTAATTTTAGAGAGAACAATTTCAGTTGATTGAGATCAGAAACCATAATAGAAATGGCTGAGCAGTGAAGTCCTCTGGACTTCTCCATGATGTCCCAGAAACCTCTTTATCCTGCAAGATCATTTTAGTCCTGAAACTCAGGCCTTATCAGTGCCCTCTGCACCATTAGTCCCCCCCCCCACCCCCTTTGACTAGAGACCATAAAGGAAAATAAATATCTCCCAGAGTCTCCATTTCGGTAAGGCAACCAGGCTCTTATTTCCCAACCAGCAACACTCCTTTCCTCCCTGCCCCCTCTCATACTTGTAACTGGGTACCTTTCCCTGGACACATATTTTTAGGCTCCTTTTTGTATACTGTTTTCTACCATTAGCTGTAAGCAACTTGAGGTCGGGAACTTTCTTTTCCATTTGTATCCCCAGACTTTAGAACACTGTCTGAAAGATAGTAAGTGTTTAAATAATATTTATTGACTGATTGAAATCAAAGGGAACATATTTATGCACACACAACTTTTGTTATGTGTTTGACTACAAAAGAGAAGATATAGGACAAGAGTTAAAGGGAACGGTAGGACAAAGTAAAGAATTTTTAGAGATGGGAGAAATAGATTATAGCCAGATAATCATTTTATCAGGTTTTCTTCAATTCTTGGACATATTTTTCCTAGCTTTTTGTTACCATAAATAACGTCATTACAAATGATTTTTAAAATACATGAGACTTTTGATGTAAAAAAAAGAATATAATTATAAAAGGTCAAAGGATATGAACAATTTTCTGGAATAATTACAAATGTTTCTAAAATGTCTCCATAAATGATCAGTTGTATAGACTTAGCTACTCCCAGGAATACAATGATCCAGGACAATTCTTTTTTTTTTCTTTTTCTTTTTAAAAAGAACCCATACCATCAGACTTGGAATTGATTCCAAGGCAGAAGAGTGGTATGGGCTAGACAATGGAGGTCAAGTGACTTGCCCAGGGTCACATAGCTGGGAAGTTTCTGAGGTCAGATTTGAACCTAGGATCTCTCGTCTCTAGGCCTGGCTCTCAATCCACTGAGCTACCCAACTGCCCCCAATCCAGGACGATTCTGAGGGACTTAAGACAAAGAACACTATCCACCTCCAGAAAAAGAACTGTTGGAATCAGAATGCAGATAAAACCATGTGATTTTTTACTTAAATTTATTTGGGTTTGTGTTTTATATGATCATTCTTTCACAAAAATGAATAATGTGGAAATATGTTTTGCATGATACATGTAAAACCCAGATCGAATTGCTTGTCAACTTCGAAAGGGGGCATGAATAGGAGGGAGATAATATGGATCATATAACTTAAGAAAATGTGTGTGGAAATTAGTCATTATATGTAATTGGTAAAAATAAATGAATACAATGTCTCCATAAGCAATAAATATTATCCTGTCTTCCAATAGCCTCTCCCCAATGATGCATTTTTTCCATCTTTTACTATCTTTGCCAAATTGATGCATTTGAGGCAATTACTCAAAATTGTTTTAATTTGCACTTATCTCATCAACAATGATTTTGAATAACTTTTCAGATGGTCTTTATAGTGTACATTTCTTCTTTTAACATTTTTTTCCATATTCACTGACCACATATCTTAATATTAACAGATTTGCTAAGTTTTTAAAAAAGTAATTCACTTGCCACATTGGACATGGATAAGAACCATTTAACTTTCTTAAGACTGAAAATTTCTAATATAGTCATATGGATAAATAGGGTAGAAGAAATCACAGCCACTCCTTATCCAAAGTGATACTAGAAGAAAAGCTCACAGGTCTAGCCCCAATCTCCCTAGCAAACAGACTAAGTGAACCACTTCAGGTTCATGCCATATGAAGATCGGTTGACGGAATGAGTGTTTAGCCTAGAGAAGACAAGACAGGTAGAATATGATACCTAGATTTAATTACTTGAATACAGAAGATGGATTTGATTTATTCTACTTTTTCCCAAAAAGCAGAACAATTTACAGAGAGGCAAATTTAGATTTGAAATCAGAAAAACTGACTAACAATTAGAATTTCCAATGATTAACTTAGCTGTCTCATGAGAAAGTTGGTTTTCCCTCCCTATGCACCTTCATGCAAACATTCAATGACTACTATACTATAGATTTTATTATCTTCCAGGGGATGGACTACAGTTCTTCCCAACACTGAAATTAAGTCTGAAAGTCACTCTTAATGTAATAAATGTCTTCTTCTAACACATTATGGTCAATAACATCCACTTATCAATACACAGAATCAATAAATTTAGAACTGTAAAGCACTTTAGAGATCACATAGTTCAACACCCTCATTTTATATATTAGGGAACTAAGTCCAAAAAAGGCAAAGTGACATACCCAAAATTACTACTTCAATTTCAACATACTTCCAACTTACTAATATAATATTCTTCCATGATTAATCAAAGCAACTGTACTTCTGTACACTGGCAAAATATAGACAGTTAAACTACACTAGGGGCAGATAGATGACACAGTATATAGATTAACAAGCCTGAAGTCAGAAAATCTCATTTTTCTGCATTCAAATCTAGCCCAGACACTTATTAGCAATGTGGCCCTGAGCAAGTCACTTAACTCTATTTGCATCATTTTTCCCCATTTGTAAAATGAATTGGAGAAGGAAACGGCAAACCAAAACAGAATCTTAACCAAGAAAACTCCAAATAATGTCATGAAGAGCCAGACATAACTGAAACAACTAAACAACAAAAACTTTACTGGGCTATTTGAATAGGCTACTAGTAAATCTAGAAAACTTGCAGAATATAATATCTATATTTAAAGATAAACAGGAAAAAAATTCACTATGCTTTGTACCCTCCCCCCAAAAAAATTTTCCATTTTTTAATTTTCAACTATTCCAGTTAGCAGGGCCCTTGAGGAAAGAATTTTGAAGAAAACAGGAAATTTTCATTCTGTCCTTAGGTATATGACTGCCAAAATTTAAGGTATAGTTCCAATCCAGCTTTCTAGAGGTTGTTCAAGAAATGTTTTTAAATGGATTCTTAGGAAGCAGCTTTACTTAGAGCAAAAAAGACTCTTAAAGAGCAATGAAATGAAGCTTTGCCCAGCAATAAACATGGGACCATATATCACTGGAATTTTTAAAAAGATGAATTGAATTCTTGGACAAGTTAGAAACTTATAATGCTTTGGCTGGTGACAAATTTTTTTAATAAGAAGGTCTGAGTGTCCTTCCAAATCAACTGTTTAGAAGTATGGAAAATAGGCATGTTGTATGATGGATTATTAGCCCAATTTGGTAATGAATTAAGATCCTGGTATTCTAAACCTACTTCTATTAACTCAATTTGTGCCTATTGTGAATCTTAAAATTTCTCAGACTTGTGAATCTTAAAACTTCTCAGACTCTACCTTGGAACATTTGGTTAAGGTTATTCCCCATTTTAAACAATGGAGGTACTTAGGAATGTATTGGGAACTCTAACATTACTCCACCCATACTTAAGCATACTTTAGGGGAAGATAAAGTTGTAAACTTCTTACTGAACAATGAAAAGTACTTAAGCCATACTAAAAAAAAAGTAAAGCTAAAACCCTTAAGCTGGGTCTATTTTTAGATCTAATACAAAAAAGTGCTAAGTACCTAGGAAGGTCAAATTAATCACTAAAAGTTCAAGCAAGCTTAGCAAGAGGTGTGAGGTATTAATCTACCCAGAGAAGGTGATAACAAGTTGTGAATTAAGAAGGGTCAGTCCTGTGAAAAAGTCTACTGTAATTGGTAGATGTGAAAACTATGGGGAGGTGACATAGGAGAAAATTTTCTTTAAAAGGAAGAGGTTTAGGCCTATGAGGAATTCAGATATGGAGCTGAATTGGAGGCTGGTCTCTCTCTCAGTGGCTGAAGGAGTGCAGCCTTGGTAGCTGAAGTGGAACTCAGGAAGAATACTGGAGGGTCTCTCTGAACACTAGAGTTTGCTTGGAAGGATCTTATGGTGAGTTGATAAAAGATTGACTGATCTCTCTCTTAAGGCTTAAGCCTAGGCTAGGCTAGCCCTTTTCTCATTATTTCCTCTTATTCTCTCCCTTTCCTTAATTCCTTATTAGTATTAATTAAAATCTCCATAAAACCCAGCTGACCAGGGTATTTCATATTTGGGAATTTTCCCATGGTGACCACTTTATTTTTTAATATAAAATCAAGACACTAAAAATTATCTTTATAGTTTTGGCAATTCAAAGTCTTGAAACCATATTTACGCGGCAAGTCACTTAACCTCTCTAGGTCTCTGTTCCTGGGCAATGAAATGGGAGATTTGAGCTGATGACTTCTTTGATCACTTCCTGTTCTAACTTTATATGATTTTATTTCTACAATAAGGATAAACAGAAGCAACAAGAATATATGTTATCAGTTCCATCCATTCCATGGGGAAGAATAATTAATGACTTCAAGACAAAACTTAGGTATCATCTCCACAGGAGCTCTTTCCTTATTCTACTAGTTGTCAGTGTTTGGATCTTATAAAATTTCTTTGTTATACATGTTTTATCATCTCCCAGAAGAAGGTGAATACCTCGAAGGGAGGTATATTTCATTTCTGTATTTGAATACGTGGGGAATAACACAGCATCAATACTTGTATAAATTAAATTTAATAAAGTTATGTTGTTTTGAAGTTAAAACAGTAATTTAGATTTTGATGTCAATTGCATTTCATTGCCCTTTTGGGATCTATGGAACTTGTTCTTCATCAAAAGTAACAAAACACAGATAGAACTGAGGAAATATTATTTCATCCAATATGGTTCCAACAATTTATAGTTTTGTGATGTTCTAGCATCCTTCATGCCTACTGCCACTTGTTAATATTCTCTGTTTTCAAATTTTTATAAAACATTTTTGAGAGTTATTACAACCTACCAATTAGAGCTGCCCAACCATGGTACAGGCTGTTTCATGAAGCTAAAAGTGGAAGACATCTATTAGGAACACTATTAAAAAAAAAAAAGAGTTCTCCATCTGGTGGAAGATTGGAACAGAATGAAACTAAAGTTTAATTCTAAAATAATCAATCAGAATTTTTCTTCTTACAAATAGACATTTTTGCTTGGGCATAAGATAGGATTTGCTAAAAGTTACATACCAATCCACTAGAGGCAACGTGATAAATTATTGCTTTGTTGCACAAAATGGAATCCCAAGAGTATTAGTATAGTTTCTCAAATGCCTGACTTACTAGAATAACTTAAACAACAGAAAAATCTAACTTGTGATTTGAGTAGATGTGTGTATATATACACACATGCCTATATAAATATACATACATATGTTTAGACATAAATTTAGCCACAAATTGAATGCAGTGCTTTAGAAAGTTCCACTAAAATAACTTAGAATATTCTGCTATGAGCTAAAAGAGAAAAATATATGGAGAATATAGTGCATTTAAAAAATATCATTGAAATAACAAAGATAGAAATTCTAGGTAGAACTGATGTCATGAAAGACCCCCTACATCATCTAGGAGAAGTAAATAAGGGGAGAGAAGAATAAAAAGGTATTAAGTAGACAAAGCTACCAATTTTACTAGTTAATGTTTCCAGCTTAAGTCAAAGCTGCTGTCTGAAGGGAAAAACATTTCACTTGACATGTAAAATACAGGAGAGATTAGTTGTCCATTTCCTCTTGCAAGAGTGAACAAAGATGAAAGTGGGAAGCATTCATTTTCCTCAACTTATTTGACATGTGCCTGGAGGTACACAACAGTAATAAAAGAAAATACCATGTTAAAAAATACAAGTGCTTAGCCAAGTGCCAGTCCCATTTTAAAAATGTTCTTATTAGTGGCTTACACAGTGAAATTGATAGCACCAGGTAGATGGAGAGATACTTGAATGGATGGACAGAAGGAGAAATAGATGGATGGATGGATGTGTAGAAATATAGTTAGGGATAAGATTGGTTTCTAGGGTTAGTTGCAAGAAGGGAATTTTGAGATAAACCCTTGGAAAGGATTCTGGGTAAGAATGGAATTGTAGGAGTCTAAAACTGAAAATAACTGAATTTTACTTCCTTCTTGAATTTCATCTGAGATGGAAGTAGGTTTTGTCATTTTGCCTACATTTCCATCAAGCTGAAGGAGGGGTTTTGCTCTAAGAGATTCTCCCTGGATAGCCAGGATTTCATGGAGAAATCTTTAACATCTAGGTAGAGGATTATTTTGGAGAAAACCAATTTACCTTGAGTCCAAAGATTATCTGCCAGTGGTCCAGCTGCCAGATTTCCTCTTGGTTAAAGTAATCCAAAATTTTCCATTGTAAGAAAGGAACTAGACTTAATCTGCCAGCAGAACAGAGAGAAGCTCCCTTCTGCCTCATTCCTAAACTCATCTTCCCTATCCCTTACCTTGTTCCCTTAGAATAAAACAGTTTAAGAAGAACAAGTGACTGACTCCATCACATTTAGGGAGAGACTTGAAGTTCAGGAAGGGAAGTGACATTTCTCCCCAAGGAGAGAGAATCTAACTGTATCAAGCTTGTTTAGTCAAGGTCTCTGAGGGAACAGAAGTTAAGGTCTTGAAAAGCAACCAGAGTGGGGTTTGTCAGGGAAAGCTGAGAAGGAAGACAATCCATCCTCTCCCTCTCCCTCCCCCCACCCTCTCCCTCCCCCCACCCTCTCTCTCTCTCTCTCTCTCTCTCTCTCTCTCTCTCTCTCTCTCTCTCTCTCTCTCTCTCTCTCTCTCTATTTCTCTCTGCCTCAACTCCATCTTTACCTCACTCTGGTCCTGACCCAGCAGGGAGGGAAGAGGGAGCAGGGGGTCCCTAGAATAACTGAAACCTCTTCTCCCAAAAGTCTGGCCACTCAGGCTTTGCTGATCTGACCTCCTGGGGTCAGTTAATGAAGTCCTGGCTCTAACTGCCTTGACAACTATAACCAGTCCAGGACTTCAGGGAACCTGGAGGAAATCTTTCTTCTAATGAACAGCTTCCAGGTGAAGTCCTATTCACTTGGTTGTCTTCTTGGGGGTATTAGGTCAAGCTTTCACAGGAGGAGATAAGTGCCGGTTGAGAAATTTGCCCTGTCCACCTTCCTGGTAACTTCTCAGAGAGGAGAAGAATCTTTCCAACTGTCCAGACCAGCTCACTTCCTCTCCTTTTCCCAGAATCCTCTCTCTTTCCTGCCCTTCCCCTGTTCCTGCAGAATTCTCCAGCTTGCCAGATATGTTTCTCTCTGTTCTGCTGGCACATTAAGTCCAATTCCTTTCTTACACCATGTATAATTTTGGGTTACTCAGTACAGCAGGCAAACCCAGGGTTTTTCACTTTCTTTATTAATTACTGATAGAAAGATTAGGTTAAGTCAGATAGCTTGGGAAGGGGTTTTAGGCAGTACAGGGAGCTATAGGCAGGGTCCAGAGAAGAAACAGAAGGCTCCCCTTAAGCAGGGAATTTGGGAGTTGGGTAGAGGTAGTTTGAAGAGTGTTAGGGTCATACCTACCAGTTTCCTTTATTCCTTTTATAAAAATAAACTTTGTTTCCATAAGCCAAGAGTTTGGGGCTTAACTGGCCTTGAGGAGCTCCTAGGTGGTCGTAACATCTAACATCCCTCTAGGACAGTTCCTCAATACAGATGGATGGATGGATGGATTGAAGAATGGATAAGTAAATAGATAGGATCATAAAGTGAGCATTTATTAAGTGATTACTATGTGCCAGAGATAAAACTATAAGCAGCAAGACATATTATGTTAAATGTCAAAATTCCTTATTTTCTCTTTAATTGGGACCACAATTTTATGGGTAATTCAGTCTACAGCAGATTTTTTTTAAGTCATTTAAAAATTTATTTTATAACATATAAAATGTGGATGTTAATATAATACCTTCCTCACAAAGTTGTCATGAGAAACATACTTCTTAGAGTATTATATGATATAGCTCCCATCTATCTTTTTAGACTTATTCCTACATAAATTCTCTGTTCCAGATGAACACATTTTCTCTGAACTAACTTTTCAAGCTTAGTATGCCATTTCCCACTTCTATTCTTTTGTCCAAACTGGAATACCCCCATGCCTAGTGTATATATGTAACATCTTTTTTGATGGTTCTTGCCTAGGATTGAGTATTCTGGGGAGCAGAATTAAAGAGCTGAGAGTAAATGCCCTAAACTAAACAGAGCTAAGAATACCACGAAGTGTTATACTGATTGAAGCATTTTTAAAAAGTTAAAATGGATGACATGACCAGAGGATAGGTAAAGACCACCAAGAAAGAGAGACAGCAGAAGACCATATGAAACCATGAAGAGAAGACTATTGAATTGGACTTGTCCAATCTCTTTTGGATGATAATGGAACAGAGTGGAGAAGAGGGGAAAGGGACATCCACTAATGATAGTACATATATGAGCAAGACTTGGCAAAGTACTACCAAAGGAAGAGAGATATGGCCTGTTGTAGAATACAGATGCTAGAGAAAAAAAAAATCCAAATATCTCCTGATCCTCCCTCTTCTGATAAACTGCTCAGAAGTCAGGCTAATGTAGCCCAGCAATATATTTCCAGCACTCTAAGACTGAAACATAGCATTGGAAGAAAGAGTCCAATGCAAATGCAAATGGTAATACTACTTGGCAAATAGTTTCTGGAAGCATGGTTTCTTTGAGAGGTATCTAAACTTTGCTACTCTTACCTTAACCTTGAAAAAACTACAAGTATGAACTTAAGTCTTTAATGAAGTTGATTGTTGTTGCATTTTCAGCATTAGTCCTTTATCTGAATGACCACCTTCCATTTATAGTTGTTTCTATGTCCTATTAATTTTGATTTATTTGGCAAAATTATATTAAACTGTGTGCTTTCTCATGGGTTACATGGACTGGAGGATGTAAGACTCAATATAAAATGAAACATTAGACATACCTAAGCTACATCTGAATATTTCCCTGAAATAAAATTGCTGATAAGGACAAATTGGAACCAAGGTTTTATAAAGTATTAGTTCCACATAATTCTTTTACATATATATATATTTTTAAACCATAGGACAAGCTTAGATGGCTGGTTGCCAGGAGCAGCGAGAGGAAGAAGAGAAGGACTACAGTAAGGGCCCAGGGGTCCATGAAATTTTTTTCATATTTCAATTGATTTCATTATTTTCATGGGAATTATGTACATTTTATTGGTGCATTTAAATTATTTGAGGGGCAGTTAGATGGCACAGTGGATAGAAAGCTAGACATGGTGTCAGAAGGACCTGGGTTCAAATCTGACCTCAGATTCTTCCCAGCTACATGACCCTAGACAATTTTAAAATGAAACAATAAACTTCAGCATATTGTCAAAGGTATCCAGGATACACCAAAAAAAGTTAAAAACCCCTGAATTAGGACAACCTTCTCACTATCCTACTAAATAGATGGGCTACTTTATTTTCTCTACTTTTATAAATGGAGATGAAAATCTTCATTTCATGCAACATCTATCCTCATTATATGTTAAGTATTTAACTCTGCTTCTTTTGATAATAACTATCTAATTTTTATAAATAACTCTAATTCTTTTGATGATAAAAATAGCTAGCATTTATAGGGTGCTTTATGGTTTGTGGAGTACTTTAAGTACTTATTTAATTTAATTTAATTTAATCTTCATAAAAAAACCTGTGAGATAGGTAGTATTACTATGCCTGTTTTAGAAATGAGGCAACTGAAGGTCACCCAGCTAATAAAATTTAAGGGAAGATTTGAAGACCTAAGTCTTCCTAATTTCCTGTCTAGAGCTCCAGCCTCTACCCCAATTTACCTGACCTTCAGAGGTCTGCTTGTATCCTAGCTGTTTAAAGAAGCTTTTCCTGATATCCCCATACTTAGTGCTTTCTTCCTCCACAGATTAATTTTTTCTTCATTTGTGTAAATGTTGTCTCTTTGTACTCCCAATGCCTAACATACTGCCTTGTTTACAGTAATGTTTATTGAATAGAATAAACATGTGCTGTTATTAATATTATTTTTTAAATTACATTGAAAACTTAGGCTTTATTTAAATTTCATTTAGTAATGAAGTAATCTTTTTGTCTTGTTTTGTTTTTTAAATAAAACTCAGCATTTCTCAAAATCGTTATAACCCCTCATATTTCAACTGGAAACTTTTCCTGAGATGATAGTTTCTGGTTCTTTGTAGATTATATGATTTAATTAAAATGTAAATATTATAACTTTCTTTGCTCCTAAAGCAAGCTGAATCTTCTCTTAATTTAATGAGTTTAATAATGGAAAATTAGAACACTGAAATACAAAGCTTTCTATCACATGTTGTGAACACATTCATATAAACAGATAGTCTTCTCAGAACATTTCCATGTATTCCTCTTGACCTATATGTCAGTGTTTAAAACATTTTCTGATTTATTAACTGATACTAGAGTTAATTTTAAGTAAATTATTATTATTAAATAATAGAACTGGAATTTATCTCGATAAGGCACTGAGAGCAGTTCTCTATTTCTAAGAATTTTATATAAACCATTCAAGTAAAACACCTGCGAATCCTCTTCTTTAAGATCTCTAAAGAAGAAGCAATCATACCTTCCTTGGAAGTATATATCTTCAAGAATCTACATTTCCGTAAAGTTCTATTGTATGTTCAGTCCCATTCTCTTCTTTTGCAATTGAAATAATTTACTTTTGTTATTTCCACAAAGGAATTAAAAATGGTTGGCTAACCCACTGTCCTAAGATAAATACTTCTGGAGCCCACATTCTTTAGCAGAGATATTCCCAAATTATCACAAGTCAAAATTTTGTACATTGAATCCTATTTTTTTAATTCTTACTTTCTGTCTTAGAATTGATACAAAATATCAATTCCCAGGGAGAAGAGTTATTATAATGGTTAGGCAACTGGAGTTAAGTGACTTACCTAGAGTCACACAGTTAGAAATGTCTGAGACCTGATTTGAACCTAAATTCTCCTGTTTCCAAGCCTGACTCTTTATCTACTGAACCACCTAGTTACCACTCCTCAAATCCTATTTTAAAGATATTAGAAAAACTGTGTGTGGTGAATTGTCTTATATAATAATATTTTTGTGACATGAATCATGACCTCCAATTTACCTTAAGAAAGCAGGATATTTTTATTTTTATCCTGAACTTTTAAAATAGGATCTCTATCTGAACAGAGAAAAATCAATCACCTAACAATATATTAAATCTCAGTTATAACTAAATGAAATCCCAAGCCAACAAATAGTTGCTGCCAAGTGGAGCTACTCTGATTTTTTTGCCTTCTTTTCAAACATTCTGTCCAAATGATTCAGATACAGAATACATTTTCAAATCAATATTTACTATTTCATTATTTTTCCAACAAATACCAAAAATCCTTGAAAAAACTTATTTGAAGGCTATTCAAAAGGCTAAATTTATCACAATAAAATGCAATTTTTTTTAAACATCAAAGTAATATTTAAGGTTTCCTTACATCTGAAAAGAGATCTCTTACCTCTTCTTATAGAGAAATGGAAAAGTACAAAATCTTGGTTCCTAAGGAACAAAATTGGAAAATACAACAAAAATCCTGCAGAGAGGCATACCTTTTAAGGAAACAATGAAAGTAAAGCCTCTAATACCTGAAAGCCTCAGATTCAGGAGCTATGGCTGAAACACAGTAAGCATTTAAATTTTTTTTTTTCCCCTGGGCTGAACATAGTTCTATGAAAACTACATCAACACACCACCTTGAACATATTTTTCAATTCAATTCAATATAAATGGTGTTATATACTCTGGACAAGTTGAAATCCATTTGTATTTCGAGTCAAACACTTGAGTTCCAATCCCAGTTCCACCACTTAATACCTGTCTAGCTGTGGGCATGTCACTTTCATAGGTAGGCATCATATTTCAAACATGTAAAATGAGGGGACTAGACCCCCAAAGATCTTTAGAGTCCTTTCTAGATCTAAATCCTACATAGCATTGTGCTATAGAGATATTCAAATCACTAAAGATATGAAACTTTAAAATGATACTGTCCCTATTCAAGGTGTTTATAGCCCTACAAAGAACTAAAATGTGAACGCATATACTATTATCAAAGCTAGCATATAATGTTAATATAAGTAAGATCACAAAGTAAGGCTTGGATTCAGGAAGGGAGGAAAAAATGTTATTAGAGATTTAAGGTGCTTCTCTCTAAGCTAGCCCTTGAAAAAAGAGGAAGATTTAAAGAGGCAATGATATGAAGGGAACCTGTTCCAGGTATGGAAGATCCACTTCAATATTTATAGGCAAAGATCTTAACCTAGGCCTCTGAAGGATACAATATAATGAGAGAAGGTTTGTAACCTAGCTGGAAACACATAGTATATGAATCTAGAAAGATAACTAATAGTTATTAAATGTGGTATAAAAGAAACTATAAAAGTTTTAAGAAATTCTATTATGAACTAAGAGTTATAAAGATGGGATTAACTCTCCCCTGCCCATTTTTTGATTTAATCACCAGAAGGCCATATACCCCACTTATCCTTAAGTGGGGGAGATCTGTGACCTATGTGTGTGAAAGTGGGTGACAAATCAGAACCCAATGACTACCCCCTGTGCAGTCATAAGCAAAGCTATAGCAATAATTGGTCCACATAAAAATGGAAGGAAGGCACAGGAAGTGATTAAAGGAATGGTCTTTAAAAGTGACAAGAACTTCCTGTAAAAAGGACTTGCACCTTCAACTTGACCCTGGAGGAGTGGTAGCTGAGGACCTCAGACTGCTTTTCTATTTTCTATTAGAACTACCATGTGGGTAAGTGAAAAAGATGGACTTCTTTCCCTGGCTTGTTCTGCAGATACTAGCTTCCAGAGAGGTCCCTCATCTTAGAGGAGGCCTAATGGATAGAACCCTAATTTAATTTACCTCTGGGTCTCTTAAGCCCTGCCTGGTTCAGAAGGGGGTGGTGGTATAGTAAATATCTACTCTCTCTGATTTTCTTACTTCCACTCTTTCTCCTTTTGTAAATAAATTACAATAAAAACTCATTTGGAACTGAGTAATAATTCCTGATGACCACACTCTTATGAATTTAGACCATCCTTTTATTTTTACCTCTTACATTCTGACCCTTACAGAGGGAGGGGGTTCCAAGACAAAGATAGGGTATTGAGGGAGGTTTCTAGAATGATAGGCAGGATAAATTCAATTAAATTTTATTTTGTCCAATTAACCAAAATCCGATTTCTCTCCTTCCCATTCACCTTCCCCCTGACAACTGAAAAAGAAAAACAAAGCCTTTGTAACAAATATGTATCGTCAAGCAAAATAAAGACAGGTAGGGTTTAGATAAGTAGAAGGATGGCATTCCAAGGAGAAGGAATAGTGGGGAAGAATTTGGAGGTACAAAATCAAAAGGAATATTGAGCAAATGATTAATAAAAAATCCATTTAGCTATGGCAAAGTATTGCTAATAAGTGTAAACTCCTTCAGGGTAGAGATTTGTTTAAAAAAAATTAGGGTTTTATATTTGAATATCTAGCTCAGAGAGCTGGTCAATCAATATATACATCTCAACAAACAATAAAAGCCAGCAATGAATTGGGAAAGAATCCTATCTGTGAAGTAAGAGGATTTTCATTCAACTCCCATCTCTGACTCCTACCAGTTATGTGTCCTTGGATGAGTCACTTAATCTCCCTGAGCCTCAGCTTTCTCATCGTTAAAATGAAGGAGGCTGAAGTAAATGGGCCTTTGTGATCTTTTCAACTTCAGATTCATGATTCTATGGTCTTTTGAGCCAAAACTGATGACAAAAGATCTGAGTGCATTTGGAAAATTAAACAATTCCAAGCTTCCCCCAGATAAAGGAGGGGAAGAAGATGAAGGCATCTTTAAACATTAATGTTTTATTGATATTGTTGCATGATTTCTGGAGTTCCACATGTAGAGTCCACAGTCCCATACCAATGGTGCCTGAAGTAATAAATGCTAGCTTTTCTCTCTCAGCTTCTCACATGCCAATAAGGCTGGCGAGTATATAAAGATAACTTTCCAACTGGCATATAGCAAACTCACTGAAACAACAGCAGCAGCAACAATAAAATCAATTGTCCTTCTTCCAGAAATGGCCAGTAATGGACAATCTCTATGGTAAATAAACATTTTTAATTTATTCAGAGATCTTAGTAAAATTATTTAAACCATGCTGAGATGAGATATTAAAAAGCTATTTACTACTATAGTGTGGGCATGTATAAAACACACACATACAAACATATATATATATATATATATATACACACACACACACACACACACACACACATGAATGGTTCAGGACCATCAGAATGATAGCATTATTCTCCTAGGACTGTTGTTGATGTTGTCCTATTGTATATGACTATATGACACTGTGGACCATATTGAGGTTTTCTTAGCAAAGATGATGAAAGGGTTTGTCATTTCCTTCTCCAGTCAATTAATGTAAACAGAGGTTAAGTGACTTTCCCAGGGTCATACAGCTAGTGTCAGAGATCAGACTGAACTCAGGTTTTCCTACTCCAGGACCAGCACTCTAATCACTGAGTCACTTAGCTGCCTCCTAGGATTAATATTTCACAAATACTGAAAACATTTACAACCTTCCCAACACTTATTCCTTTATGGACAACAGAAAAACCATCAGGTCTCAAAAAGAAAGGAAGTCATCCTTTCTTATTCTCCTTAGCTCAGACTGGAGGTCTTAGGAATGGCTGAATGCTTCAGCTTACAGTCAAGGCTGAACTACTGATGTCCAGATGCTACTTCTAGAAGAACTCATTCCCAGACTGGGCATCTGGGCTCTGCCTCTGCCAAGCTCACACCAACTATTGGCTCTGTTTTTGGAATCCTTAAAGAAGCACTATATTCCTTGCCAAAAGTAGGAAGATGCGAGGCACCAAGCAAAGACTTAAACTGGATTCACACACCAAAATGCTTTAAAACTAAGTTGTCTTTAAATAGAGTCAAAAGAGAAGTTAGCAGTAAAAGCATGAAATATACTAATGTGAGTTGCCAGCATGATCAGAGAATGAATGATGACATTTAGTTAGCAAAGACATTACTTTGTAGAAAGAATCATTGCTATAAAGGGAAAATTATCTTCCTTTCAAACATTATACCTTTCAAAAGAAATATACCTAGTCTGATGTCAAATAGGAAAAGAATTAGGAGGAAGTACAATAACAATTTGAGGGCTACATCCAGAATTCACTCAATGATATAATAATTTTAAATTATTTAATAAGATCATAGATTTTAGGTTGAAAGTTATCTTAGATATCTCTGAGTCAAACCTCTCTATTTTAACCATAAAGAAACAAAGCCCAGGAAAGGAAAGTGACTTATTGAAGATACTAGAGAGAGTCAGATCCAGATCCTCTAATTCTAAAAGCATTGTATTCACAACACCACTATTTTGCACCACAGTGAGCCTAACATATGTGAAAAGGATGTCATGATAGGAACATGTGTGGAAAGTTACAGACTTATAGATAGTCTATTTAGAAAAAATGGTTTAGAACTTATCGTCAAATCTTTTCTTGCTTGAGTGCTTAGACTTTCTCTGTCACAAAAGCCCCAGAGCTACCCCAAAAGATGCTCCATCTCCCAGAACCATCCTCTGAGGAGACCTACTCCCTCTCTCAGGGAGACAAGACTTGGTTACCTTCCCCCAAAAGGAAGAGAGGGGAAGGTCAATTTCTTCCCCCTCTCCATTCTCTCAACTCCCTCTCTCTCCTTCCATTTCCCCTGTGTCTGTGTTCCCTTCAGACCATACATTACAGCCTCCTGCAGGGACGATTACTGAAGAGGAGTAGAGAACAACTGAAGAAGCTATAGTCATGACATGTATATCCTGGATCAAATTATTCGCCATCTCAATAAGTGAAGGGAGAAATGGAGGAAGAGAAATTGGAAATCTACATCTTTAAAAAATGTTAAAAATTATTTTTATATGTAATTGGAAAAATATTTTTTAAAGAACTAAAGAGAAACAAAATAAAGTAAGAAAGGAAAAAAGAAGCTGCAGTAAGGGCTGCCAACAAAGTAGGAAATTCTGGAATCTTGTAGGAAGGGAGCAATGAATTGAGGTTTAGAACATATTTTCTTGTAAAAACAACATATAAAAAGTTAATGGATTCTCTAGAACTACAGCATTGGTACTGTTAATACAGCTCCATTAGGAGCAAGAATTTTGAGGACAGATCTGTATAATATTCTAAGGAAGAACACATTCTAAATTTTAAAGAACTAATTTATAATGTTTTAGAATATAATCCATTATTAAGATGGATACTGCCCATATAAACAGTAATATAGTTATAGATCACAAACTCTTTACTGAAATTATTGTAAAGGGGTAATGGTGACAAAATTGAAGGAACACTAGTTCAACAGTCAAAGGACCTGGCTTCAAATCCTACCTCTAAAGTTTATTGCCTATGAGGACTAGATCTCATTTCTTGTATATGTAAAATGATTAAATGGTAACTATAAGTTCCTTCCAGCTCTAGATCTATATCTATATACTATTTAGGGGACTTTTCATTTGAAATTTCTAAAAAGCACAAGTCAGTGCTACTGAAGGTTAGCCAGAAAGATTAATAAAATATTATGTGAACACAAGCAAGCTCTATTCTATTCTTCTGAGCAAAATGAAGCAAAAAGTATTCACTTGAGAACTATGAAATAAAGAATACATACTAAAGACAAATGTGGGCAACAGAATGTGACGTGTAGTCACTAAAAAATAAACTCCAAAATTTGTATTCTTAAGACTTAACACCTTCATTTGTCTTATTTCCAGAAAGTCTTCTATCTTCTTTAGAAAAAGATGGAAAACAGAAATAATCAGAAGAAAAAGTGTTTGGCAAAATCATAAAAAGTAGGGAAGTATTCAAGATGCAATCAAACAGGCAACTGGATGAGCTAGATGTATGTGAGGCCATTTTACATAATCATTTTTAAAAGGGAAAAGTCTTGATATAGCAACTAGAAAAACAGGAAGAAAAAATTATTAATGGAAGATGAGTTGGAACGCTATAAATTAATCTCTCTGGAGAAAAAGAAGCATGTTATATAGAACCAGTTATATAACAGGCATTCATTTCATTTAAGGAAGCTATAGTTAATCCAAGAACATGCCTTGAAGAGCAACGTGTTCGCAGACCAGGCAATGCTTCAACAATTCATTTTTTGGACTTATTATGAGTGTGAAAAAAATATAGTCACCTTGGATAGTAAATAGCCTTGGGGTTCAGTTTTGTTTTTAAAAAGTATGGGGTCAAGGCAGGGAGGCAGCCTATCTGATAAAGCACCAAGCCTGGAGCTGGGAGGACCTGGGTTCAAATGTGACCTCAAATATTTCCTAGCTGAGTGACTCTGGACAAATCACTTAACTCCCATTGCTTAGCCCTTACTGCTCTTCTTTTTACAATTCATACTAAGATAGAACTTCTCTTCTGAACTCCAATTCTATTTCTTTCCAAGAAACTACCATCCTTCCATGTGTCCAGGGTCATAACATCAGAATAATCCTCAACTCCTCTCTCTATCTCATCAAGAACACATAAGTTCTAAAGTCCAGCCAATGATAGATACCTCCATCACATCATCCTTCTCATTCTCTCACTCACATAGTTAAAACCCTAGAATAGATGTTCATCTCTTCTCATCTAGACTACTGCAATAACCTAAATAGACTACAAGCTTCTCTTCTCTCTCCACCCCAATCAACTTTCCAAACAATTGCAAAAATAATGCTCCTTGTGAATCTTAAAATTTCTCAGACTTGTGAATTTTAAAAATTCTCAGACTCTACCTTAGAACATTTGGTTAAGACTATTACCCATTTTAAACAATGAAGGTACTTGATCAGGAATGTGAGAACTTTACATTACTCCACCCATATTTAGGCATACTTTAGGGGAAGATAAAGTTGTAAACTCCTTACTGAACAATGAAAAGTGCTTAACCCATACTAAAAGTAAAGCTAAAACCCTTAAGCTGGGTCTATTTTTAGATCTAATACAAAAAGGTTTTAAGTACCTATAAAGGTCAAATTAATCACTAAAAGTTCAAGCAAGCTTAGCAAGAGGTGTGAGGTTTTAGTCTACTCAAGTGTGGATTACTCAAAAGTTTTAGTCTACTCAGGTGTGAATTAAGAATGGCCACTCCTGGAAAAAGTCTACTGTGATTGGTAGATGTAAAAACATAGGGGAGGTGGCATAGGAGAAAATTCTCTTTAAAAGGAGATCAGAAGGCCTCTGAAAGAAGGGATTCAGTTTTGGAGCTGAATTGGAGGCTGGTCTCTTTCTCTTTGGTGCCTGAAATTAATTCAGCCTTGGGGTTCTGAACTGGAGGCTGTCTCTAAACACTAGAACTTGCTTGGGACAAATCTTGTGGTGAGTGGATTAAAGACTGACTGGCTCTCTCTTAAGGCTTAAGCCTAGACTGGCCTACTTTCCATAGCTGTCATGTTAGCCAATCTGCTAGGTGTGAGGTGGTACCTCAGAGTTGTTTTGATTTGCATCTCTCTGATTATAAGAGATTTAGAGCACTTTTTCATGTGCTATTTAATAGTATTGATTTCATTGGCTGAAAACTGCCTGTTCATGTCCCTTGCCCATTTATCAATTGGAGAATGGCTTGATTTTTTGTACAACTGATTTAGCTCTTTATAAATTTCAGTAATTACACCTTTGTCAGAGGTTTTTGTTATGAAGATTATTTCCCAATTGGTTGTTTCCCTTCTCATTTTGGTTACATCGGTTTTGTTTGTACAGAAACTTTTTAACTTGATGTAATCAAAATTGTTTATTTTACATTTTGTGACTCTTTCTATGTCTTGCTTAGTTTTAAAGTCTTTCCCTTCCCACAGGTCTGACATGTATACTATTCTGTGTCCATGTGATTTACTTATCATTTCCTTCTTTATGTTCAAGTTCTTCACCCATTCTGAGTTAATCTTGATGTAAGGTGTGAGGTGTTGATCCAAACGTAATCTCTCCCACACTGTCTTCCAGTTTTCCCAGCAGTTTTTGTCAAATAGTGGGGTTTTGTCCCAGAAGCTAGGGTTTTTGAGTGAGTCAAATACTGTCTTGTTGAGGTCACTACCCCAAGTCTATTCCACTGATCCTCCTTTCTGACTCTTAGCCAGTACCAGATTGTTTTGATGACCACTGTTTTATAATAGAGTTTGAGATCTGGGACTGCCAGGCCACCTTCCTTTGTATTTTTTTTTTCATTATTTTCCTGGATATCCTTGACCTTTATTCTTCCAAATGAACTTTGCTATGTTTTTTCTAAGTCAGTAAAAAAAATTTTTGGAAGGCTGATTGGTATGGCACTAAATAGATAAATAAGTTTGGGTAGGATGGTCATTTTTATTATATTGGCTCGTCCTATCCATGAGCAGTTAATGTTTTTCCAATTGCTCAAGTCTAGTTTTAGTTGTGTGGAGAGTGTTTTGTAGTTGTGTTCATATAGTTCCTGTGCTTGTCTCGAGAGATGGATCCTAAGTATTTTATTTTGTCTAAGGTGATTTTGAATGGGATTTCTCTTTCTAATTCTTGCTGCTGAGCTATGTTGGAAATATATAGAAATGCTGATGCCTTATGCGGGTTTATATGTAACCTGCATCTAGATTTTTGTTTATCTCTGGTTTTTGGGGTAGACCAATGATTCTCAATTTGTCTCTCCTTCTTCTGTTTTCCTGGTCTGTCAGCTTGTCAGTCAGATATTTTATGCTTTCTTCTAATTCATTAATTTTTTTTACTTTGCTTTATTAATTCTTGCTGTTTTGCAAGATCACTGTCTTCCAGTTGCTGAATTCTGGTCTTTATGGACTGGTTTTGCTTTTCAGTTTGGTCTGCCCCTCTGTTTGTGACCTCCAGCTCTTTCTATAATTGTGAGGTCTTGTCTGTCAGTCTGCTGATCTCTTTCTGAATTTTTTCCCATTTTTCTTGTCAGAAGGTTTCCATCTTTTGGATTAGATCCATTTTGAATTCTTCCAGAACTTGTGGATGATTTCCATTTGGGGGGGGAGGGGCATGTTTTGATTGTTTGAATTTCATCTTCTTTCTCTTCTGTCCCCTGGTTTTTGCCCCCATAATAGTTCTCGATAGTCACTTTTTTCCCTTTTTTTACTTGGAGGATTGCTCTTGGGTAGTGTGAGCCATCCCTTTGGTGGTTTTTTTCCCCTTTCCTTTTTGGTCAGAGGTCTGGGTGATATGGGTGGGTTTTCCGTGGATTTAAGTTGCCTCAGACTAGTTTTCTTCCCAGCCTCCGCAGTTTCTTAGCGCACCGTGCTCTGTAGTCTCTTCTCACCAGTGCACAGGTATCTCCTGTAAAACCGCTCTGAGGGGTGGATCTCTGGTAGTCCCTGTCAGTTTCCAGGGAGCCTGGTGTGCCCCCCCCTCACTGCAGCAAGGAGCGGAGTTTTGGCCTTAGGCAGTTTCTACAGTTTCTCGAGACTCCAAATTGTTCGCAGTTTGCAGGGGCCCCGCGGTCTGCGCGCTCTCGAGTGAGCAGGGTTCTCCAGGGAAACCACCCTGAGAGGTAGTTCCTTAGCAGTCTTTAGATCCCAAGGACCCTGGTGTGCCCTCCCAGAGAGAGACATTCCTCACTCACTCGCTGTACCAGTGGTTCCATGGGGGTTAGAGGGGGAAGGGCAGCTCGGTTCAAGTTTTTTGCAAGTTTTTCCTCCTTCTTATAGTGTGACAATGTTCAAACCCCACATACCTTCATTTCTGTGGAGTACCCTCCGTTCTTCCAAAGATGATTTTTATGCCCTTTTGAGGTAGTCTATTTTGTTCGGTGCCGGGGAAAGGAAGCGACTCACATCTAGATTGCAGCCATGTTTACCCAGAAGTGGGGCCTCCCTTCTTGAGAGAGGCTTTGTGCATCCCCAGGTCCTCAGTTCAAGGCTGAGGCCCCTCCAGCTAAGTACTAATTAGTCCTGCCTGGGTTGAGCCCGGGGTCAGAGCAAAATATTTAGTGTGGGGGGCAGCTGGGTTGCTCAGTGGATTGAGAACCAGGCCTAGAGACGGGAGGTCCTAGGTTCAAATGTGGCCTCAGACATGTCCCAGCTGTGTGACCCTGGGCAAGTCACTTGACCCCCATTGCCTAGCCCTTACCACTCTTATGCCTTGGAGCCAATACACAGTATTGACTCCAAGACGGAAGGTAAGGGTTTAAAAAAAAATATATTTAGTGTGTTTAGGTTAGATATCTTACCCTATCCTCTCTCTGATTTTCTTACTTTAACTATTTCTATGTTTTATAAATAAATTGCTAAAAAAAATCATTTTGGAACTGATTAAATTCCTGGCAACCCTACTCTTAAATAATCTAGTCCAACTTTTTATGTTAACCCCTTAAATTCTGGGCTTTACACTATCCTTTATAGAGAAAACAATTTGTTGTAATAATCTCTGCAAATATTTTACATTTTTCTTCTCTTTGTAATCCTTGTTCTACTTTTATTCTTGAATGGCTCTAAGATCACTTTGCTTACTTGAATATTTTGTCAATCTTTCTCTAAACAGGTTTTATTTTCTATTGTTTCTCTCTTCTCTATGAATCAATACTGCTCATAATTTTCTATCATCCTCCTTCATAAGGTTTTACCAATAAGTTTATATTCAAATGAAGTGTTGCCTTTGGGAGTCATCTCTCTCCATCAGAGAACTGAGGTGTTGCTTTCCTTGGAACAACTAAAAAAACATCCAATTAAGAAAATGGAATCTAATAATTGTGATGAGAAAAAGCATAGTGGATGAATGGAAAGTTAGTTTGAGTCAAAAAGACATGGGTTCAAATTCCACCTTTCACATCATTGTGGAACTATAGACAAGTCATTTAACATTCCTGAGTTCCAGATAACTCTATAAACTCAAACATGAAAAATAGTTGCAAATGTGCATCTGTGGAAAGGAAAATTCTTCACTAATAAGAGATAATGTATGTAAAGTACTTTGCAACTGTTAAAGTATTATATAAAAGCTAGTCATTGTTATCAGATCAATGAAATCATAGGTATGGATGAAAAATGGAAAATAGTGGTACTTAATGCTGCTGATAATTGAACATCAATCAATATACAAGTTCTTAAGGTGCTTTCATATCTGCAATTCAATTTTACCTCACAATACCTCTCTTTTTAAAGCTAATAGAGCATATGGTGTTTTCCTCATATTACAGATGAGGAAACTGATGCATGAGGCAATATAATGATTTGCCTGTCACAATAAAAGGGATTTTGATGAGTCAGGCTTTGAGGCCAGGTCTAACTCAGAACCCAGGTCTCACTCCTACTTTTTCATTTTTCAACTTGAGCATGCTTCTTTCCAATATACATGAAAAGATTTATTTGATTTATTTCTAATCCATTCCTCTCAACCACCTCTACCTAAATGTTCCTATCACATACACAAATAGAAACATTAGGGGAAAATAACTAGAAAAATACATCTTAATATAACCCTTTCACTGCTAAAAATCACAATAAGAAGCAGATGTTATCCTTTATGGGTTATTTTGTTTTCATAAATAACCAAAACATCAAGTGGGCATAAGATAATAAATAAGAGACTACACAGTGGTTCCCAAATATTTAATTAATATATTTTATCTGCTTCACTTCCTAGGAACAATAGGACACAAGTCAAAGGATAAAGTTTAAATCCTAATGTTGAAATCTCAGCTTTAAAGTACTTGTCACAACCTTAATAATACTTAAATGTAGTTTTTTATGTTAATATAAATTAAGTTTTCCTTAGCCATCAGGATCACAATTTTAACCTGCAAAGATTAGCTGCAAAAATGCTCTTAGTCATTTTTTAAAAAAGCAAACTAGTCAGAATCTTATTTCATTGGCTCCTCAATTCTTCATGTAGGCAAAAATTCAATTTAAGACCCCAAAAGGCAATGTATAAACAAATGTCAGTAAGTATTCTTTTTTTATTTTTAAACCCTTACCTTCCAATTTGGCATCAATACTGTGTATTGGTTCCAAGGCAGAAGAGTGGTAAGGGCTAGGCAATGGGGGTCAAGTGACTTGCCCAGGGTCACACAGCTGGGAAGTGTCTAAGCCCAGATTTGAACCTAGGACCTCCCATCTCTAGGCCTGGATCTCAATCCACTGAGCTATGCAGCTGCCCCCTGCCAGCAAGTATTCTTAACAGCTACTAATTTTTTTTTAATATAAAGGATCAAAATCAGAGTTGACTAGAGGCAAAATCTGAACATTTTAATGACAACTTTAAAATTTTTTCATTGATTTGTAAGTGTCCCTCACAATTTTTAAGATACTATAATGTGGAATTAAACTGTCAGAGTTTGCTGGGAAGAACCTTCAAAGCAGCACATCTTGTAGCACAATAGCAGCATTCCTTTTATGCAAAACATGCTACTAGAAAATTTTCATGAAAAAGACCCATCAAGAAAAAAAAAATCTGGAATACAGTTTTCCTGTTAAGACCTCACTTCCTTATTTTCAAAGATTTTCTAATAAATCTTATATCCCACCTACTCTCAACCCCCTGAGTAGGTTTAATTATCTCTCACAAGGTATTACAAAATCCTTCCTTTTAATTCACATTATCTTTCCAAACACAAATATAATCATAATAGCAAACATTTATATAAAACTCTAAGGTTCATAGAAAACTTTATGTGTTATTTCAATCTGACCCTAGGCAAGTCTTTGCCTCAGTTTTTCATCTATAAATGGGAATAAAAGTAGCACCTAAGGATCAATGAGTCAACATAGTTAAAGGGCTCTGAATGCTAAAGATGATTGTGATGGTGGTAGTGGTGGTGATATGACTTGCCTTGTCAATGTTTCAGGCAGAATTTGAATATGGATGTTCCTGACTCCAAGTCCAACATTCCAACCAATGTACCATCTAGCTAGACTAAAATGTTTTTAGAGGGTGAGGGTTTGAAACCCAACCTAAAGGCTTCTTGTTAGCTGAGTTATCTCCATGGCTCTCATTTTGTAAATCTGGCCTCAGAGCTATCCTATATCATTTTTTATTTTGTTTTGTCTCCTTTTATTGTTTTTTTAAGTACTAGATTGAAGATCCCGAAAAAACGTTCAATTATAGAAGACATTTCTTCTTCACGTTGCTTTGCTACTTACCCCAAATGTTATAAGTCCAACAAAGTCACTCACTCTTTCTCTTGGCCAACATTCAGTCAATTTCCTTTCAGTACAAGCATCTTTTGTTCACCCAAACTTGTCTCTTTATATCAAGACCACCTGCACAGCCAATGAAATGTTTTTCCTCCTTGCCTTTTTAAAAAAGTTTTTAAGAAATGTAAGCTAATAAAAGAAAATGAATAACGACAGATATCATTTCTCTCCTGACCTCCAAAACATCACCACATAAAGTCTAGGGATACCTCAACTTTAAATATGGATATATTCTGAGGTTACAAGAGCTTAAATTGATTTTAAAGTTCAGAAGTAGTGCTGTTATATCCTAATCCAATCATTAAGAGAGACTTGGCCATATTTTCCCCTTGGAGAAGGTTTCTGTGCTGTATAGAAAGCTCACAGAAGGGGTCAAGAATGATTCCCACACTTGACATAGAGGAGTGGGGAATACAATTTTTTACATTTGTTTTCAATAGTATTCTTTATTTTAATTAATTTAGTCCTAGTTTTAAGAGGAAATTATTCTGCATGATTTTATATTCCAACTCAGTGTATAAACCAACCCATCTGCTCCATTACAAATATAATAATTATCTTCTACCGGGTTTCTTAAAACCAAAAGGTTGCTGCCCCTTGTTCAAACACAAAGTTGGTTATTCAAATTCAAGGACTTGCTTTTCAAGGCACTGAAAAGGGCTTTAATATGATGAAATCCATACCTGGCCATAAAGAAGATGGTCCAATTTATCCTTTTAAGGATATTTTTCCATATTTGAAAAAGCCCAAACCTGAAGACAATGGAGCATAAACTGCTAGCCTGATACGTTGTTTTGAAAGCACTGCCAGTTTCCAGGCCATTTCCCATCCCTACCATGCCCCACAATATTCTCCGTTCTATGCCTCTTGGAATCCTTACTTAGTTCATCTCAAGGCTCAATTTGTGTCTCCTCCTATAAGAGGATTTTCCTGACATTCCCAAGTTATTAGGGCTCCTACACTTCCTACATTTCTTATATATCGTTTGTATTTCTAAAGCAGAATAGCACAAAGATTAGAAAGTTAGCTTCATAGTCAGAAAAAACTGCTGGCCTTTGATACACTATGAAGGTATCACTGGGTAATTCAATTAAGTTCTCAGTGCCCAGGTTATTCTCTAAAACAAGGACTGATCTTTCTCGATTTGAAGGGATGTTTTATCAGTATCATAGTTCTAGAAGATATATTTTGTATTTATTTGAGTAGGTACACTTTGTTACCCTACCTATCCCCACCCCAGTAGAATGAAAGGAATTTATACCCTTTAAGGCACAAACTGCTTAGTTTTTGTCTTTATATTCCCATTATCTATCATAGCTCTTGAAGCATAAATTCTTAATAAATATTTGTTGAATTAAATTGAATTGATTTCCACTACTTAGTTTAAAAACAATTCCCAATTACAAATGAGTGAATATGAATCATAGAGTTATAGAATTAGAGCAAGAAAGAATTTCACAGGTCATCTGATTTAAACCCTTTATTTTTCAGATGAGAAAACTGAGGTATGGAGGAGTGACCTGAAGAGCTAAGATTTGATTCCAAATTTAGCACCCTCTCCTCCATATATTTCTGGAAGGGTAAGACTCTGGGATGAGAGGATACTTCTAACATCCACAAGTGGAGTTCAATGTTTTTATTATCATCAAAAGTTATGTTATGTACAAGATTTGGCAAAATCCAGTCCTCACTCAACAAGGAGATTACAACTTGACAAAGAAAACATACTAAAATAAACCACATGAAACTTAATTACAACTAGAGAAAAACTATCTTTCCAGTTTCATCCCTTTTTGGCGGAAATGTTAATAAAAAAGAGCTATATTTTCAAATCCTCCATTAATCAGTGAAGCAACAAATTTCAATTAAATATCTGTGGTCTATCTACTAGGTAGGCATTGGGTTAGAGGTTAAAAAAGGAGTAGGAGGGAGGATCCCTTAAAGAGGTTTACAATATAATTAAGGGGAGGAAAGACTACAACCACAGCAAGCACTCATGTACAAGGCCTACTATGTAGAAGGCACTATGCTTGCTCCTACAATCCCAACATGTTAAAAAAAAACAGTTCCTGACTTCTAGGAAATGACAGTCTACTATGACAGTGCAAGTAAAGTAAAACAGTAGATTAAAGAAGGGAGCTATCAGAATAGGAGAGCTTCACAACTTGCTGTTTCAAAGATTTGGGATGTGCATCTATGTACACCAAGATCACAGATATAAATACTGTGCAGCTTTATCTGTCAGAGAGGTCCAAAGGTAAGAGAAGTTTATTGTGGACTATCTGTGTGACTTACAACTAACAAACAAGCAACCTTTGTGGAAATGTTTGTTTAGGACCTCAAAATTTAAACTTACACCATGTGTGCCTATATGTCTGCCAGGTAAAGTAAAATAATGTTAATGAAATGAACCCATTTGTATCTTCCAGGGTTCATTCTTTCTGTTCCTGGTTTTTTTTTAGTAATTTTTTTTTGGCTTGTACAATGTTTTTATTTATGTCATACTTTAAATCTTCCACCTGAGGCAGAAAAAACTCTACTCTTTACATGTTTATTGATCATGGTGTACCCCTCTGGCACAATATATCAACAGCGACAATGAGAGTTTCAAAGGTTCTGAGATACAGGGAACCTGCCTAAGACTCTCTCAAAGGAAAGATCTCTGCCTATTCTCAAGAAACCTTTCTGCAGACAAGCCTATTCTACAAAAATTCAAGGCAACTAGCACGCCCCAAAGTGCATCAAGCTTGCAAAAGGCAATAGGTCAAAACAACCTTTTTATTGCACAAAAAAGAATTAATACAATAACAATTCAAGTCAATTCAATAATAAGCTAAGTAAACAGGTACACAAAAACGGGGAGGGAGAAATATGATACCATCACAAAATGCTTTTAATCTAGTAGAGAGTGGGGGTGGAGGAATATTGAGATACAAAAAGTACATAAATCAATATCTCTCACATAAAGAAGATAGAATGTGATGACAGCAGAGATTTCAAGACAAAGTTCTACATTAAAAGTCAAAAAGAGAAATAGCATTTTTTAGCTAGGGTAATCAGGAAAAACTTTAGGAGATGTTACCTAACCTAGGAACTAAAGTAAAAGAGGAATTAAAATGTACAAAGATGAGGAGGTAGTATGGTACAGGCATGGAAAATGATGTTCATTAATGCACAGATCTAGGAGATGCAATGAAAACAGCAGTGCAGTCTGGCTAAAACATAGACACAAGAAGGGAAAATAATATGAAAAAAGTTAGAAAGGATAGGTTTGAATCATTGGGTAAAGAGAGAAATGCAAGAAAAGAGTATATGTATTTAATGCTATAGCTGAGAGAGGGCCACTGAACATTCGAAAGAAGGAAAATGACCTGATTAGACTATTCATCAGGAGGATTATTTTGGCATTTGTGTGAAAGACAAAATGGAAAGGGGAGAAAGTAGAGGCATAGATACAAACTGTGTCATCACAATAATCCAGATAAGAAATGATGAAATCCTAAACTACTATTTTGGCTGAATACATGAACATAGATGATAAAACTTGCAATTAATTGCATGCTGGGATTGAGGAAGTATCCAAGACAATATGTTATGATCCTGACTGGATGCCTGGAAAGATGATAAGCATTATCAACAAAGATTGAGTAACTGGAAAGAAGAGTCAGTTTTGTGGAGAAGAGGCTGACAGATTGGTACATGTTGAGTTTTGTTTGATACCCAAAAAGTTATGTCCAATCAGAGATGGAGATATGGGACTATTACTCAAAGATGAGATGAGCCCTGCAGATACAGATTTGGGAATCATGAAGACAGATACAATAAATGAACATCTATAAGAAGAAAGAAAAGAGAAAAAGCCAAGAACAGAAATTTGGGCAGTTTCACAGACTTCCCGGTCAAGATGGCTCCAGAGAAAAAGCAGGGCTCTACCTCTCCTCTCCACTAATCGAGACAGAGTGCCTCAAAATGACAAAACCAAAATCAAATGAGTGAAGAAGTTCCACACTAGGACACAGCACAGAAGGTAGGCAAAGTTAGGGCATTTCCACGCTAAAAGGGGGTGAAATTTCCCCCACTAAAGGGCGAGCTCATCACCTCTCCCCCACTTCACCTACCTTTTCAGAGTCCAAGGGAAACCGGAACAAAACTCTAAGTTCTAGGAGGGAGGCTGGCTGAGATCAACACAGACTTACCTCTAAGAGAAATTAGTCTAAGAACACTGGGAGGCTGAGGAAATGTGGAGATATGGTATTGCGGGGCTTGGGGAGAAGGGGGCGGCTCACAGCAAGATGCCACAGAGAACCGGAAAAAGTCCTCAGGCTAAAACTGCTCCAGTGCTCAATATAGAGACCTCACTACACTCCACATCCAGAACTCTTCCAGGAAATCTTTAAGTTCTTAGGAGCTGGACCTTCCCATAAAAACAGCAAGACTAGGGACCCCAGAAGGCTGAGGAAACATGGAGATAGGGAACAGAGCTTGGGCAGAGAGGGGAGGCTCAAAGCTAAATACCATAGAGACCCGAAAAATAGCCTCTGGGCAAAAACCTCTCCAGCACTCAATATAGAGACTTGCCTACACTCCAGACCCAGACCTCTGAGAGACCATCTTTGAGTTCTTGGGGGCTGGACCTGACAATAAGAGCAGCTAGGCAATGCTGAGGACTGGGAAAAATATCCTCAGGGCAAAAACCTCTTTAGCGCTCAATACAAAGATCAACCACATCCCTCACTTACAACTGACCAGGAAGGAACAAGGCAATGGCCATCAACTCCCAGGAACTAAAATCCAGAAACACACACACACACACACACACACACACACACACACACACACACACACACACACACCCCAAGAAGAAAACTTTGACTCCTGATAATTTTCATGAAGAAGAAACTCAGACTAAAGAAGAGACAGCAGAAGATGACCAAAAATTAAATACACCCAAACATTCAGGGGAAAAAATGGAAATTGATCACAAGTTCTGAAAGACTTTAAATCTGAGATTGTCGGAAAAATGGAAGAGATTTGGCAAGAAAAGTGGGAAATAGTACAAAAAGACAGGCTCTCCTACTTGGAAGTTGAAGCCCAGAAATCAATGAAATAATAAACAAATTGAAGAACAGAAAAGACCTGCTAGAAATCATGAAAAGCAGGATAGATCAAACCAAAAAGGAAAATCAAAAGATCATAGCTGAAAACTGTGAATTTCAAAACTACTCAACCCTATTCAGACCATTCTTTAGAAGATGGGATTTAGCTATTTCCAGATCAATAACAATAGAGATACTTAGAATAACAGAATCAGGTCTTGGAAACTACAATCTCCACCCTAGTCAGGGTAACAAGATTAGGAAGGGCTGCAGCAAAATTCAAGATTTAATTATTTGAGAATATAGCCTTCAACAGACATGTGCAAAAAGGACAGACCTCTAGGCGGTCCTAGGTCAAGCTAGAGCCACCATTGGCACATGTGAGACACAGGAAGTGAGCTAGAGGACAACCTCAGGAGTTCTTGTGACTTCTTGTGAGGAGGGAGGGAGTCAGTGGGAGGCTGGTACTTGGAGTTGGAGGAGCCCAGGGACTGTTTTCTCCAGTTTGGATATGTGAGTGATAGGGACTGATCTTATTCCTTGCCTTGGCTATCCAGGGCCTTGGGCCTATTTTGGCTCAGCCTGAGCAGAGTGGGTATTTTAAACCCTCTTTCCTTCTCTCCTCTTTCCCTCTCTCTCTCTATCTCTCTCTCCCTCTAATACTTTCTTCCTCCTGTTTGTAATTAAAACACCATAAAAAAAAATTGGCAGCTGATTTGAGTGTTTCATTTAGGAATTACATAGCTGAGTTCTTGGCGACCTTAAATTAATATATATCAGTCTTTTAAGGTGATTTCAATATCACAAAACCAGTCATTAAAAACTAGAACGGGGCAAGTAGAAGCCAATAATCTCACAAGACAGCAAGAATTAATAAAGCAAAGCCATAAAAAAAATGACAGAGTGGAAGACAACACAAAATATCTCATTGAGATGGTGGCTGACCTTGAAAATAGAAGTCAGAGAGACAATTTGAGAATCACAGGCGTACCTGAAAACCTGGAAACAGACAGCTTGACACAAGAAATTATCCAAGAAAACTGTCCTAAGGTTCTGCAACAAGAGAGCAAAATCGACATTGAAAGAGTCCAAAAATCTCCTTCTACACTAAATCCTCAAAAGTCAACCCCTAGGAATATAATTGCCAAATTCAAGAGCTTCCAAGCTAAGGAGAAATTATTATAAGAAGCCAGAAAAAAACAAGTCAGATATCAAGGAGCACAAATCAGGATTACACAGGATCTGGCAGTCTCAACACTAAAATATAGTAAGGCTTGGAATACAATATTCAAAAAGGCAAGAGAATTGGGTCTTCAAACAAGGATCACCTACCCATCAATATAGACTATATACTTTCAGGGGAAAGTATGGGTTTTTAACAAAATAGAAGACTTCCAAATATTTGTAAAGAAAAAACCTAAAATAAACAGAAAATTTCTGACATCGAAATACAAAAAACAAGAGAAACATGAAAAGGTAAATAACAAAGAGAGGGGTCTTATTTTTTCTAAAAATAATAAACAGTATTTATTTAAAACCATCAGCAAGCATCATCTGCAATGAGGATAAATTAGAAGCATTCCCAATAATATCAGGAATGAAACAAGGATGTTCGTTATCACCTCTATTATTTAACATTGAACTAGAAACACTAGCAGTAGCAATTAGAAAAGAAAAAGAAATTGAAGGTATTAAAACAGGCAATGAGGAGACCAAGCTATCACTCTTTGCAGATGATATGATGGTCTACTGAAAGAATCCTAGAGAATCAACCAAAAAGCTAGTTGAAATAATCAACAACTTTAGCAAATTTTCAGGATACAAAATAAAGCCACATAATTTCCAACACATCTCAGCAGCAAGAGTTAGAAAGAGAAATTCCATTTAAAATCACCCAAGACAATATAAAATACTTAGGAATCTATCTGCGGAGACAAACATAAGAACTATATGAACACAACTACAAAACACTCTCCACACACTTAAAACTAGGACAATCTAACATAATAAAAATGACAAACCTACCCAAATTAATTTACTTACTTGGTGCCATTGAACTACCAAAAAACTTTTTTTGCAGAATTAGAAAAAACAATAACAAAAGTTATTTGGAAGAACAAAAGATCAAGAATATCAAGGGAAATAATGAAAAAAAAATGTGAAGGAAGGTGGCTTAGCAGTATCAGATCTTAAACTGTACTATAAAGCAGTGATCATCAAAACCATATGGTACTGGCTAAGAAACAAAAGGAAGGACCAGAGGAATATACTTGGGGTAAGTGACCTCAGTAAGACAGTCTATGATAAACCCAAAGATCCCAGCTTTTGGGACAAAAATCCACTATTTGACAAAAACTGCTGGGAAAATTGGAAAACAGTTTGGGAGAGATTAGGTTTAGATCAACATCTCACACTATACCAAGATAAACTCAGAATGGGTGAATGACTTGAACATAAAGAAAGAAAAAATAAGTAAATTAGGTGTACACAGAATAGTATACTTGCCAGATCTTTGGGAAAGGAAAGATTTTAAAACCAAGGAAGACTTAGAAAAAATTAACGAATGCAAAATAAATAATTTTGATTACATTAAATTAAAAAGGTTTTGTGCAATCAAAATTATAAGGGAAGCAACAAACTGGAAAACAATCTTTATAACGAAAACCTCTGACACACACAAATTTATAAGGAACTAAATCAATTCTACATAGAAACAAGGCATTTCCCAGTTGAAAAATGGGCAAAGGATATGAACAGGCAATTTTCAGTTAAAGAAATAAAAACTATTAATAATAAGCACATAAAAAATGTTCTAAATCTCTTGTAATCAGAGAAATGCAAATCGAAACAACTCTGAGGTATCACCTCACACCTAGCAGATTGGCTAACATGACAGCAATGGAAAGTAATGAATGTTGGAGGGGATGTGGCAAAATTGGGACATTAATGCATTGCTGGTGGAGTTGTGAATTGATCCAACCATTCTGGAGGGCAATTTGGAACTATGCCCAAAGGGCACTAAAAGAGTATCTGCCCTTTGATCCAGCCATAGCACTGCTGGGTCTGTACCCCAAAGAGATAATAAGGAAAAAGACTTGTACAAGAATATTCATAGACTTCCGGGTAATCATGGCTGCAATCTAGACGCGGCACTTTTCCTCTCCCCAGCACCGAACGAAATAGACTACATCAAAGGAGCATAAAATCACCTTTGGAGGAACAGAAGGACTCCCCAGTACCCCACAGAGGCAAAGGTACGTGGGGCTTGAACATTTCCACACTAAAATAAGAAGGAAAAGCTTGCACAGAAAAGTGAACTGAGCCGCCCTTCCCCCACCCCACCTCCCCCACTAAACCAGAGTGAGCTACCTGAGCGCTCACCGGGACAGCGAGTGAGTGGGGAGCGTCTCTGTCTGGGGGGGCACTCCAGGGTCCTTGGGATCTGGGGACTGCCAGGAAAAAACGTCTCAGGGCGCTTTCACTGGAGAAGCCAGCGGACTTCGGGCGGGCTGCGCTGAACAAGGCGCACGGATTATCTGGGCGGAGCTGAATACCTGGGCTCGGAGGCTGGGAAGAACTAGTCTGAAGCAACCTAAATTCACAGAAAAACCACTCTTATAACCCAGACCCCAGACCAAAAAGGAAAGGGAAATAAAACCACCAAAGGGATGGCTCACATGGCCCAAAATCAAGCCTCCAGGAAGAAAGGGAAAAAAGTGACTATTGAAAACTTTTATGGTGGAAGTACCCAAGGGAAAGAGGAGAATGAAGAGGAAATCCAAAAAAATTCAGAACACGCCTCCCAAAATGGAAACTATCAACAAGCTCTGGAAGATCTCAAACTGGAACTTATCCAAAAGATGGAAACCTTCTGGAAAGAAAAATGGGAGAAAGAGATCAGCTGTCTGACAGATAAGACTGCTCAATTGGAAAAAGAACTCGAAGCAGCCAATACAAGGGCAGACAAGGCTGAAAAGCAAATCCAGTCCCTAATGACCAGAATTAAGGACCTCGAAGAAAGTGAGATGATAAAACAGCAAGAATCAATAAAGCAAACCCAAACAATTAATGAATTGGAAGAAAACAGAAAATATCTCACTGAGAAGGTCACGGACCTGGAGAACAGAGGAAGACGAGAAAATCTCCGTATCATCGGTCTCCCAGAAAAACCAGAGGTAAACAACAAATTGGATTTTATTCTAGAGGAGATTATAAAAGAAAATTGCCCCCACGTTCTGGAGCAAGGGGGCAAAATAGAAATAGAAAGGATTCATAGAACACCTTCTATACTAAATCCCCAAAAGACAACGCCTAGGAATGTAATTGCCAAATTCAAGAGCTTCCAAGTAAAGGAGAAAATCCTACAAGAAGCCAAGAAGAGGAGCTTCAGATACAAGGGGGCTCCCATAAGGATCACACATGACTTAGCGGCTAACACACTAAGAGACCGCAAAGCATGGAACACGATATTTAGAAAGGCAAGAGAGCTGGGTCTCCAACCAAGAATCAACTACCCAGCAAAACTGACTATATACTTCCAGGGGAAAGTATGGGCATTCAACAAAATAGAAGATTTCCAAGCATTTGCTAAGAAAAGACCAGAGCTCTGTGGAAAGTTCGATATCCAAGCACAGAAAGCAAGAGAAACATGAAAAGGTAAATATGAAAGAAAGGGAAAAGGAGATAAATCTTATCTTTCTCTTTAAGTCAAACTCTCTTCTATAAGGACTACATTTACATCTAATTATATATATTAATATGTGGGGAAAATGTTTTGTGTAACTCTCATAAATTGTATCATCATAAGAGTAGTTAGAAGAAACATGCATAGGGAAAGATTGGGGAATCAAGAAGATTTGGGGAAAGTTGGGGCAAAAAAAGGAAAAGGGAGGGGGGAACCGTGATAATACTAAGATTAACTTCAAGAAATAGGGGGGGAATCAATAGAATAAACTTTCCCATATAAAGATACACATGGGAAGGGGAGGGGAAGAACTCTCATATGAGAAGGAGAGGAAGAGAGCGTGAAGTGGAAGTACTTAAACCTTACTCTCAGTGAAATCAAATCTGAGAGGGAAGAACATCTAGATCCAGTGGGATCCTGAATTCTATCTTATCCATTAGGGCAAGAAAGAAAGGAAAATTAAGGAGGGGGTGGGGGGAGGGAGCACAAAAAGGGAGGGAAGGAGAGGGGGGGAGGGGAAGGGAGCATAAAAAGGGAGGGGCTAGAAAGGGAAGCATCTCAAGGGAGGGGACTAGGGGGACTGACCTAAAGTAAATCACTGGTTCAAAAGGAGAAAGCTAAAGAAGAAAGGTCAGAACTAGGGGAAGACATCAAAATGCCAGCGAATCCACAAATAACAATCATAACTTTGAACGTGAATGGGATGAACTCACCCATAAAACGCAGACAAATAGCAGATTGGATTAGAAAACAAAACCCTACCATATGTTGTCTTCAAGAAACACATATGAGACGGGTTGACACTCACAAGGTTAGAATTAAAGGTTGGAGTAAGACCTTTTGGGCCTCAACCGATAGAAAGAAGGCAGGAGTTGCAATCATGATATCTGACAAAGCCAAAGTACAAATAGACCTGATCAAAAGGGACAGGGAAGGTAAATATATTCTGCTAAAAGGAAGTATAGACAATGAGGAAATATCACTAATCAACATGTATGCACCAAATGGTATAGCATCCAAATTTTTAATAGAGAAACTAGGAGAATTGAAGGAGGAATTAGACAGTAAAACCATATTAGTGGGAGACTTGAACCAACCACTATCAAATTTAGATAAATCAAATCAAAAAATAAATAAGAAAGAGGTAAAAGAGGTGAATGAAATCTTAGAAAAATTAGAATTAATAGACATATGGAGAAAAATAAATAGGGACAAAAAAGAATACACCTTCTTTTCAGCACCACATGGCACATTCACAAAAATAGATCATACACTAGGTCATAGAAACATGGCACTTAAATGCAGAAAAGCAGAAATATTAACTGCAGCTTTTTCAGATCACAAGGCAATTAAAATATTGATCGGCAAGGGTACATGGAGACCCAAATCAAAAATTAATTGGAAATTAAATAACATGATACTCCAAAACCATTTAGTTAGAGAAGAAATCATAGAAACAATTAACAATTTCGTTGAAGAAAATGACAACGGCGAAACATCCTTTCAAACCTTATGGGATGCAGCCAAGGCAGTACTTAGAGGAAAATTCATATCCCTGAGTGCATATATTAACAAATTAGGGAGGACAGAGACCAAGGAACTGGAAATGCAAATCAAAAAACTTGAGAATGAACAAATTAAAAACCCCCAGAAGAAAACCATACTAGAGATCCTAAAAATTAAGGGAGAAATTAATAAAATAGAAAGTGACAGAACTATTGAGCTAATAAACAAGACTAGAAGCTGGTACTTTGAAAAAACAGACAAAATAGACAAAGTACTGGTTAATTTAATTAAAAAAAGGAAAGAAGAAAGGCAAATTAATAGCATCAAGGATGAAAAGGGGGATCTCACCTCAAATGAAGAGGAAATTAAGGCAATCATTAAAAACTACTTTGCCCAACTATATGGCAATAAATTTACCAATCTAGGTGATATGGATGAATATTTACAAAAATATAAATTGCCTAGACTAACAGAAGAAGAAATAGTTTTCTTAAATAATCCCATATCAGAAATTGAAATCCATCAAGCCATCAAAGAACTGCCTAAGAAAAAATCCCCAGGGCCTGATGGATTCACCAGTGAATTCTATCAAACATTCAGAGAACAGTTAACCCCAATATTACACAAACTATTCGACATAATAAGCAAAGAGGGAGTCCTACCAAACTCCTTTTATGACACAAGCATGGTACTAATTCCAAAGCCAGGCAGGCCAAAAACAGAGAAAGAAAACTATAGGCCAATCTCCCTAATGAATATAGATGCAAAAATCTTAAATAGGATACTAGCAAAAAGACTCCAGCAAGTGATTAGAAGGGTCATCCACCATGATCAAGTAGGATTCATACCAGGGATGCAGGGCTGGTTCAACATTAGGAAAACTATCCACATAATTGACCACATCAACAAGCAAACCAACAAGAATCACATGATTATCTCAATAGATGCAGAAAAAGCCTTTGATAAAATACAACACCCATTCCTACTAAAAACACTAGAAAGCATAGGAATAGAAGGGTCATTCCTAAAAATAATAAACAGTATATATCTAAAACCATCAGCTAATATCATCTGCAATGGGGATAAACTAAATCCATTCCCATTAAGATCAGGAGTGAAACAAGGATGCCCATTATCACCTCTATTATTTGACATTGTATTAGAAACACTAGCAGTAGCAATTAGAGAAGAAAAAGAAATTGAAGGCATCAAAATAGGCAAGGAGGAGACCAAATTATCACTCTTTGCAGATGACATGATGGTCTACTTAAAGAATCCTAGAGATTCAACCAAAAAGTTAATTGAAATAATCAACAACTTTAGCAAAGTTGCAGGATACAAAATAAACCCACATAAGTCATCAGCATTTCTATATAATTCCAACACAGCTCAGCAGCAAGAACTAGAAAGAGAAATCCCATTCAAAATTACCCAAGACAAAATAAAATACTTAGGAATCTATCTCCCGAGACAAACACAGGATCTATATGAACACAACTACAAAACACTTTCCACACAACTAAAACTAGACTTGAACAATTGGAAGAACATTAACTGCTCATGGGTAGGACGAGCCAATATAATAAAAATGACCATCCTACCCAAACTCATCTATCTATTTAGTGCCATACCCATGGAACTCCCAAAAATTTTTTTTACTGATTTAGAAAAAAACATAACAAAGTTCATTTGGAAAAACAAAAGATCAAGGATACCCAGGGAATTAATGAAAAAAAATACAAAGGAAGGGGGTCTTGCAGTCCCAGATCTCAGACTATATTATAAAGCAGCGGTCATCAAAACAATTTGGTACTGGCTAAGAGACAGAAAGGAGGATCAGTGGAATAGACTGGGGGCAAGCAACCTCAGCAAGACAGTATATGACAAACCCAAAGATCCCAGCTTTTGGGACAAAAATCCACTATTTCATAAAAACTGTTGGGAAAATTGGAGGACAGTGTGGGAAAGATTAGGCTTAGATCAACACCTCACACCCTACACCAAGATAAATTCAAAATGGATGAATGACTTGAACATAAAGAAAGAAACTATAAGAAAATTAGGCGAACACAGAATAGTATACATGTCAGACCTTTGGGAAGGGAAATACTTCAAAACCAAGCAAGAATTAGAAAGAATTACAAAATGCAAAATAAATAATCTGGATTACATCAAATTAAAAAGTTTTTGTACAAACAAAACCAATGTAACCAAAATCAGAAGGGTAGCAACAAATTGGGAAACAATCTTCATAAAAACCTCTGACAAGGGTTTAATTACTAAAATTTATAAAGAACTAAATCAATTGTACAAAAAATCAAGCCATTCTCCAATTGACAAATGGGCAAGGGACATGAACAGGCAATTCTCAGCCAAAGAAATCAAAACTATTAATAAGCACATGAAAAAGTGCTCTACATCTCTTATAATCAGAGAGATGCAAATCAAAACAACTCTGAGGTATCATCTCACACCTAGCAGATTGGCTAACATGACAGCTATGCAAAGTAATGAATGCTGGAGGGGATGTGGCAAAGTGGGGACATTAATTCATTGCTGGTGGAGTTGTGAATTGATCCAACCATTCTGGAGGGCAATTTGGAACTATGCCCAAAGGGCGATAAAAGACTGTCTGCCCTTTGATCCAGCCATAGCACTGCTGGGCTTGTACCCCAAAGAGATAATGGACAAAAAGACTTGTACAAAAATATTCATAGCTGCGCTCTTTGTGGTGGCCAAAAATTGGAAAATGAGGGGATGCCCCTCAATTGGGGAATGGCTAAACAAATTGTGGTATATGTTGGTGATGGAATATTATTGTGCTAAAAGGAATAATAAAGTGGAGGAATTCCATGTGAACTGGAACAACCTCCAGGAAGTGATGCAGAGCGAAAGGAGCAGAACCAGGAAAACATTATACACAGAGACTGATACATTGTGGTACAATCGAAGGTGATGGACTTCTCCATAAGTATCAATGCAATTTCCCTGAACAATCTGCAGGGATCTAAAAAAAAAAATACTACCCACAAGCAGAGGATAAACTGTGGGAGTAAAAACACCGCTGAAAAGCAACTGCTCGACCACAGGGTTGGAGGTGATAAGACTGAGGAGAGACTCTAAATGAACACTATAATGCAAACTCCAACAACAGGGAAATGGGTTCGAGTCAAGAACACATGTGATAACCAGTGGAATCATGCGTCGGCTATGGGAGAGGGAAAGGCGGGGGGGGGGGGGGGGGGGGGGGGGAGGGGAGGAAAAGAAAACGATCTTTGTTTCCAGTGAATAATGTATGAAAACGACCAAATAAAATAATATTAAAATTAAAAAAAAAAAAAAAAAAAAAGAATATTCATAGCTGCGCTCTTTGTGTTGGCAAAAAATTAGAAAATGAGGGGATGCCCTCCAATTGGTGAATGGCTGAACCAATTGTGGTATATTCTGGTGATGGAATACTATTGGGCTCAAAGGAATAATGAACTGGAGGAATTCCATGGGAACTGGAATGACCTCCAAGAATTGATGTGGAGTCAAAGGAGCCGAACCAGGACAACATTATACACATTATACACATCAGTGACTGATACACTGGTAAAATCAAAAGTAATGGCCTTCTCTCCTAGCAGCAATGCAATGATCCAGAACTATTCGGAGGAACATATGAGAAAGAACACAATCCACATCCAGAGGAAGAACTGTGGGAAAAGAAACACAGAAGAAAAACAACTGCTTGATCACATGGGTTGGTGGGGCTATGACTGGGAAATGTAATAGAAATGGTTACTTCATCTTTTATTACAGAAAGTCGACCCTAGAAGATCACCCTAGTGCAAATATTAATAATAAGGAAATGGGTCTTGTTCAATGGCACATGTTAAACCCAGGTGAACTGAGTGTCAGATATGGGAGGGGGTACAGGGAGGGGAGGGAAGGAACATGAGTCTTGTAACCATGGAAAATCATTCTAAATCATCTAATTAAATAAAAATTTTAAAAAAAGAACAGAGATTTGGTAGATATCCATAGTTAAGGTTTGGGAAGAAAAAAGTGAACAATGAAGACTAGAATGTTCACAAATGGAGAACTTGACAAGAACAATGTCATAAAAGCCATGAGAACAGAAAGTCAGAAAGTATTCAGAAAAAAGAGGTAGTTGCCATTATCAAAGCCATGGAAAGGTCAAGGAGGAAAGGAACTGATAAAAGGCCAATGGCAATTACTTCCTCAAATATGCTACAAAACCATCATTAGGAAGTTTGGTATATTCAATGCCAAAATATCATAGGCACTACTTTGGACCTCGCAATACCTATAAAAATTTAAAGCATTTTTAGTTCTTTATTTTAAGAACTATAAACTATATTAGATTAGAACTTTCTTAAAGGGCAAAATTTATGTCTTATTCATCTTGATTTTTTAAAAACTCTTGGAAATTTGTTATTAAAATATTTTTTAAAAAGAAAGAAAATGTTTACTAAATAAATGATCTTTTAACTAGCCTGATTCATTCAGCTACTTTTCTTCTTCTGCCTTATAACATCAATTGTTGTGATGAGATTCTTAGTGTGGGAATGAGGGGTTTAAACCATAGCATACTTATTCTGAGTAGATGGCAAAATAAGTCTGTTAAAAGACTCTGATAATTACAAAATATTAAAGCAGTGATAAAAGAAACAAACAAGCACCAAGTAGTCATAATTAAGATATACCCAGAAAATTAGGGAACTGAATTACCTGTCAAAAGTCAGCACCAGAGCAATTTGGCAGGACATGTTGTTTTCTAACATTACTGGTATTAATAATTCACAAACCACTCAAGTATCATTCTGACAACAAGGCAATTCTATGTTATAGGCTATCTGGAATTAAAATGAATTACATTATATATGTGTGAACTCTTACACATATCAATGTTCCAAAATCATTCTATATTCCTTTTTTACTTTAACTCCACTCCTGTTTTAATTACTGTAAAACAACTAATGTTTTTTTTTAATTCCCTATGAGAGTTTTTTTTTTAATTAATCCTAAAGCATAGTGTAATGGAAAGAATAAAAGACCTTGAAATAGAAATCTGGGTTAAAGTGTTGGGGTTGTCACCCACAAAAGGTTCATAAACTGAAGCTCATCAGCTAACTTTTTTTCAGCTTTTGTTTCTTCATCTGTTTAAAAAAAAAAAAAGATAACTCTTACTACCTAACTCACAGAATGTAGTGAAGATCAAGTGTGATAATATATGAAACCTTTATGGGTAACATAAATTTCAGCTAGTAGTAGTAAAAATAATAGCAACAGCAAGTATTTTGTTTGGGTTCACAATGCAAAATATGGCACATGTATTCAGATGAATTCTGTGAGCATTACCTGAAAATAACCTATAAAAGTGACTTGTTTGCTAACAGTGAAGGAGTTCAGAAAAGACTACTACTCTGGTTTCCAGAAGATGCCTTCTTCCCCAAAGGGCTAATTCTAGCAAAAGCACTGAGATAAATGTAGATCAGCTGAAGGAAAAAAAATCAGGATAAAAACATAATGAATTTAGAGACAGAAAAGGTTACTTAGAGATCATCTAACCCACTGGTTCTCAAAATGTAATATAAACTCTGGGGTCCCTGAGGCCCTTTCAAGAAGTCCACAAAGTCAAAACTATTTTCATAATAAAACTAAGATGTTTTCTTTTCTAATATGGTAAATATTGATCGATATTAACTCAAGTAAACAAAACTCTCTGGGTGGAGGGAAAAAGAGTTTCTCAATGATTTTTAAGAGTATAAAAGGGTTCTGAAGCCAAAAAAATCTGAGAACATCTGAATTTATCCAACCTTCCCTTTTATAGATACACAGTTTTGTCTAAGAAACACAGTAAATTAGCTAAACCAGCATTTGAACAAGGAAGGTCAAAAAATAAGTAGGAAAGTCAAAATTTGAACCAGGTTCTCTGACTCTAGCTCTAATGCTTTCCATTAAACTACTCTGAAACAACTCCTTTGCTGAAAATTAACATTTTAAAATTGTGTTTAGCACTAACAAGTTTGTCAACTAGAAAAGGCATGGCAATAAAATGCAAATATCCTATACACCAACACAACTTCTGGTTAAATTCATCACACATAATATCCTCACAACTGGTAAAGAAGTACCTGTATTTAGCACAGTACCGGACATATATAGCAGGTGCTATGTAAATGCTAAATATTATCATTACTATCTGAGGCAATCAATTCTGAACAACAAAATGAAATATCATAATCATATTTCAGCAAAATGCTCAAATATGCAAATGAATCTGTGATCTCAGTCCTCAACTGGAAGACACTCCCAGCTATTGACATAATGAGGCCATCCATGCCTGTTCATCCTATGCAACTCTTGTCCATGCTCTCCCATAAGTTCACCCCAGGGAGTCCATGCAAAGTAATGGACACCCATTCTCACTTTCTCCTGACATCAACAACACCTCCGGAGCACTCTTATCACCCTTTGTTTCTGCCACATAACTAATTCAATCTTTTTTATTATCTATTTTTGGATTACATCTTTTACTCTTATTTTTCTTCTTCCTCATTAGCTATATATTACAACCTACTCATATTCACCATGTATTTGTCCCATGGCTGTCTTTGTGATATCCATTTTCAATTCTATAGATATTGTTTGAATCCCATATCTTATAGCACTACAGAAACACTGGCAGAATGTTGGTATTAAGAAAATAAACCTGTATTTCCAGAAGCTTGAAGTCTTTAAAATTTTGTTAAGGTAACTGAATCTGTTCTTTTTGTTCAATTCTGGACCCAATTCACTCTCCATTTGAATTGGCTGGTCCCAATATACACATCGATAGACAAACTCGATAGATTATATATCCAAAAACGTGTTAGAATATGGACAACAGATATTCTTTATCCTCCATTTTAAAGATGAGAAAACTGAGGCAAGACAGAAGTGGAGTGGCTTGCCAAGGTCAACCACTAAGTGTCTGAAGCAGAATTTGAATTCAAGTCATCCTGATTCCATGCCCTGGACTCTAAACATTGTATCACCTAGCTTCCAGGATAATTGCTCCAGTATAATATTCGTCTTTCTGAGTACAGTGAAATGGTTTCAAATGCAAGGCATCATTTCTCAGCAATACAGCTCTGCCCTGTAGAATTGATTCTAAATGACCACACCAAAGGAAGTCTTAATTTCCTTTTAATACAATTTATACCTTTGTTATATATCTCCAAGGGAAGTCAAATCTCATCATGTACTGCTTCATTCATTCTATGGTGAGTGTTTAAGAAAAAAACAAACTTCCTCTGGGGCAAAGTGCCACTTTCTCTGTTATTTTTCATCATAATGATATGTTTTTAAACAAGATCCTAAGTACCAAGTGTAAGATTTCTAAACATGTTTAGACAGCATGTACAATTCCAACCTTAATTTTTAATGCTATCCTATATCATCTCTTTATACACCACATTTTTTCCTCAGTCAAATGCCAAAATTAGCTGCTGCACTTTTTAGACCTGTTGGCAAAAGTTGTTTTATGCTTTTACATTCAACTTGATTCCAACTGAAATACTTATTTCTCAATTAAATTACCTTTTAAACCACTCTGCCCTATTATATGAATTCTCCAGTTTCTTATTCCTTTCAAATTGGCTTATTTAAAAAATTGTTTTTAATATGGATAGTATTTCAGCCCTGACTACAGATCACTGGTCTGAAAATCATCAACGAAAATGGAGATGGCTTAGGAAACTAAAATCTCATCTAGTATATGTTAATCAAGATGAAATTTATTTATAGCATGGTATTTTACAGCCCTAGGCACCAAACTGGATCAAAGCTAAAAACTCTGGGAATTGAAGCTATCCTAAGACTACAGAATTGTAACAGAAGTCACTTCCTTATCTTAGGGATGCCCAGGGCCCTGAGATAATAGGTTTCCAACTTTAACCAGAACAAGATTCACATTGGTTCCTACTTCTGGCCCATAGTAGCTTGGGCAAGCCACTTCCTCCCTTTAGGCCTCACTTGACTTTTAAACAAGAAGGATAAACTAGACCACTTTTAAGGTCCCTTAGAGTTTTATATCTATGGCCCCATAATTCTAACCTTCTCCTAACACCTTGAAACCTAAACAATCCCAGGACTTGCAAACCTATGCAAAGCAGCTCAGCTAAAGGCTAAAAACCGAGGTCAAAAGTTCTTGACTTAAAATGCTTGAACTTGTTATTTTAATATTCTTATAACTATATCTCAATGTAATTGGTTTCATTTGTAATCCTCTGTGTTTTATTGTATATAATTCAAAACATAATTTTGAGGAAGACTATAGGCTTTGCCAGCCTACCAAATGGACCAATGGCATAAAAAAGGTTAAGCATTTCAGGTCTAGATAAAATTAAAGTTTCCTGTGGTGAATCCTAATTTAAGGGATGGGAAAAGTTCAAAAGGCAAGACTAACCCCTCAAATAGGAATCATACAAACTCTGCTGTTGACCACTAACTTTCCCTTTTTAATGCCCTCATATGGCCCCATCTGTATAATCTCTCTGGGCCTCTCTGTTTCTATGTCTCTTTCCCTATCTCCAAACATTAATTACCTGTAGCTCTTACTTGGCCCATTGTTTGTTTATACTGTGAAGGCCATTTTATTGTGATTTAATGTATTGTGTATGTATTCTGCCTAATTAATTGAGAACAAAGGAAACATCTTCTGTCCCCTCTTTGTATCCCCAGAGTTTCTTGGCCAGAGTAAGTAGCACAATGTATAGAGCACCAGTACTGGAGTCAGGACTGAGTTCAATCCAGGCTCTAATACTTACTAGTTTCATTATTCTAGGCAAGTCATTTAAACTAACACTTGCCTCAGTTTCTTCATGTGTCAAATGGGGATAATAGAACATACCTCTCAAAATTGTTGTGAAGATCAAATGAGATCACTGTAAAGCATTTAGCACAGTGCCTAGGACACAGTAAAGATGATATAAATGCTTGATAACAAATGTTAGCAATTCTTTGTAGTAGTAGTTATCAAATGTTGGTGGATAATAATATTTTATATTTGTAAAGTACTTGAATGCTAACAAGAATCTAGCATGAACATTTAATTTTATTTTCAGTTTTTTGAGGTGAATCAAACAAGTGTCACTCCTCTTTTAAAGACGATAATGTAGAAGCAGATTTCAGAAAAAGGACAAAGGATAAAGGTAAGCTAAAATCATAATAGTTCACATATTCACAATACTGAGATCTTTTGCTATGGAATTTATGAGATTTTTCTCCTCAGTTAACAAGTTTTAAGTAGCAACAAGAGGAAGCAGACTGGATTTGGAGACAGAAAAAAAAAATGGATTAAAATTTCAGCTTTGAGACTCCCTGCTGATGTGATCTTGGGCAAGTAACTTCAACCTTAGTTCCAATTTTTTCATTGTTTAAAATCAGATAGTTGACTAGAGAATTCTAAGGTAACTTCCATCTCTAAATCCCATGATTCTTTGGGATCCTGTCAATCAAGAGATGAATTAAAAAAATAACATTTTTATTTCTTTAAAAAAGAAAAAAATTCAAAATATCAATCGTCAACATAGCATTTTGAAAAATGGGTCACCTACTACATAATCAAGTTCTTTCATTTATAAAGAAAGAGGTGATTCTCAGAGAGGAGAGGACTAGATAAAGCACTTGTTTTATGGGATTATTTGTTGTCTAAAATTAGTTGGAGCCAAATCAATAACCAATTGTTTCTATGGCCTATCTACTGGGACAAGGAAATAGCTTTGTTATATAAAGCCTCTGTAATGATATGCTTGTAATGGGATTTTACCCAGGGTTTTCAAATATCATGCAGCTGCCAATATCCATTTTAATTAGCCCCATTTCAATTTCTCTGTATCATACTCACCCCCATTTCATTCTAGGGCTCTCTATATCACTAAAGTAACAATATAAGATTACAGAATGTGATTCTGGAGACAGACACTAAAGATCATCCATCCTAATTCTCTTAATATATATATGTACATATAGAATATATGTATATATAGTGAAATTTAGATTACTCCACACTACTTAGATCTTACTTTATGGTGAAGATAGAATTATAATCTCCTGATTGAACAATGAAAGTATTTAGTTCTTACTTTATAGTGAAGCTAGAACTTTAAACTAAGTCTATTTTAAGGTCTTAATACAAAAAGGTGTTAAGTAACTATAAAGGGTAAATTAATCACAAAAAAGGTCAAGTAACTAACAAAAGGTGAACTTAACAAAGAAGTGTTAAGTAACTCAGAAGATATAATATAATCAAAGAAGATGAGAACTAAAGAATGGGCAGTCCTGGAGTAAAGCCCCTGATGTGATTGGTAGATGTGAAAATTTAGAGGAGGGGACACAAGAGTAAACAGTCTTATGTGTTCAAACTTGTATTTCACAACTACTCAACTTTGGATCCACTGTTCATGTCAGATTAGTTTAATACTCTACTACCACTGCTTCACTCATATATCTCATGCTAATTCTATCCTCTGGCTTGTTCATACTGTTCCCCACATCTGGATGCCCTCTCTTAAGGCCTTAAGTTTTACATATCCTTTAAAACCAAGTTTAACTTTCCACACCAATAAAATTAGATCCAAACAATTGGGAAAACATTACTTGTTCATGGGTAAGATGAGCAAATATAATAAAAATGACAATCTTATCTGAATTAACTTATTTATTCAGTGCCATACCTATCAAACTACCAAAAAAAAAAAACTATTTCATAGAATTAGAAAAAATAATAAAATTCATCTGGAAGAATAAATAGATGAAGAATATCAAGGGAACTAGTAAAAAGATGTGAAGGATCATGGCCCAGCAGTAACAGAATTTAAACTGTACTATAAAGTATTGATCATCAAAATTATCTGGTACTGCCTAAGAGATAGAAGAGTTGATCAATGGAATAGTCTTGGGGTAAATGACCTCAGCAATCTACTGTTCAATGAACCCAAATATCCAAGCTTTTAGGATAAGAACCCACTATTTGATAAAAATTGCTGGGAAAATTAGAAAACAGTATGACAAAAATTAGATTTAGATCAATATCTCACATCCTATGCCAAGATAAGTTCAAAATGGGTATATGATTTAAACATAAAGAGGCCTATTATCAGTAAATTAGGTGAACATGTAATAATGTACCTGTCAGATCTTTGGAGAAGGGAAGAATTTGAAACCAAGAAGAAATAGAGAACATTACAAGATGTAAAATGAATAATTTTGATTATATTAAACTAAAAGATTTTGTACACACAAAACCAATGCAGCCAAAATTAGAAGGGAAACAATCGGGAAAAAAAAATTTATAACATAATTCTCTGACAAAGGTCTAATTTCTCAAATATATAAAGAACTAAGTCAAATGTATAAAAAAATCAAATCATTCCCTAACTGACAAATAGTCAAGGGATATGAATAGGCAGTTTTCAGATAAAGAAATAAAAACAATCAATAATGACATGAAAATATCCTGATTAGAGAAATGCAAATCAAAACAATTCTCAGATACCACCTTAGACCTAGCAGAGTGACAAATTGGATAGTAAAGGAAAATAATAAATGTTGGAGGGAATGTGGCAAAACTGGGACACTAATGCCTTGTTGATGGAGTGTTGAATTGATCCAACCATTTTGGAAGGTATTTTGGAATTATGACCAAAGGGTTTTAAAAGAATGCATACCCTTTGATCCAGCAATGCTACTAGTAGGTTTGTATCCCAAAGAGATAAGAAAAAAAGGGGAAAGGATCTGTTTGTACAAAAATACTTATAGCTGCGGTTTTTTTGTGGTAGCAAAAAATTGGAAAATATGGGGATGTTCTTCAATTGGGGAATGGCTGAACAAATTGTAGCATATAATGGTGATAGAATACTATTGTGCTATAAGGAATGATGAATTGATGGGTTTCCATAAGAACTGGAAAGACCTACTTGAACTGATGCAGAGTGAAACAAGCAAAACCAGGAGATAATAAATATACAGTAACTGAAACATTGTGGGACAATCAAATGTAATGGACTTTGCTACTAAGAGCAATGCAATGAGCAGGACAATGCTGAGGAACTTTTGAGAAAGAATGCTATCCACATCTAGAAAAAGAAAAAGAAATGTGGGAGTAGCAATCCAGAAGAAAATATTATCTTGTTTATATGGGTATATGATTTGGGGTTTTGGTTTTAAAAGATTACTCTATTACAAAAATGAATAATATAGAAATAGGGTTTGGGTGATAATATATGCAGAACCCAATGGAATAGCTTGTCAACTCTGGGAGTGTAGAGGGAAGAGGGGAGGGAGACAATAAGAATCATGTAACCAGGGAAATCTGGGTAACTCAGTGGATTGAGCAGCAGGCCTAGAGATGGGAGGTCCTGGGTTGGAATCTGGTCTTAGCCACTGCCTGACTATGTGACCTTGGACACTTAAGTGACTTAACCCCCATTGCCTAGACCTTACTGTTCTTCTACCTTAGAATCAATACACAGTATTGATTCCAAGGCAAAAGATAAGGGCTGATTTGTTTGTTTGTTTGTTTTTAATCATGTAATCACAGAAAAAGAAATTAAAAAATAAAATCTAAAAAAATAAATAATTAAGTTAAATATATGCCCTTCCTTATGGTCTTAAGTTTTACATTTCCTGTATTTATTTATTTTTTTGAGGCCCTTACCTTCTATATTAGAATCAATATTATGTATTGGTTCCAAGGCACAAGAGCTGTAAGGGCTAGGCTATGGGGGTTAAGTGACTTGCCCAGGCTCACACTGACAGGAAGTGTCTGAGGTCAAATTTGAACCTAAGACATCCTGTCTCTAAGCCTGGCTGTAAATCCACTGAGCCACCCAGCTGCACCCTACATTTCCTTTAAAACTAAGTTAAACAATAATTAATAAAACCAAGTTTAAAAAACATGGAGTTTTTAATGAAAACGCCTTTAAGTCATCCCTAAACTAATGCCATAAAAGCTCTTCTCTTCTATAAATAACTAAAGCACTCTGGTCCATCATACAACCTAGCACTAGATGATATTCCCTTGTGTTACTGCTTGTGTGTTTCATTGTCATCATAATTAGTCTCACTAACAGTGTCGTCCCTTTAGGGAAGTCATTGCCTCTTCTATTCATATCTCCAAGAGGACCAAGCACTGCTTACCACACATTGGGCACTTAAATACTTGCTCACTGACTATTTTCTTGGCTGAGTAGGATCACAATGTCATAAACACTTGGAGGACTTGCTACATGGTTGTGACGTCACTCAACTCAACAGAATTGGGAAGTAAAGTGCACTAGGAAAAGATATGTACTCCAGAAGTATATCTGGTTGAATGCAGCTGAGGAACAGAGTTATTTATATCTCCTACTATGCCACTACTGTCATAATTAGAGCCCAGGAAAATTCTTCTTGAATAAAACTGAAAGGCTCATTAGTCAAGTTTATCTCTGTCATCAGGTTCATCATAATTTTTTCTAAGGAATTTTCTGAAGTGCCAAGCAAGCCAAATGCATATAATTGTATGTTTATTTGCATTTGGTATATGTATATATATATATATATATATATATATATATATATATATATATATATATATATATGTGTGTGTGTGTGTGATATGACCAGCACCCCAAAGATCACAGTAATTCACAGGCACTATAGTATTATCAGTTGGTCAATGGATATAAAATAATCATTATTAAACTTAAAGGTTCCCTTCATTTTTAATCACAGGAAAATGTGATAGTAAAGAATATGAAATGTATATTCAAAAATATCTTGCATTAACATATAGCTAGCTCCAGACAAGAATTTCAAAGATTACATAATATTTTCATTTTCTACCTAATTAAGTGTAGAGATTTCACTATTTCAATACCTTTTAAAAGGAGGAAGGGGAAATAACTCTATACAGACACTGGCTATTGAGTGACTATCTCCTTAAATATGCTTTGCTTAAAAAAGTAATTTACATGCATGAGAAAGAAAATACTGCTGTTCTTTTGTATTCAATACATAAAGAGCCATAATTATGAAAGATAATCTATAGGCAATTACATTATACATATATACACAAATTTAAATTTCATTTACACACACACACACACACACACACACACACACACACACATCATGGGACCTTAGAATAGAAAGGAACTTTAAAAATCTAATCTGACTTTCAGCTTACAGATAAGAAAAGTGAAGGCCAAAAAGATAAAGATTTTCCTCTGATCATACAGCTAGCTAGTTAATAGTAGTTACCATTTAGTCTTTTTTCAGTCCTGTTGACATGGGCATCGTACCCCCAGAAGCTCAGGCAAACCATTATCAGGAAAATTCTTTTGCTCCCTTACATCCTCGTGACTCCTATCCTAAAACATCCAATGACCCCTATAGGACCCTGACATGATTGTCCTCCTTTGATCCTCCTTTAGATTAAGCTAAACAAAGAGATGCACCTCCAGGATACACCTCAATTCTATCAGGCTACATCTCAGACATCTGCCTGTCCCCTAAAACTAAGGAATCTTTCATGAGGGTCACTCCCTATGTCGCCAGGCAGACCCCAGTCAGATGACAAATCCCCCCACGGAATGCCTGAGTGGCTACCACTCTAGAGTCACGTCCACACTATGACACAGCATTTATTGTAAGAGTATAAAATCCCCAGAATTGATGGGTTCTGGGAGCAGCTTCCCATCTTGCTGCACCTATACTATCCTCCTTGCCAGAATCAATATTACTTCCTAAATTAATAAATTTCTCTTTTTATTTTTAAGCTAAGTTTTGGAGTCTTGCATTCTTGCAGAAAGGTATCCTTCCCAAACCCAAGGGGTGCACCTCTTTACCCCCACAACACTGTCTGACTCTTCATGATCCTGTTTGGGGTTTTCTTGGCAATCATTCTGGAGTGGCTTGCCATTTCTTTTCCAGCTTATTTTTAAATGAAGAAACCAAGGTAAATGGAATAAATGGCTTGCCCAGGGTCATATAACTAGTGTCTGAGGCCAGATTTGAACTAAGGCTATACAGACTTCAGGACTGAGACTCTATCTCTAGTGCCACCTAGATGGTATATTTAATGGCAGAGCATTCTTGAAATCTAGGACTCTTCTAGTGTTCATTCCACTATACTATGTTGTCTCCCATTCCTATTCCTTATGATCATGAGAGGAAAAAGTCAATGATTTGAATACCTACTTATATATTGCATATTGTATATCCTGTAATCAAATCTAATTATTTACCTAACACCCAATCAGGAAGATCAATTTATGAAATTACTTTTCTGTAGGAGATCGTAACTTATAACTAAAAAGGTTCTGAGAGTTCACTTAATTTAATTTCATTTTACCGATAAGGAAATTGAGATGTTAAGTGACTTGCCCAAGGTCACACAAGTAATAAGATGAACTCTATCAGAACTGATTTGGCCTAGTAAAGCTAGATATTCAGTCTCCAGAGCCAGTTCCCCCCATACGCACTTTTTAAAAAACTACATCACATACCACATAGCCTTGGCAATGATAAGTGATGTTCATAATATGACCAAAAGATAATACAAGTCTCTGAAGCGATTTCTTTTTTTTTTTTAACCCTTACCTTCTGTCTTGGAACTGTTTACTGTTTATTAGTTCCAAGACAGAAGAGTGGTAAGGGCTAGGCAATGGGGGTTAAGTGACTTGCCCAGGGTCACACAGCTGGGAAGTGTCTGAGGCCAAATTTGAACCTAGGACCTCCCATCTCTAGGCCTGACTCTCAATCCACTGAGCTACCCAGCTGCCCCCTCTGAAGCGATTTCTGAATCACAAATAGAAAAAACTATGGTAAATAAGGTTTCATGCTAATTACATTTCAGTATTATCATAATTTTTTTAAAATGGCAACCTATGAATGTTCCATATAATAGAGCACTTCAGTTTCTAAATATTCTCGACAAATGTGTATTTGCTCTTATACTTAAAAGTCTTTTCCCCTCTTAACACTGAATAATTAAATCATAAACTAATGTCTTATGTGTAAACAGATTAAGTTTTTGGTCATGTTACAGAGGTTCAGAGGCATTATTCCATAAAAAGTTTCTAACTAAGCATATTTTATAGCCACATATAATAGCTATTTATTTGTTCTCCCCTCCTTTATCTTCCTTCTTCAAAGCACATTATTTCCTTTTGGGCTCATTTTTTTTATATCTTCTTAGAGCTAAGGACTTGGCAATAAGGGTCAGAATTTGAACCTTGAAATCTCTAAAGCATAACAGTTTTCTCTGAGTTTCTGGTTCTATGAAATAACATCAATTCAAGTAATTACTGATATTTTAAGACACATAGGTACATGCAAACACACCACTTCAAATTCTGTTTGCAAAGTGCTTCATAAACATTATCATATTTGATCCTCAAAATAACCCTGTGATAGTAATGAAATTATCAACCTCAGTTTAAAAATGACAAACTAGTTCAGAGAAGTTAAATTGTTTATCTAATAAGTAACAAAGCATGGATTCAAATCCAAATCATAGGACTCTAAGCCCAGTATATTTTTCACTATATTGCTATTGGAATTATACCCATCTCAGCTCTAGTCACTGATGAGTATTTTAACATCCCAGTCAAAGTACCTAAAGCTTCAACACAGTTCTATATTATGGCATCATGTGCATGAAAAAATGTTTATGATTTTCATTTGCATTGAATTTCCATATGTGCAGATATATAGAATTCCTTCTTAGAGAAAGATTGTATTTTTTTTTCTTTTAACTGATTGTATCACTAAAGAGCCTTGCCCTTCATCAGACTGTGTATTTTAATTCATACTTTGATTCCTTCATCAATACCCTAGATCTTTCACATTCATAAAAATAAAAGTACAGGAAGACTTGCCAGTGCCTCCCTTGTTCACTTTGCCTTTATTATATTCAAATCAAAATCCCAAATTTGAGTTGGCATGTTGAAGTATGGGATTCATTCAATATTCTGGAAAGTAGGTTTGAATCTTTCTACTTTGAACAAATTATTTTTTGGAATTAACTACAAAACTTCCTTATAATAAACTCTAGGGAACAAGTGGTTTTTTTTTATCATTATTCAATTGGAGAAGAGTCATCTTTTTCTAAAATTTTCATTTAACCTTACTTAATTTGACATTCTTCTAGGCTATCATAAATATAACTAAGGTGAGATAGAAAAGAAGAAGACATTTTTTCTTCCCTTTATTCCACTTTTTTCTTTTTTGCATTTTTCCTTCATTCATAACAGACAACAAATAAACAACTAAATGAACTAATTATGACTCAAGGGAACTCCTAAGGGAAATAAAGGGTAAAAGTAGGAAGAATGACCAAGAGTCAAGAGTGGGACCATAATAAAAGAATTTTTTTAATTGTTCTTTTTTTTTTCAAAAAGAAGGAAACCTCTAACTAATATAAAGCATTAAAAAAAAGTTTAATGCTTTACAAAGATTATCTCATTTGGTATTTCCCATAACTCTTTGAGGTAACTGACAAATATTATTAATCTCATTTTATGAAGAAGAGGAAACTGGGCTTCACCAAATGAGGCACAAATCATTCTGTTCAAACAACTAAAACTCTTTCATATATAACAAGCTTTATACTTAAGATCTTCTAATTATCTTAATTGACAGAAAGGATGAAACCGCATACCTGTACTCTCCATGCCCCCTCCCCTCAGTTAAACAATATGTCCTTAGTCCAAATTCTGAAATGCTCTCTAGTGACATGGGGAGATTCAAATACTGATTTTTTAATGCTTTCCTCAGGGCCTTATATTAAATAGTCTCAGAAAACATAATTAAAAAGATAATAAAATAATAGAATAACATTAAGTGATATTTGAGGATCAAGTTAGAAAATGTTTTTAAGGCATTTTACTAATGTTAAAATGTTTTTAGAATGTCAGTTTTCATTATAATGGACATCAAAAGTGACTCAAATTGTCATCTTAAGAGTATAGATAAAAATTGTAAAATGGTCAATATGATTTTGCTAACCACCTTTAATGGGTATATTAATGCTGACAGAACTTTGGTCATCCCAGAAGATACCTTAATTACTTTTAGAAAATTAAAATATTCGGGAGAAATTATTTTCACTCAATACATCTACATTGGAAAAAGATTGTATAAACCTTCAAAAATACTTTTATAGTTAACAGTTTTAAGAGATCATCACACACTAACATAAACAACAATAAACTAAAATTGATAGTCAATGATAAAAAAATTGCAGACATTATGCGTCTTTTAACAGTTGGAATTTTTTTATATTTAACCCTATTGTTTCTCTATATAGCCCACCTATGACATAAATAATAAAAAATGCTCAATTTTGAGACATTAATATTTCAATTATAACAACTAAGGTATTGATGTATACATCCATTGGTTTATGGTCTGTGAGAATTATTATATACCATGCTTCTAAAAAAATATTGACTTCTACTGTCTTTGATCAATATTTAACTTCTGATCAAGATATCTTAACATTTACTCTCAAAGGAAGGCAATATTTCCCTTGCTTAACAACTGCCTTTGGTAGTGGTGATTAATAATAGAAAAGTTTAAGCCAATAAGAAAATCTTGGGTTCAAGCAAGCACATAGGAGATGATGTACATAAAATTTTTTGAGCTTTGAAAAAAATGTTGAAAATATTATGTAAGAGCAAATTATCATTAGAAGTCAGAACAGATTATAACATTTGAGAAACAGTTCATATCAGAAAGTCATGTGAATTTAAAGGTTGCTGGCAAGAGCTGGCATAGCTAGAATAAGGAAAAGCAGCTCTAGCTGCTAGGAAAGGGGGTAAAAATGTCTAAGATGATGAAGGAAGAAAAGATAATTGTCAGAAAAAGCACTGAGGAAAAGGCCATGAGTAAGACTTTTGCTTGGCAATGGTCTTGGTTTTTTGGTTGGCTTTTCTGTCAGAACACAGAGAATGAGATCATTATGAATGAACAAACATAGTACAACTGAAATTCTTTAGTCTTCCTATATGTCAATGTGGTTCAAAACTTGAGCAATAGATTAGGAATCAAAGAATTTTAGTGTAAATAAACAAATTCTGCTATCTATGCCTTATATGATCTTGGGCAAATCAAACTTCTCACTTCTGTTAGTTCCAGTTTCATCATCTGTAAAATGAAGGTTGGCATAGATCCATGATAGTAAACCTATGGCACACATGCCAGAGATGGCACAAATAGACCTCTCTGTGGGCATGCATGCCAAGGACTCAATGCCCCAAGGACCCAGTGCGCCCATCCCTGCAACACAGAATTCCCCAGAGTTCTTAACTAGAAAGCTGGAGGAAGGCACAGTTCGGTTGCTCCCTTCCTCCTCTCCCCAATAGGAATTAGTAAGCAGCTCTCTTCAAGACATCATCCCCCTTGTTGGATAAGATTGCCCTACCCCATTCAGAATACAAAGGCCTCTTCATTACCTTTGGCCTGGGTGAGAGATAAACAACTTATGTCTTTACTATCAGAAGCAACCAGAGTCTTTACTATACAAAGTATGTTTGGGATTTAGGGAAGTTAGCCTCTTCCCTGTTCTATAACCCCTTCTCAGTTTCTTTCACAGCAACCCTTGGCCATTTTAGTATATTCAATTTGCATTCAAAGGAGTGCCTGCCTGAGGGAAAACACAACAGTGGCCTGTCCTGTATCCAGATTAAAACCTGACTTCAGTCCTTGACTATTGGCTAAAAGGTTAATTCGGTGGATACCTACTTCAGGAAGGCTTAACCGTGATGGAATGAATGTGTCAGGATGATGTCATTTAACCTGAAGATTATATTTTCCTATGAATAAGGGGTTTTCTTGTAACCTGGGGCTTTTTTTTTCTGGTCACCTTTTTCTCTGTTTCTCAATAAGATTAAGTATTGCATTTGAAATGGCTTCTGGTTCCTTGAATATTGGCTAAAGAGAGTATACTTTGAAATTTTCAAAGTCCCCTCAATTTCCATTTTGGAGAGGAGTTGGGTTTGAGGGGATCATAGCTCATATAACTCTAGAGGGGCACAGAGTAAAGTACTTGTTCTCCCCCTCTTCCTACTGACTACATCCCCCACCCCACTACCCAGTAGTCCAATGGGAGTGCTTCCTCCCTTCCCTGGGTGGAGTAAGAGAGGGAAGCAGGGCAAACTCAGCATTCAGTGGGGGGGAGGAGCACAGAATGTACTGGGGGACAGGGGACACAGCACTTGGTCTGGGTCCTGGGATGGGGGCAGGGTCTGGCACTCCATCTCTAAAAGATTATCTATTTCTGGCCTAGATTATCTCTGAATCCACTTCTAGCTATAAACTTAATGAAGTAACTAATGCCAATTTGATTTGTTTGGTTTTTGAAAACTTTCAAACACAAAATGACCATAATGCTTTGCTTCAAAATTTATACAAAAAGGCAATTCATACCTCAGACAGTATAAAAAAAATTGTTGGTAAGTCATCGGGGACCATATATTTTCCCATTAATTTTAAAAGCCTTTAACATTGAATGCAGAAAGATTTTTGAAGACAAAAAGGTAATATTTTAGCATGTAAGTCCAGTTTTCTTCAGAAAGGGAAAATAATTCCTACATATTATACAGAAAATAATTGTGCTGTTAATGTATAACACATTTCACTTACAGAAGAGCTGAATTTAAAAGACTCATTTTCAGTAGCATTAATTTCAATTTCTGAAAATAAGAGAACTAGTTTTAAAAAATGGGCTTTGTGAGGAAAAAGTCTGAAAGGTTTTGTAGGACTTTACTATATGACTTTACAGTACTGAAATATGGGTTTGAAACTTCCTCCAGTTAATTCAATCATGTACCAACTTACATAGTCCCAAATTAAAGAGATATTTTTCATCCAAAGCAGGGCAAAAAGTTACCTGTATTAAGTAGAGTTGTTTGTGAATTGGGATTTTTTTTAAGGTTTTATTTAAAAAATACTTTTTAAAAGTACTTGTCACAGAAAGTGAAAGGCTGACAGTTTGCCCTAGCAGAGCTTGAAATGGAAGGTGTGAGTCATAGCAAGTAGGCCTGAGGAAATGGGGTATATTCAGCCTTTTGCTTCACCGGATCTTGAATCAACTTTTACCTTCATCAACAGAAGCCACTGAAAGCAAGAAAACCGATGGAGTGAAATCAGTCACAGAGGAAGTTACAAGGGGTTGTTTTTTCAAACAACAAAATGAAAGCAGACATGGAAAAGTTGGCAAAAAAAGTTCTTAACTTGATGAGAAGAGTTGGGATTTAAAGAGATTCAAAATTATCCTTTTTTCCGAAAGCACACAATAAGTAGAAAGAGAGCTCCATAGTCCTAGTATACATTTGACAAGGAGGTTGAAGATACAGTGAGAAAAGTAAAGCCTCAATTGTCATTCAGGTATTCTAAAAATAGATTATATTGATCAAAATCTACTGCCATTTATGGTAGGGAAAAAATGGTTAGGGAGAGAACTAAATAGCTTTCATTTTAGTCTTTGCATCTGCTCTTATAGAGTAACATCCAGACCACATCATTACTCGTCCTTCATTGTTATTTTTTTCATTTTAGATGTGGGCACTATCAGATTATACCTCTGACAAGGATTCACCATGTGCAGTGTCTCACAAGACAACTAAATGGCCCAGAAATAATTATGGAGAGAGGAGGAAATCAATGCTTAAAAAAGTGAAACACACCACCAAAATGGATAAAGTTCAATTTTTTTCTCTTTACATAGCTATTATTTCAAAGGAATTTAATGGCAATATCCTATAATTAATTTATTAAATAATAAATGAGACTACAATCTCAAAAAAGCAATCTAAACTTCCAAATTCTAGAATATGTACCACTTTCAAAATCCAACAATTTCAAGCTAAAGAAAGCCTCTAATTTTAAAAAGAAAATACCAAACTCAGCCTCTGTTGAAAACAGAGAAATACACATTCCTAAATAAGCACATTCTGAATTTGACCACAGAATAGTCATAGATTATGTAAAGTCAATAATTAACTCTCAGAAACCACAAATTTAGATAAAACAATGCTTCAAGAGCAGTTAGGGATGAGCTGTAAATTCATATCATAATATTGCTAGGAGAGTAGAAGAATAAAATTAATAATAGCTAACATTTATATAGCATCTCTCTATTTCTGGCATTATGCTAAGTAATTTTTACAAATATTATCTTGGGTGCTTAGACTTAGTCAAGTTAGGCGGCTTGGACATGTTAATAAACCCCAAGAATGTCAGTTAGTAAATTAGCATTTATTAAGTGACTCTTATGTGTCAAGCACTATGCTAAGCACTGGGAATATAAAAAAAGGCAAAAGGCAGTCCCTGCCCTTGAGGAGCTCATAATCTAATGGCAGAAACAATAAATAAACAAAAATGTACAGGATAAAGAGGAACTAATTAATAGAAGGAAGGCACTAGATCTAAGGAGGGTTAGAAAAGACTTCCTGGAGAAGTGCGACTATGATGAGGACATGAAGGAACCTAGGGAAGCTTGGATGCAAAGACAAAGAAAGAGAACATTCCAGGCCCAGGGGATAGATTGCTAGAGATGGAGTGCCTTGCTGTGGAAGAACAAAGAGGCCAGGATCACTGGAATGAAAAGTTTATGAAATGCAGTAAGTTGTAATAAGTCTTGAAAGGTAGGCATGGTTGAGGTAAACTGGGGAATAGATTATAAACGGCTTTAAATGCCAAAGTTAGGCCTTTGTATTTGATGCTGGAGGTGATAGGGAGGCTCTGGGTTTTACTGAGCAGAGGGATGGTTTGGTAAGGTCTTCACTTTAAGAAAATCACTTTGGCAACTGAAAGGAAGATGGACTTGAATATAGAAGACTTAAGTTAGGCAGACCCACCAGCAGGTTACTAAAATAATGAAAGTATGAGGTAATGAGGGTTTACACCAGGTTGGTAGCAGTGTCAGAGAGAAGGGGACATATCTGAGTACTGTGGAAACATTAGTAAGCACAGTAACTAATAAGAAGAAACACAGGTCATATTAAAGGAAGTTACCCCCCCCAAAAAAAAGAGGGTATGGGGACAGAAATTAGCAGAAGTAAACAAGAAGTAAAGATTTTCTGAGCTCACATCCCTACCCTGATGATTATCATTTGTGTGATATTAGGCAAATTACTTAAACCCTATGAAATTGTTTTTTCCATGAAAAAAATAAGAATTTTAGATCAGATGGTCTGTAAGAGACCTCCCAAGATCTAAAATAATTATCCTTCATAGGAATTAAAAGGAAGTGCTAATTCCTTCCTATCCAGGAATTCCTAATTCCTTCCTATCCAGGAATTCCTAACCTATAGTTTAAGATTTAGCTAAAGAGGACAACTCTCAGATGATACTGTCTTTTAACAAGGGGGAAAAAAAAGAAAGAAAAATACTGTCCATAACAGAAGATGGAACAATATACCTTTCAGAGAAATAGAGCAAAACAAAGGAAAAGCACAAACATTGAATCACACTTGTACTATACCTCAAATGAGAATCTCTTAGGGGGAAAATTGAATCTATTTAATAAACTTAAGCAATTATTTGAATTGCTAAAAGTAAGTGCAGTGTTTTGTGCAACAGTCTCTCCACCCTCTCCACTTTTACTTCACAGCCATCGATGCCTTCCATCTAGGTTCTGGCTTCATAGAACAGTGAAGTCAATCAGAAAGGCCTCAATATTTTTTCTTCTCCAGAGAATTGACAACCAAAGGCCAAGCTTAAGCTAAAGCACTCAAAGAAACACTGTGCTAAGTAATACCCATTTGATATGGGGATATGCGCTCCCCCTAGACACCCCAAAACCCCAGATTATGTCCCAAGTCAGAGAGTACATCAAAGACTCATTTTTCCTTGCATTCCAGCAGTGCTAAGGAAGGTGACTTTGAGCTAAGAGAAAGATCCCTTCTGGCCTCTCCCCTCATGCTTGATGAGCAAACATAGGTACCTCCCAGCTTACTCCTGATAAGCTCTATTTTATATCCCCATATCTAATTATCTTCTAAACTGGACAGTTCACCCTCTTTTGACATTGAGGCATAAGACATAACACATGACCCATCTCAGGTTCCAGAGACCCAGTAACATGCCATCATCATCCTATCTCTAGTCACATAGGCCCCCTTGTGGAAACGATATATAAAGCCCAAAACATGTCTCCTCTAGTATAGCGGTAGTCTCTTGGTGACCGAGAATGACGATTGTCTTTGTGCATTATCATCTATTGATGTACCCTCATGTGGCTTTGAAGTCCAAAGGCTGAGGTGCACAGTTTGTGGCACATGGGGCATGGGACGCCATTTGTTACGGGAGGTGCGGTTGTGGCCTGGTGTCGGCGTTCACGCGCAGTGGCAAGATGTCGACGTCGCTCATCTTCAAAGGTGGTGGCGGCATGGTGAATGTGGGTTCGCCAGCTGCTTCTGTCAGAGGCAGCGAGTTCTAGTTGCTGTAAACCTTAAAATTCCTTAGACTTATAAATGTTGGAAATTTCACCATTGGGAAATTTTATACTTGGAAAATTTCTTACTGATAGTCTATTGGAATGTGAACCCCATTGGCATGGGAGGTTCCTCCTCCTCCCTTCTTAAGATTACTTTAGGACAGAAACCCTTTGCTGAACAATGGAAAGGACTTTGACCTATGCTTAAGCATAGAACAGGAATTTCTTTGAGTCATGATTGATTTTAGAATTGATACAATGGAGATACTTGGAATCAATCTCCACCCTACTCAGTCCTAACAGGATTGAGTAAGGGCTGCAGCCTAGATCAAAATTTAATTATTCCAATCTCTACCCTACTCAGGTTAACAGGATTTAGGAAGGGCTGTAGCAAAGGATCAAAGATTTAATTATTTGAAAATATGGCCTTCAACAGACATGTGCAAAGCCAGAGACCTCTGGGCGGTCCTGGGTTAAGCTAGAGCCTCCATTGGCACAGGGAAATTGATGGACAGTGATTGGAGATGTGAGAACTGAGGAGAGGGAACTTGGATGGTTTCCTTAAAGAGAGAGGGGTCTGAAGACTCAGGGTGGTGGTTGAGGAGTTTGTCTGAGTGGTTGGAGTGTGCTCTGAGAAGCTTGCTCTGAAGGAAGCTGAAGGTGGGGGCCTCTGAGACTGTTTCTCCATTTTGGACACGTGAGTGAAAGGGACTGATCTCTTTTCTTTGCCCCAGCTATCTAAGGGCTCGGGCCTTTTGGCCCAGCCTAAACAGAAGGGGTATTTAAGCCCTATTCCCTTCTCTCCCCTTTCTCTTTCCCTCTCTCTCTCTCTCTAATTCCTTTCTTCCTCCTGTTTGTAATTAAACTCTATAAAAGGTTGACGGCTGACTTGAGTTTTCATTTAGGAATTACATAGCTGAATTCCTTGGCGACCTTAAATTTATATATATCAGTCTTTAAAGTGATTTCCATGTCACATTGCCTTGGTGTAATGCCAGCCCACTTCAAGTTGGACTTTAGCTGATCCTTGAATCTTTTCTTTGGCCGGCCTTGTTTCCTGAGTCCAGCTGACAGTTCACCATAGAACACCTGTCTTGGTATTCGCTGTGGGTCCATGCGGATGGCGTGTCCAGACCATAGGGGCTGGGTTTGGAGGACCATGACTTCGATGCTGTGGATTTGGCTCTGTCGAGGACTTCCTGGTTGGTGATTCGGTCCTGCCATTGGATCCTCATGATTGACAGGAGGGAGCTTTGGTGGAATTGCTCCAGCTGTTTCATGTGCTTCCAGTACAGTGTCCATGTCTCACAACCATACAGGAGCGAGCTGAGGACCGCTGCGTTGTACACTTTGAGCTTCGTCGCAGTGCTTACACCTCTGCATTGGAGGACTTTGCAGAGCAGCCACCCGAGTGCCTGGCTGGCCTTTTGGATCCTGGCATTGATCTCATGGTCTAGGGACCCATCATTGGCGATGGTGCTGCCCAGGTACTTGAAAGTGTTGACATTAGAAAGCTGCGTGCCATCAATTGTAATGCACAGCTGTTTCGTTGGCCTCCCTGGTGCAGGTTGGAACAGCACCTCTGTTTTGCTGAGGCTGATAGTCAGGCCAAACAGTTTTGTTGCGGTGGAGAACCTGTCCACAATGGTTTGAAGATGTCTCCTCTAGAGGATGTCTCCTCTAGGAGGCAGCATTCTAACCTCTCTGCCTCCCTCAGCAATCTCATTTGACTTAACCATCTGACTTACTTTCAAATTAATAAATCTCTTTAATTTTTAAGATAGCTTTTGGAGTCTGTCATTCTTTTTTTTAATTTCATTTAATTGATTAATTAAGAAAATTTTTCCATAGTTATATGATTCATGTTCTTTCCCTCTTCTCCTCCCACCCCTCTCTTGCTCAATTCCACTGGGTTTTACATGTGTCATTGATCAAGACCTATTTCCATATTATTGATATTTGCACTAGAATGTTCATTTAGAGTCTATATCCCCAGTCATATCCCCATTGACTCAGGAGCCTGTCATTCTTGACAAAGGCAACCTGTCCAGATTCAGGGTTTTACCTTGAAGCTCTCCTACAACACATTTGTTTACCAGAACTTGGTTTCTGTTTTTACATATCTTGTTTTTCCTTTTGTTCTCCAGTATGTATTCTTTTATCATCTTAAAAATAACCAAATTCATTTGAGGATTTTTATCATATGTGTATGTTTTTAATAACCTTGAAATGTTCTTAAAACTAATGAGTTATATTACAATATATAGAGGAGGAGAAAAACTGCTTCAAATGATACTTATGGATTCAGAAACCAAAAACCCCTCCTTCAAGAAACTGAGGAACCAAAGAGCATGTTGAATTATATTAAAAGCTTTAAAAGGAACTCATTTGGGGGGGCATGGTTTTATAATAGAGAAGTAGCTAAGTGGAACAAATAACCTGTTGCCTATTGCTTGTAAAGCTATTAAAGATATAGGCATAACTTATAAATTAACAACATTTCCTACAAAAAGTATAATATTTCTCTGATATCAACAATTGAAGTGAAAGAACAAAGACTCAAAATGTACACTAGAGGTTAAGTGGTCCAATACCTGGGGGCTGAATTAAGATAGGAACTTGGTTGTGAAAGATGGCGAAGATTATATATGATTTAAGAGAAAGCTTGGTAATGTTTGTGAAAAACCTTTTCCCAAGGAAAATATACTAACAGTCAAGAAACTTCAACACAGACCTCTCATTCTGTTGTAATGTTCTCAAAGTTCTACATCAAATCCATTGAGCTATAAAGTATATGAAACGGAACTCAAAGATCAATTGATATAATAGTCTTATTTTCCATACTGAGAAACTGAGGCCTACTGAGGAGAAATGTCTTAGGACATGAAATCACACAGAGGCGGGAGTAAAAATGGGCTTCTGACTTTCAAGTCCAATATTCTTTTCCTTAAAATATGTTGCTAGTCTTAATAATTTGGTAAGATGAATGGTTTTGGCTTCTTTAAGTGATTTCAGTAAGTCAATAAGCCTCCTCATGAGATTAGAAGCTCCTTAAGACCAAGGAGTGTCTTTTGCTCTTTTATGTATTGCCAGAGCTTAGCACAGTGCCTGGAACATAGAAGACACTTAATAAAAATGTTTATTGATTAATTGAATGAATTAACATTTGTTAAAAGAAAAAACAAACTACTATGTATCAGGCACAGTGCCGAGTGGTGAGAATACACTGAAAGGCAAAAGATAGTCCTTGCCCTGGAGATATTTTCTAATAATTTTCAAATTTATTTCACAAAAAATATCAAACTATTAAAATCATGGTTCCACACCCCTAATAATCAAATATTAAGGGATATTTCTAAAACAGCAGGCACACTTAAAGACATAGACTCATAGAATTTTAGGGCTGAAAGGATCCTTAGAAATCATATAATCCATCTCCCTCCTCGTATACATGAAGAACAAAAGACTGCAGAAATTAAGTTATCTAAGGCCATACAGTTGGCTGGTGATAGGCACAAAATTAGAAGCAAGTATTATCTTTCAGTCTACTTTTCTTTCTACCATATGTAACTCTCCATAATTTCACAAAGAATAACTTAAGTCACATATTAAATTTTATATTTTAAAAAATTTTTTCAACAAAATTTTATTGGTATTAGCTCTTAAAACTTATGGGCAAAACATTTTTAAGAGTCAAAAATCTCTGAATTTCATGATGAACAAAATTTTCACAATTCATAAATGACTAAGATTTGGAAATTGACTCAAATGGTGTACATATGTCAGAGAGGCAAACACATGCACAGAGGAAGATAAACATTTTTCATTCCTATACATTTTATGTTTAACATGACATATATAGTAGCATTTATAATCTTATAGGTATAATACACGACTAAGTGAAAAATATACAAAACAACAGGTGTAAGGTAAACATTGAGGTATAAAAAATTACTGAGCATTGTCCCAATTGAAGGTATAAAATGAATAACAAACTCTGAAATCAGATCTCAAAGACTTCCAAAGGCAGTGAAAATTAGAGGACTTCCATCCATCTTGATATCCACATAGGATAATCATGACTTAGCTAGATCTCACAAGCTATTTCTACTACCACTGCACAATGCTTTTCACAATGTGAAAAGTGCTTAATAATTTCGTTTCACTAAGTAGAAGTAATTACAAAGGGACCAGATTTTAACCAATAAAAAACATATTACCATAGTGTATATAATGGGAACCTTGGGAAACACTGACAATGATTGAATTATAAATCATGATAAATAATGAGAGGAAATGTCTGGAATTAGATGACAAGTACCGTATTCTCTGGAGAGGGAAGATTTCAGAGCGTCAACTACAGGATAAGCAGGAACCCATACTCCCAAGATTCTACCTTGAAAAGTTAGATTAAGAGAAACTTAAGGTTCTCAAAAACAAAATTCTAACTACACAAAACCAAAGTTTTTGAATAAGAAAAAGTAATTATCTAAAGACACCAAATGTCACAAGTGCAGAATTCATTGACAAACTAAGACTTTTAAAAGTTTTGCATGGAATATAGAAGCAATGATTGAAAGAGGGAAGGGAAAAGAAATTAAAAGAACAATAATCTAAGAGAGTTCTTTGGATTGGGGAATGGTTGAACAAAATGTAGTATATAAATATAATGGAAAATAATTGTGCCATAAGAAATAGCAAAGGAGACAATTTCAGAAAATCCTAGCAGTACAAGCTGATGCAGAATGAAGTATGCAAAACCAGAAAAACAAATTATAAAAAGAAAACAACATTAAAACAATTTTGAAATATTTTAAGAACTCTGATGAACCATGTTTCCAGAGGACCTATATGGCAAAACATATTATAAAATCCTCACCAAGAGATCATGGAAATAAGATGTAGAAAAAGACATGCATTTTCATGGCAGGACCATTATGGGATTCATTTGTTTGACTATGTTTTCTTGTTACAAGACTTTTTTCCTATTAACTTTTGACTTTTAATTCAGTGGGGCAGGGGTTCTCGAGATTGGGGGAAAGTGATGCTTAAAAAGAGCGTAGGATGAAACTAACTTTTTATTAATGGGAAGAAAAGAACAGAAGGAAGCACAGACAAGGAGGAGCATTCTAAAAGTAACAAGTAAAATGTATTTAGTTACACACATGCCAATTTAAAGGTTCATCTTTTTGTTGTTTTTCCTGAAGAAGTATTCCTTTTAAGTTCAAGATTTTAAAAATTCAAACAAAAATAAAAACAAAACAAATATGTACTGTAGAAATGGTAAATGTTCTGAATACAGAGAAGCATGGGAACTAAATGAATTGATACAGACTAAAGTAAGCAGTTGCTGTTCCTAACCCACAAGTTCCATGTATGCCTTTGTCCTCTCAGTTCCCCATTCTAAGAATGATCTCTCTTCCAACCTCTGACTCAGACTCCTGGGCTTTCATTAAGACTCAAATGAAGGGCCAACTTCTCCAGGAGTCCTCTCCTGCACTCCTCTCTGCTCTGTTGTAGCTGATGCCAACCCTTCCAAAGTAACCACCTATCTACTCTGCATTTATCTAATGTTCTGGTTTAGATGTATTATCTCTCCTATTAGAAAGGTAAGCTCCTTGAAGGCAGGAACTGTTTTTGCTTTTCCTTTATATCCTCAGTCCTTGGTACAGAGTCTAGCACATAATGATGAGCACATAATAAGTGCTCATTAATTGATTTAATTTGCTTAACTTCATTACCATCCTCTCTCTTTCTTAAAGCCTGCTTCCCATGTACCCTGCTTCTGACCTTTACACTGGCCCTTCCTCCTTTTGGGAGGGTATCCTATCTGATTGGGAGCAAAAATTAAACAGTAATTTTTCACTGAGGCCCAGTACATGAGGCACTAGTGACCTGAGTCCAATTCATCCATATCACTTCTCACATTTAACCATTTTATACATTTATCAAGTATGCTTTAAGAGCAGAGCTCCATCCAGAAGAGACAGTGCCTCTCATATTCTACCCTATAATCCCTTCTCTATCATAACAAGGTAACTCTTCCTAGGAGCATGGAAGAGAGGCTTTGACAGAAGCCACTCTCTGCCTCAAAGAGGAAAGAAATTATAAAAAGGGCTCAAAATAGTGCAAGCCTGAAAAGCTGAATCCCAGCCACTATAATTATAAGTATTTTTATCTATTTCCCAAAAAAAGAGAACTAGATCATTTTCCAAGTGTCCCTCTGAGGGCATTCATCTATTCTTGCTCAAGAAATGAAATCCAGACATACCACCAAAAATAAGGCCTTTAACAGCACTGATATCCCTACAGACACCAGAATTCACCATGGATAATACAAACCAAAACCATGTTTCCTATCAACATCAACAGGTAATCAAATCAAAAAAGGGGCTAATGCCAGAAGTCAATGAATTCATAATATACATTCATAGCCTAAAGGTCTGTAGCCTATTGATCTGCCATGTTCACTATTTGATTACCAGGTCCAGACCAAGAGTAGTTTTCTTTTTCTCTATATAAGTATCTGCAAAAGTGTTGCAAATTCAAATACATGCTTCCTGACTACTGACATACACACAAGAGAAAACAGATATGAAAATGCAAAATAATAGCCAGTTCCTTTCACCTGTGCTGGATAATATAGTATATCATGCATCAAATAAAACCTTACCTAGAGGTTAGAAAACTCTTTTTTTAATTTAATTTTTGTTTATTGTCTTGAATTAAGAAAGTGATATAGAAAAATGTTAATGATACAGTTTAAAATTAAAAGTATATTGATTAGAACCCCAAGACTCTCTCTCCCAGCATCACACTTTCATTTTCACGTTATGTCCTTGTTTTGGAGATAAGGTTTTGTGTGGCCCACCCTCATGCTCTTTTCTCCTGATCACGGCTAGGAAAGTGGGTTTACGAAGCCTTTTACTTTTGTCCTTGCTAGAAAATGTTAGTATCATTGCAAAACTGTAATATTTATTCCATTTATTGGCCCACCTATGCAAAAATTTAAAAATCATAGTGTTAACCTCATTGCTTTTTTTAATACAAATTGCAATAAATATACAAAAAGAATAATCCCTTGCCAGAAATGTACTAAACCATGTATCTTACATTAATGGGGTGCCATGGTGAAGAATGAATACTGTTCTAGTATGGGGGAGGACAACAGATAAGCTGCACTGAGACAGAACCACTTACTGAAGTGGTTCACCCCATAGTTCTATAAAATAAATATTAATTTAAGCTAAGATGGCCCTCTTTTAAAATGTATAATGGTGATGAAAATAAAATAATTATTTCTAAAAGGCCTTAAGGTTACCAAGTACTATAAATACATCATATTTCATACAAGCCTCATAGCATCATTATTCTCATATAGTAGATGAGTATAATGAGACTCTAAGGAATTAGGGGATTTGCTCAACGTTACAATAAAAAGAAGTGGTTGAGTTTAGACACAGCCCAAACCTCCTGGTTCTAATTTTAGTACTTTCTGTACCATACAATATCTGTCTACCAAATACTCCCTAGAAGGGTTACAATCATTTCCACTTCTGTGTGAAGGGCTGCCACCTGAGAATCAATCAATACTAGAATGGATTCAGCTTACCTAAGGCTTACTAAGGAGGACAAAAGTCCAGGAGGTTTGCCTCCTGGAAAACCCCATACCATACACATTCAAATAATGAAAATAAAGAACTTTGTGTCCTCTGGTGTATCTGGTGAGTGGGAAATAGGTAACTAATCCCTAAAGAGAAGAGCTGGTAAACCTTCTATCACATTTTCCATAATTACTAGACACTCTGTTCCCTGCTGCCCCCAACACTAAATTACTTCTGCCATCACTTCTAATCTCTTTCACTTTATTCTCACTTCTGTCCACTTTTACTTTTGTTTCTCTCTTCTGAATTTTTCCAGGTTTTTAGGCAAAAAAAGGTGGCTTGTCAAGAATGCCAAAAAACCAAGAAACGTTCCTTTCTGATCAGCAAACTGACTATTGTAAAAATGGAGATTTGAACTCTTGACTCCATTTTCCAGGAGTCCTTGCTCACTTCCCAAAATGCCTTGTAACTTCACCTGGGCCCAGAGTGAGATGGGATATTTAACCTGCCTGTAAAGGCTTTTGGGCCTCTTTCCTACTTCTGCTTCTGAGCAGAGGCATCTCTTTCATTATGTAGATGAGGTTGTTTAGGCCTCTCTGGGCCCAGACACGTGCTTTTCTTATTCTGTATTTTCTTTAATCCTTAACCTTAAATTTCTGTATTTTCTTTAATCCTTAACCTTAAATAAACCTCATAAAAATATAATACTCCTTGCAGAGAGAAACTAATTTCTACCTGACTCAGTTTCCCCTAAATTTTAAACTTTACACTATTCAATGTTTATTATTAGGCATACTCTTCAAGACTAGGTTTTTTCCACAGCAATTTTCATTGTCTCTTGGCAGCAAAGCAGCAACCCATAATCCTAGAACATCAAAGATGGATGTGGATTTGTCTTTTTTTTTTTCTATAGGGGAATAGGCAATATGGTGTACTTCTGGTTTCATGGTTAACAGTTTCAAAAACTGGATTTCAAACTTAGTCAAAATTTAAGAATATTTAAATTAAAATATTTAGATTATATATTCATATGAACCCTATCCAAATTAAAATGGATCATTTGCAAATAATTCAAATTTAGAATTATTTTAACAGTCATTTAAAATAAAATATTTCCAATTATTTTGCTTTTCTGATACATACAAAACTAAATCAATACTTGGCATGTGTTTAAGCAGTTTGTTGGGTCAATCGACCAATTAATAAAATTATACGAGGGCAATAAAAAAGTTGCTAGAAAGTATTAAAGAAAGCTGTTAGAAGTTTCACTAAAAAAAGTCCTGGGTTAATGCAATGGAAATGTTGTTTATATACAAAATATCACTGACAAAACTTTTTCAAAAACTAAAATAGTGAAAAAAGTAATTTGGGTAGTAAATGCCATTTTATGAGTAAACTTATGAGTAAATTTGTAAGAATATCAAGATTCTCTTGGCTCCTTTACTAGTCTAGAAGTGTCACTTCCAAATGATCACCAAGTTGGGAGATCCTATTCTGGAAGGATAAAAACAACACATAGCCACCAGTAACTAACCCCAAGATCATCACTATCATTCAGAATTTCTATGTCACATCATTTGCAAATTAAAAAAAAAAAACTTCCAATCAAATTATATATTCTGGAAAATTCCTTAACACTTAAAAAAATTCTCTCAGGAATAAGGACTGAACTCTCCATCATTACTTATTCCCTACAGCATATCAGAAAAGTATCTTTCCTACTAATCAAAGCTAAGAAAATGAAGGCATTATAGACAAGCAAGACAACTCTGAAAGTGAGCATGGTAAATTTATTCTATTCTTAAAAAGAAATACAAGTTCTATGCAATGAAGATTCATATTTTCCTGTACAATCTTTTGTTGTTCTACAATATACATGGAAATGCTCATTTAATTCAATGCTTAAATTAAGAATAAAAATTAAATTAAATTAAAAGTTTTAAAAAATGAAGGCTCAGAAAAATGAATGAGGAAACTTGTTAATTGTGATAAAAGAATGAAAGTTTCAAATCATATTAGAACTCATTTCCTAGAAAGTCCAGTTAATACATCAATTAATATTGTGCACTATTTCTTAAGTCATCGTTTTCCTCCAGGGTCCCTCCCAGATTCAGGCAAAGTAGATCCTAGAGCCAAAAACCCAAACAGCAAGCCCTTTCAAAATCACCACCACCACTAGTTCCACATTTTCAAAGGTAACCATCCATACTCTCAGCCACCTTTCACCATAAGATTATTTGTTCTGGAGACTCAGACCTCCAACAATCTTACCTCTATGAGCTTTCTTTCATAGGAGCTTGCTAGTTCCTCACTGACTTCAACAGGCTTTTGCTCAGGGACCGTAACCTCTCCATCAATGTTCCAAAGGTTTGGCACAACTTTAGAAAAAGAAAGACATTGCATGAATATTTTAGCATTACTAGGAAATTATACTCTCAGTAAAACATTTTATCTCTTAACAAACTGCTTCTCTAGAGAGAGTGCTCTTTTTAAAATCACAATTGCTAATTACTATAAGAGCAAATTTTTTCACGCAAGTACAATAATATGAATGACAATCTGTAAAAAATATTGTGTTGTCATGAGGACAAATGCAAGAAATCCTGGGCATAAACTTTACACCACTTGTTTTCCCCAGTGAAAAATATCTATCACCTTAACAACTTGACATATATATATACATATACATATGTATATGCATATATATATTCACTTTTATCCTTTAATCTCATGAATGTTCCCAATCCATGATCAAAAAAGTTATCCATTGATGTGATTACTACATATGATAAGCCCTTTGCCTGTTAAGAAAAAAAAAAGGAGTATGCAAAACAGTAAGGGGAAGGAAGATAAATTTTATACAGAGCTATTGAGAAATGGCATTAAACCATAAAAACCTCAAAATGAAAACTTCTAGAATTGCTATTTTTTAAATAAAGACTGAAAAATATAATGAAAATAATTTCAACTGTTTAATCACATTCTCCCAAGTTGCATTTTGAAAACAGCTTCTACTTTAAAAGAAACTATCAGTAATAAGAGTAAATGCAAATAATATGTTTTATAATTTCAAAACAAATCTAATATGCTTCATCTCACTCTATCCTCACAAGTGTCCTGTCGTCTACATTTTACAGATGAAGAAACAGAGGCCCCAAGCCTGGTGAACTGTCTTAATTCATAGGAAAAGGTTGCTCAGCTCTTCTGATTCCAAGTCAGAGGATTCTGCTAATCAGAGGACTTAGATCTAGAAAGGAAATAAAAGATAATCTGACCCAAATCCTTTTGTTAATGAAAAAAGGCCCAGAGAGATTAAGTCAACACCAAACTTCTGAACAGCATTAGCTATCCCTGATCCATCTCTTTTCCCATCTTCCATTCACTTCTCAAGCCTTATCAAACTGGTTTCTATTACTACAATTCAGCTAATACTATTCTCTTCTCACCATTACTCTATCCTCATTCTAACCAAATGCTCTGGAGTTTTTACACTGCTGACTACCCACTACCCACTCTTTCTGGGTAACTCTTCCCTCCCATGGGTTTTCTGACAATGCTTTCTCTTTGTTCCCTTTCTGATTTGTCTAAAATTTCCACCTAAGTATCATCTGTTAGATTATTATGCTCTAAGACTGATCATTTACCAAGTCTCTACCCTCAATCATTATTATCTTTTCTACATATATCCTTTCTTCCTTAGTGATCTTTTTTTTTTAATTTATTTATTGAGTCAATTTAGAACATTATTCCTTGCTTATAAGAATCACATTATTTCCCTCCCTCCCCTACCCCCATCCTTCCCATAGCTGACATGCAGTTTTACTGGGTATTACATGTGTCTTTTTTGATCAAAACGTATTTCCATGCTGTTGGTGTTTGCATTAGGATGTTCATTTAGAGTCTACATCCCCTCAACCCATGTATTAAAGCACTTGTTTTTCTTCTGTGTTTCTATTCCCACAGTTTTTCATCTAATTGTGGATAGTGGTTTTTCTCGTAGATCCCTCCAAGTTTTTCAGGATCACCGCATTGCCACTAATGGAGAAGTCCATTACATTCGATACTAACACAGCGTATAAGTCTCTGTGTACAATGTTCTCCTGGTTCTGCTCCTCTTGCTCTGCATCACTTCCTGGAGGTTGTTCCAGTCTCCATGGAACTCCTCCACTTTATTATTCCTTTTAGCACAATACTATTCCATCACCAACATATACCACAATTTGCTCAGCCATTCCCCAATTGATGGGCATCCCCTCGTTTTCCAGTTTTTGGCCACCACAAAGAGCACAGCTATGAATATTTTTGTACAAGTCTTTTTGTCCATTATCTCAGCAGTGCTATGGCTGGATCAAAGGGTAGATATTCTTTTGTCGCCCTTTGGGCATAGTTCCAAATTGCCCTCCAGAATGGTTGGATTAATTCACAACTCCACTAGCAATGCATTAATGTCCAGACTTTGCCACACCCCCTCCAGCATTCATTACTTTCCTTTGCTGTCATGTTAGCCAATCTGCTAGGTGTGAGGTGAGACCTCAGAGTTGTTTTGATTTGCATTTCTCTGATTACAAGAGATTGAGAACATTTTTTCATGTGCTTATTAATACTTTTGATTTCTTTATCTGAAAATTGCCTATTCATGTCCCTTGTCCATTTATCAATTGGAGAGTGGCTTGATTTTTTGTACAATTGCTTTATCTCTTTACAAATTTGAGTAATTAGACCTTTGTCAGAGGTTATTGTTATGAAGATTGTTTCCTAATTGGTTGCTTCCCTTCTAATTTTGGTTAAATTGGTTTTGTTTGTACAAAAACTTTTTAATTTGATCAAATTAATCAAAATTATTTGTTTTACATTTTGTGACTTTTTCTAAGTCTTGCATGGTTTTAAAGTCTTTCCTTTCCCAAAGATCTGGCATGTATACTATTCTGTGTTCACCTAATTTGCTTATAGAGTCCTTCTTTATGTTCAAGTCATTCACCTATTCTGAATTTATCTTGGTGTAGGGTGTGAGATGTTGATCCAAACCTAATCTCTCCCATACTGTCTTCCAATTTTCCCAGCAGTTTTTTTTATCAAATAGTGGATTTTGGTCCCAAAAGCTGAGATCTTTGGGCTTATCATAGACTGTCTTGCTGAGATCACTTACCCCAAGTCTATTCCACTGATCCTCCTTTCTGTCTCTTAGCCAGTACCAAATTGTTTTCATGACCACTGCTTTGTAGTATAGTTTGAGATCTGGGACTGCAAGGCCTCTTTCCTTTGCATTTTTTTCATGATTTCCCTGGGTATCCTTGATCTTTTGTTCTTCCAAATGAACTTTGTTATGGCTTTTTTTCTAATTCAGTAAAAAAGTTTTTTGGTAGTTCAATGGGTATGGCACTAAATAAGTAAATTAATTTGGGTAGGATTGTCATTTTTATTATGTTGGCTCATCCTACTCATTCCCTTAGTGATCTTAACAACCTTCATGGATTTAATTATTATCTCCATGCAAAAGACTCCTCAAATCAGCATGCCTACCAAAACTCTCTCCTAACCTCCAATTTTGAATTGGAATTTCTCCATCAGAACATTAAATAATACTCTCAAAATTAACATATCTAAAAACATTTTCTCAAAAACTAATCCTTCCTCAAAATATACCTAATTCTATGGAGGTTACTACCATCCTGAGAGTTACCTGCAAATCTCAACTTCAGTCATCCTTGACTCTTCTTTCTTTTTTTATTTGCCCATATTCGAACAGTTGCCAAATTAGATCAATTTCTACCTTTACGCCTCTCAGATGGGCCCCATTGCTGACATTATATAGCTGCTATCCTATTGCAAGTGTTTGTGAGTACATTATTATAACAGGCCTCCTTGTTTCTAGTTTCTTCCCTCCCTAATTCAGGCACCACAAATCAATCAATCAATGAACCAACAAGCATTTATTAAGAATCTATTATAGGGGGACAGCTCAGTAGCACAGTGGATAGTGTGAGGCCAGAGTCAGGAGGATCTAGATTCAAATTTAGCCTCAAACATGTCCTAGCTTTGTGACCCTGGGCAAGTCAATTAACCCCACTTGCCTAATCCTTATCACTTGTCTGTCTTAGAATTAATACTAGGAGAGAAGGTAAGGGTTTAAAAAGGTGGGGGAGGGGGGCAGGTAGTTATACTGAAGAGTGAATAAAGCTGCCAGATATTTCTAAAACACATATCACTTTCATGATGAAAAATCTTTCAGTGGTTCCCTATCAAACCTTAGGTCAGGTATTATAACACTTCCACAATATGGATTCCACCTACATTCATATTCTTCCACTTCACACACCTCTAAAGTACTTTAGTTAATTAATTTATTTAACTTTTCTTTACTTTAATCCAGTAACAAATTTTAAAAGTTTTCCATGGTTACATGATTCATGTTTTCTCCCTCCCGGCTCCAGGAGCTGACAAGCAATTCCACTGGGTGATACATATATTATCACTCAAAATCTATTTCTATATTATCCATTTCTGTAATAGAATAATCTTTTGAAACCAAAATCCCAAATCATATTGCAAAATACACAAAAAAAATCATATATTTTCTTCTGAATTTCTACTCCAACAGCTCTTTCTCTAGATGTGGATAGCACTTTTTTCATAAGTCGCTTAAAACTGTCCTGGATTACTGCTTTGCTGTTAGTAACAAAGTCTATTACATTTGATCATCCCACAGTGTTTCAGTTACTGTGTATGGTATTCTCCTGGTTCTGCTTATTTTACTCTACATCAGTTTATGTAGGTATGTCTGTCCAGGTCTTTCTGAAGTCATCTGATTCATTATAGCACAATAAAATTCCATCACCATCATATACCACAATTTGTTCAGACATTCCCTAATCAAGGGATATTCCCTCAGTTTCCAAATTTTTCCACCACAAAAAATTCAGCTATAAATATTTTTGTACAAGCAGGTCCATCTTCGTTTTGAAGAGTTTAAAGTACTTTTATTAGATGGTGTGGTAGATAAAGGGCTAGAACTGAAGAAAGACCTAAGTTCAAATGTGACTTCAAACACATACTAGGTGTGTGACTCTGGGCATGTTGCTTAACCTCTATCTACCTCAGTTTCCTGATATGTAAATGAGGATCATAATAACACCTATATCGCAAGGATGCTTCGAGATCAAACAAGGTATCTGAAAAAAAGCTTAGCACAGTGCCTAGCATACAGTAGGCACTATTAATAAATGTTTCCTTCCTTCCAGGAGAATACAAACACCTTGAGGGCAGAGACTATTTCATTTTTTGTATTTGAATACTTTTCCATGCAATATTAGCTACTTAATAAATGTTTACTGAATTGTATTGAAATAATGGAATTGGAATTTGAATCCCATGCTTCTTTCTCTAAATCTAATGTTCTTTCAACTACATACCACACAATAGAGTTAGTCTCTTATCCAATGCATCTGTATGAGTTACAAGTACTGGGAGCTTGGATCATTTGTTTATGAAATTAGAAAATGCCCAGTCCTAATCCTCACCTCATCCCCTCCCCATTAAAATAAAAAATAAAAAATATGCTTTTGAGGCACCTAAGTTCATGCACCTGTTGGTGCATAATGACTGACTTGTTTAGCTACTGGCTTATTTTTTCTCTAGTAAAAAGCTTCTGTTTTATTTCAGATGTTAACAAATAGGTTACTATTTAATTATGTATAGAGTGAATAATAAAAATTCTCAAGAAATCCAGTCCCTTAGAGTCCAGCAAATAAGCTAGGAGTATAATCAATATTCTGTGTTTTCACTCCCTATGTCAATCAACAAATCCTAAGTAAAGTACAGTGTCAGAGAAGTAGAATATAAACAGTAAAAACAAATAACATGTGACTGATGAAACAAAAAGGGGAAAAACCTGCAGCTCTTCTGGAAGGTATTAGTTGTGAAATCAAATGAGTGGCAATTTAATACCCTACAAGAGAAAACATGCTTTTCTATTATTATCAATAAATAAAATCTCCAAATTAAAAAAAAAGTTTCAAAATATTTGCTAACAAAACTCATTTTAAAATCTATAACAATTATGGTTTATTTTCAGAATTGCTATGACATCACAGATTTAAAACTAGCCTTTATGCATAGGAAAATATGAAGTTTTTATTGAGTAAGAAAGGACTTTGGAAACCATTGGAACCCATTGGAAAACCCAAACCTCTTACTGTACAAATTAGAAAACTAAGGTCCAGAGGGGTGAATTGATTTATTCCAAGATTCCACTGAAAGACTGTGCTTTCTATATTTAATGGAATTTGGGTTCTCAAATCCACTGTTTTTATGTAGACACTATGCTACATGCATACCAACACTACATGCATCTAAATATTTCTCTTGAAGTTATTCTCTATTATTCTGAAAAAGTTAATATCTGAAGATGATAAAAGTGACTTGACTATATTTAGTGGCTTTAAAATTTACAAGGATCTTCAGAATAAAATCCTCTGAGTTATGGGCATTATGATTTAGACTTTACAAAAAAAATAACCTGAGATATAAAGAAGTAAAATAACTGGCTCCCGCTGATAATCATAGTAGCAGAACCAAGACCACGGCCAGCCGAGTTTTTCAGACCTCAAATGGAAAGCCAATTCAACTTATCTTGAAGGCAATAAAAATGGGGAAGGGTACCCTATGTAGACCACACAAATCCTGAAAATGTTTTCAGACGTTTGTAAAAGGAGTTCTCATGTACAAGGATGCAAATTAATTTGATAAAAAGAACTCTTTGTCAGCAGATATTTTCCCCATCAAAGTCTTACTCTAATACATAATTACAGGAAAAAAGAGCGGTTCTGACCATAGGATCAAAGATTCTACAACAGACAGAGAAATAAAAGACACTCAAAATTCATCTACTCCAACTTTCTTATTTTACAGATGAGGAAAATTAGGAGGACATCCAAGGTCACATAAAAAGTAAGTGGAGGGGCAGTAAGGTGTCTCATTGGATAAAGGGTCTGGAGTTGGAATGAGCTGAGTTCAACTCTAGCCTAGTTGTGTGACCATGGGTAAATCACTTAACCCCAATTGCCTAGCCCTTGCCACTCTTCTGTCATAGAATTGATACTAATAAGTAAATCAAAACATCCCAATCTCCTGGCTACAAATCCAGTACCCTTTCCTCTGTACCCTTATACCTCTATCTATCATGCCTACAGAACATCCATTTCTGGCAGGACTTAGTCAGACTAGAATAGATTTGACTACAAGTTCAGCAACAAACTATGTGTCTTTTGTCTAAAAAAGTCTGAAGAGGCTCATAACCAGAAAGTTAGCCACAGTGAAGGGTTAAAATTTTGGGGTAGGAGTTTGATACAAGTAAGGAGAGCAATTTGATGAACCACAAACATTTATTTATTCTGAGGAGAAGTTAGAATAGGAAATAGGAGGGAGAAAAGTGAGATGATTGCTCTCATATCTTATAACTAAGACTATGATCCAAATATTATACTAAAATTTCTAAGAAATCCTAAATCTAACTGCCTTCTTGGGTAAGATCTTCTTGCCTGACAAAGCAGGCCTATCTTACCTACACTACTCCTAATGGAAATGTATTCCCTATCTATCTATCTAAGCTAATCAAGGAACATTAATCACTAACACTTCCTTAAAGTAGTTCTTCCTCAACTGTAAATGGTGAAACTGCTTGTCACAGAGACACAGATACAGACTTCTGCTTCCTCAAATTTCTGAGGATAAAAAGTCCTCAGAGCCAGACTTCTCCCTCAAAGTTCTATGGAGAAAAAAACCCAAATGTCAACTCATTCCTTCCTTATGAATTGTGCTGTTAAAGAGACAGATTAAGATTAAGAAAACTACTTTTAACATAACCCCCTGAGATCCACTGGGAGCCTGGTCTCCCCAATGGATCTTTCAAACAATCTTATATTCTATATTAGAAACAGGGAGACGTAAAGAAAGCAAGCAAGCAAAAAAAATCTTGTAACATGCAAGTCTCAAATTACATACAATTACAATTGTTTACAGTTACAGAATAACAAAATTCTGACCATACTCTACAAAAATAAAATATAAATATATTAATCCAAATTCACCTAAAAGTTACTATGTATAAAAACATTATAAGAACATTATACACACATTATATACATATAATGTATATATATATAATCCCCCCTGAGGTGGGTGTTGATCAATACTTAACATTTGCAATACTTTATCACTATCATTTAATTATTTTAACCTTTCTATAATCTTATAAAGGGATATTAATAAAAATTATTTCTAAACAAAAATCCTAAATTATATACCATAACATATGCACTTACCTATTGAGTAGTACTCATTCTATTTTAAACCTTTATGTACAATGTTACAATTAAATTAATATATCTACCCAGTTATTAATTTTATAAAGTTTATTAATAGGAGAGGTAGATCAGCATAGTTTAAAATCTCTTTCTTACTCTATGTCCTCCAACCATATTTTCCCTATTCTCCATTAATCATGCTCTCCCTTACCTATCTCTCCAGCCCCATGTCCATCCAAAAAGCCCCAGTATACCACACCTACTTTCTTTTTATTGACATTCTGATGTTCACTGACACAAACTCTGATATGTAGGTAATGTTGATGAACTGAGCTGGCCCTCCTGGAGGGGGAGAGGATAAAATTCCCTCAACACAACAAGAAAATCAAACCTTTTATTGAAACTCAAAAAATATAAGTTCAGTGTCCTTGAAAATAGTGTCCAAGTATAGTAGTCTTTGTAGTCTTATTCTTGATTATCATTTTCAAAGGAAGGTACACTTTTCACATGAGAACAATGAATCGACAATGCTTTTTCTCCTATTTTGATTGCTGTAGAGGTTGTTAAATTATTTGGAATGGACTTTCCCAGATCTGCTGCTTTGCTCCTGTTGGCAGGAAGTTGTTGATATAAAAGGTATGTCTGGGACTTAAGTCATCTAGAGTGTAAACCTCAAATTTCCTTAGACTTATAATTGTTGAAAATTTCACCATTGGGATATTTCATACTTGGAAAATTTCTTACTGATAGTCTATTGGAATGGGAACTCCATTGGCATGGGAGGTTCCTTCTCTTCCCTTCTTAAGATTACTTTAGGACAGAAACCCTTTGCTGAACAATGGAAAGGACTTTGACCTATGCTTGAGCATAGAACAGGAATTTCTTTGAGTCTTGATTGATTTTAGAATTGATACAATGGAGATACTTGAAATAAATCTCCACCCTATTCAGTCCTAATAGGATTGAGTAAGGGCTGCAGCCTAGATCAAAATTTAATTATTCCAATCTCTACCATACTCAAGTTAACAGGAATTAGAAAGGGCTGGAACAAAGGAGTAAAGATTTAATCATTTGAAAAATATGACCTTCAACAGACATGTGCAAAAGCCAGAAACCTCTGGGCGGTCCTGGGTTAAGCGAGAGCCTCCATTGACAGGGAAATTGATGAAGAGTGATTGGTAGATGTGAGGACTGAGGGGAGGCAACTTGGATGGTGTCCTGAAAGATAGGAGGGTCTGGAGACTCGGGAGGGAGGATTGAGTTTTTGGTCGGTGTGGTTCCTGGGCTCTGAGGAAGCTTGCTCTGAAGGAAGCTGAAGGTGGGGGCCTCTGAGACTGTTTCTCCATTTTGGACACGTGAGTGAAAGGGACTGATCTCTTTTCTTTGCCCCAGCTATCTAAGGGCTTGGGCCTTTTGGCCCAGCCTAAACAGAAGGGGTATTTAAGCCCTATTCCCTTCTCTCCCCTTTCTCTCTCTATATATATCTCTAATTCCTTTTTTGCTCCTATTGTAATTAAACTCCAAAAAAGGCTGACGGCTGACTTGAGTTTTTCATTTAGGAATTACATAGCTGATTCCTTGGCGACCTTAAATTAATATATATCAGTCTTTTAAAGTGATTCCCTTGTAACAAGAGAAAACTCTATAGGTCCAGCTTGAACTACCACTCCTGATTCATGAAGTTCTTTTACCTTGATTTGCAGATCTCTTATATATGTGACATTAGTAGTATCTCCTCCAAGGAATTACATAGCTGAATTCCGTGGCGACCTTAAATTAATATATATCGGTCTTTTAAGTGATTTCCTTGTCACACTAACAAGGATGTATATACAGAGTTAAACAGTTTTGCATTAATAGGTGGATGATCAAACAGCATCTAAAATGGTGAGATGTGTAGATTTTCCCTTGATCTACTTCAAAGGTAAAATAATGCCAACAGTAAGGCATCAGGCCATTTCAAATGAGTCTCAGTATATAATTTGCCAATCATAGTCTTTAATTCTGTATTCATTCTTTCCACTTGTCCTAAGCTCTGTGGGTGGTATGGCACATGAAATTTTTATGTAATACCTAAGCATGACTATATTTGAGCTAAAACCAAATCTGTAAAATGTGTTCCCCTGTCCAAATCAATTCTTGCTGGTAAGCCAAATCGAGGTATGATTACTTTTAATAATATTTTGGCTATAAATTTTGATGTATTTCTATTGGTTGGAATGTTTTTGGCCATGTTGTTAGCTGGTCTACTATAACTAAACAAATTTGTAATATCCAGCTTTTGGCATTGTTATAAAAAAATTTTGGAGATATTCAAACAGTGTGTAGGCTAAAGGACATCCCCCAAATGCTTTTCGGTGAAATTCATGTTGATTATATGCTTGCCAAGTTGCACAAGCAGCACAGTTTTTGGAGGCGATGTCTGTTATGCCAGAGACTATCCATACTTTCTTTACCAAATAGACAATGCCTTGGGTTCCAAAATGACCATTTTTATGTATTGATTGTCAATATGCCAAAGTAATAATGCAACTTCTTGAGGCTATACAACTTCCCAAGGAAGTGGAAATAATCCACTATAGATCATACACAGGAGCTAATGATCATGTGTCTTTAGGAAACCATAGAGCTGACATTACAGCAAAATTTGGAGCTAGAGAAGGACCTTTACATGTATTGAATTTCTCAATAGTTGAACAGGACAATCTAACTAATGCCTATAATGAGCAGGAAATTCAGTCATGGATAAAGAACTTAGGAGCAAAACAAATAAGAGGAATATGGTTTTCGCAACTAGGAAAACCCATTATGCCTAAAAATTTATTTTATCACGTGTGTAATGCAATACATGCACAAGGACACTGTGGAACCCAAGATGTGATCGATTCAGTGAGACAATTTTGTACTACACCAGGAATATCCTCATATGCCATAAGAGTTTGTCAAAAATGTAAAATTTGTATGCAGTTCAATCAGGGAGTTTATTAAGACCAAAGGGTTAGGAGGTTGTCCCTTAGCATATACTCCATTTGAATGCATACAGATAGATTTTATCAATATGCCAAAATACAAAGGGTTTAAGTATTGCCTTGTCATCATAGACAGACTGACTAGATGGCCAAAAGTTTTTCCTGCCAAAAAGAACAACGCAGCATTTGTGGTCAAAATCCTATTAAAAAGAAATCATACCTAGATTTGGGATTCCCTCAAAATTGGACTCAGACCCTAGAAGTCACTTTACTCAGTCAATATTAAATGAAATTTATAAAAATCTAGGAATACAAGCAACATACCACACACCATATCATCCCCAAAGTTCAGGACAGGTGGAGAGATTAAATAAAGACATTAAAACATTGATAGGAAAAAACGCCAAAAATGGACAAATATTCCGCCACTAGTTTGATCTTAGAACACAACTCAGTGGAGATTTGCAAATCTCTCCATTTGAGATGCTATATGGACACTCAATTTGGCAAGGAAGGATTTGTAAACCAGCTTACATTGCAATGATAGGTGCAGACTGACAATTAACAAAATATATAGAAGCTTTACAAACAAGAATAGCAGAGTTGCATGAAATGGGCTTGATATAACAAACAGTACCCCAGGATTACAATTTGCACATCAAACCAGGAGACATAGTATACTTTAAAAATTTCAATAGAAAATTGGCTACAGACATAAAATGGACTGGACCACATGAAGTATTGCTTACTACCCCAACAGCTATAAAAGTTGCAGGGAAAGACTCATGGCTTCACTGTTCCCACGTGAAACCAGAAAAAGTTCAACATCACTGTAACAGACATACAAGATAATTAGACAACAGATAGTGCTAAGAAATGAAAACAAAAACTGATTATCATAAAAAGTACACCACAAAGAAATAATAGTGACAAATAATGTTCGAGACAACTTTCCAGCCCAGAGGAAAAGCAACCCAGAGGAAAAGCATCCTAGAGGAAAATCATCCCAGAGGAAAAGATTTTAACCCAGCCCAGAGGAAATGCATCAAGAAAAGCTCCTAGAGACAAGAAAAAAAACAAGGAAAAGCTGAAATGGACAGCTAAGACTTTGAACTTTGTAAATTTGCTTAATAGCAACTAGAGAAATGAAACAAAAGGGGAAAAAAGTTGAAATGGACAGCTAAGACTTTGAACTTTGTAAATTTGTTTATATAAGAAGAGGACAGATAGAAAACGAGACTTGTATATAAGACTAAGTATGTTGAAATAATAAAACAAAAGTAATTTCACATATTAGGGAAATAGCATGCATCACTACATAAGTTAGAAGACAGAAGAAATCCATCAGTCAACATGAGAGTGGAAATCTGAAGAAACTTGATAAGTATTAATTCAACACAATACTCTTAGACACAAAACACAAAATCACAAACTGACATATGGAGAGACCTTGTTTATATGAACAAATCTCTGAAATTGTATTTATACAAAATGTAAATATGTATATAGTTAGTTCAATAAGGTCTTAGGCAAATAGAAAGATCAATAGATATTTCTATTTGACTGATATCATAATTTGGAACAATGTATATTGTTGTATTATATTTAAATAATTTCTATAAATAATGTATTAGTTTTAGTTAACTTGGAGTAAGTAGTATTAGCACTAAGATTAAATTTTCTTGTAATAGTTTTGTTCAACATTTATTATACTGAATTTCTTGTAAAACCCCAAAACTACCCTTACCCAATCTTTCCTGCTAAGAATTCCTTAGAGTAAATTTAATAAATTGGTAACAAATGACCTTGGGAAGGTCACAATAAAAAAAGGGGAGGATTGTGGAAAGGAAACAAGATTGACAGTTGGTGGGGGAAGGGCCAACTGGGAGTGGCAGTTGGGCCTTGTGACTAGTACTTCCTTCCTGCTGGGTTTTACTTCCTTCCTGGTGTTGGATTGGGAGAAGCTTATTCAGTCCAGTCTGGTGTGGTGTGTCTCTTCTTGGTTCAGCCTGAAGATTCAGACCCCATCACTTCTGAAGGTCAGATCTGTTCTTGTTTGCTTTCTGTCTACTGCTAAGATTCTGAATTAGACAAAGCGAGGACTGATATAGAGTAGAAGGGAGTGGGAGAAACCCTCTGCCAGTCTCTGGGGCCTGGCCTCAGCTCTGAAGCTGAGAAAAAACTCCAATCCAAACTGGTTAATAAACTATATTACTTGAATTTGCAGTCAGATAAGTGGACTATCTTTTCTGTGCATAGAGGGAACTGAGCATCAATTCAGTCATTCAAGACAAACAGTCCTTATCTGACCCCTGATGCTTTCTCTCAGCAGGGGGCATCTCTCTCCTTTGCCTCACCGAGCAATATTCTCTCTCTCCCCTCAACTCCTCCATACCCTGCTACAAACCTCCATTTATCCCCTGGTTTTTTCTAATTTCCCCCATTTTCTTTCCCAATAAATATTACATTTTGGAGGCGATGTCTGTTATGCCAGAGACTATCCACACTTTCTTTGCTGAATCGACAATGCCTTGTGTTCCAAAATAACTATTTTTATGTATTGATTGACAAATCTGTTCATAAAAAGTTCTCAGAAGTATTGATTTACCTCCTAATGCTACCTATACTCCATTAATTTGTTTAGCCTTAAAATTTTGATTCCATTTCTTAACCTCTTTCTCATTAGAAGCCAAGGAAAAATCTGCTTCATTAATGATTGTCAAATTTAAAATTAATTGAGAGCCTTCTATAGCAGCTAGTTTTGCAGCAACAACTGCTTGGTGGTTTCCTCTCAAAACAAAGTCAATTCCACCTGTATGAGCAGAGCAAAGTACTACAGACAGGGTTTCAAGTAGTTGGAGAGCTGAAAGAGCCTCATTTATAATTTTTGCATTTGCAATCATTTTGCCAGATAATGTTAAGAAACCTCCTTGGAGCCAAAGGGTACCCACAGCATGACATATTCTGAAGGTGTATTTTGAATCAGTGTAGATTGTTGCTTTTTTATTTCTTGTAATTACACAGACTAGTTTTAATGATGTCAATTATGTTTCCTGTACACTTAGATTTGATGGAAGTGATAGTTGACAACAGAGTTGCAAATTCTGTTACTACAGTTGATCCAGTATAACGTATACCATCTCTCATAAAAGACGAATCATTCATAAACAAAACTAGATCTGCATTTTCCAAATGAATGTCTAGGAGATTTTCATGAGGTTTTTCTGCAATAGACACTAATGATTCTCAATTATGCAATGGTTCTCCAGTGACTGGTAAATCAGAAAGCAAAGTAGCAGGACTGAGTGTTCTGCAGAATTTTAAAGTGATGTTTTCATTGTCTAATAAAGTTATTTCATAGCTTGTAAGCCTTTGGTCTGAGAATGCCTGCGTTCTATGTCTCAGTAGTAAGGCTTCAACCTCACAAGGACATATTATCATTGGTGGACATCCTAATACTAAGTCTGCAGATTTTGTTACTAGTAAAGCTGTTGTAGCTACTCCTCTGAGGCAGGGAGGTGCTCTAGAAGTTATTAGGTCTAGTTGAGTCAAATCATATACAATTGGATGTTGGACTGGTCCTAAAGCTTGTGTTAATATGCCTGAGACTACTCCTCTTCATTCATGTGCATGCAGAGTGAATGATTTCTTGTAATCTGGGATGCATAGAATATGTGCAGATAAAATAGCTTGTTTTAATTTAGTAATAGCTGCTAGGTGTTTTGCATCCAATTTAAGTGGTTCATTGACTGCATCCTTTGTTCATGTTATTAGGGGTTTGATGATTTCCCCATGGCAAGGAATCCATTGCCTGCAAAATCCTGTAGTTCCCAAAATTGCTCTCAATTATCTTTTAGTTGATGGAGCATTCAATTTTTGGATATCTGCAATATGTTTAGGAGAAATGAAACACAAACATTCAACTAAAACAAATCCTAAATACTACACTTTTGGGAGACACCACTGAACTTTTGATTTTGAAATCTTGTGTCCTCTCTTATATAATTTAAACAGAAGGTATTTGCTATCTTCTTGGCATATTTTGGCATTTGGCGAGGCTAAGAACTGATCATCCACAAAGTGTATTAAATGGCTCTTGCCAGCTCTTATGTCAAAATTCACTAAAATAAAGTTGGATTTTCTAAGTAACCTTGAGGCATATAGCACCATATATAATGAGACCCTTTCTAGGTGAATACACATATGTTTTGGGAATCATCATGGATGGGTATTGAAAAAAAAAAAAAGGCAGAACACAAATCCACTACTGTGAAGTATTTAGTGGTACTGTGATGCTATATTCAGTCTCAACCCTAAATTTACCCCTAACATTACTAGGCATAGAGGAAATAATAGTTGATGGATTGGGAACAATAGGATATCTTTTGATTAATTGATTATTAACATTCCTTAAATCTTGAACAAATCTATATACAGGTTTTCCATTTTCATCTAATTTCATTTTTTTAGTAGGCAAAAAAGGTGTATTGTATTCTGATTTGCATGGGATTCTTATTTTCTGTTTAATTAAAGAATTTATCACTAAGGTAATTCCTTTGATCGCTTCTTTTGATAATGGATATTGCAGAATAGATGGAGATGGACCACCTCTTGTTCTAATTTGGACAAGAACTGCTAATTTAAGTAGGCCTACATCAGTAGAAAATGTAGCTCAGAGATATTTGAGTATAACTTTAGGTATTTTAAAGGTTGGAATTTTATCCATCTCCTGACTATCCATAAAGAGTACCAGGAACAAATTTAAAGATTCTTCAGGTAGTTCTAATGTAATATTGCCATCTTGAGTACATACTGTTGTGGCTCTTAATTTGCACAACAGATCTCTCTCCAATAAATTCAACGGGGAGTTAGGTATTAGAAGGAATTAATGTTCCATGGATGAAGGTCCTACAGACCCCATTTGTGGTAAAAACTTTTGGACTTCCAAAAGTGTTCCAGAAACCCCAACAACACTAATAGAGCCAATAGAAGTACAATTAGAATCAGATGTACTCATTAGCACAGATCATGATGGCCCAATATCTAGAAGACAATTGTATAACATATTTCCTAGTTTCAGAGTTACATGTGGTTCGGCTCTATCTAGGGGAGAATGGACAGGTATGATAAGTTTAATTATATCTGTGTCTGGAAAAATAAAATGTTTCAATCTTTGATTCTAGAGTCCTTTCTCCTCTGTCAAAACTTCATAAAGGTCTGAGGTTCCTCTCATTGACAAGCAATTTACATTTTGATTATTGCATGGATGTGACTCATTACAAATATATTGTATCAAGTCATTTGCCTCAGTTTGGTGACTGTTTCTAGCATTCCCATAATTTTCAGAATTGTTATTTCTGAAATCTTTTCTGCTATTTCTAAAATTGTTATTTTTCCTAGCATAGTTTTTCCTAAAATTTCCACCACTATTCCTAAAATTATTGAATATTTTATTCAAGCATCTACAGTTTATCATTAGGTGTCCCCTTGTCCCTCACAAGCAATACACTGGTCTTTGGTTTGTATATTCTCACACTGCAACCATAGCTAACCCAAAATTTGTATCTCCTTTTTCAAGTTAATCAATGTTTCCCTTTAATGCCTTTATCCCTTTTTTTAATGCATTCACCAAATCACCATCACTGTCATCTTTCCTTTCATTATGCCCATTAAAAACATATACTACCACTCTCCTCAATTCATCCAGGTCCATATTCATCCAATTAGGACAATTAGTTTTGAAACAGTCCTTAACTATTGTGAATCTTAAAATTGCTCAGACTATACCTTAGAAGATTTGGTTAAGCTATTCCCCTATGGTAACAATGGAGGTACTTGGTCAGGAATGTATTGAGAACTTTAAAATTACTCCACCCTGCTCAGACATTGCCATAGGGGAAAATAAAGTTGCACATTCCTGATTGAACAATGAAAAGTCCCTAACTCATACTTATTGTGAAACAAAAACCCTAAGCTAGGTGGTCTATTTTTAGATCTAATACAAAAGGGTGCTAAGTACCTATAAAGGTTAAATTAATCACTAAAAGGTCAAGCAACTTACAATAAAAGAGATGTTAAATACTCGGAAGAGAGGTGAGAACTAAAGAGTGATGAGAACTAAGAATGGGCAGTCCTGGGGGAAAGCGTCTACTATGATTGGTAGATGTGAAAATTTAGGGGAGTTGACATAAGAGAAAATTCTCTTTAAAAGGAACTCTCTGAACTCAGTTCGGGAGCTCAGGAGTTCAGAGGAGGTTCTCTGAACTCAGTTCAGGAGTTTAGGATTTCAGTGAAGGGCTGGAGCTTGCTTGAGATGATCTTGTGGTGCGTGATAAAGACTGACTCTCTCTCCCTCAAGGCTCAGGCCTAGGCCAAATGGCCTTTCTACTCTTCTCTTCTCTTCTCTTCTCTTCTCTTCTCTTCTCTTCTCTTCTCTTCTCTTCTCTTCTCTTCTCTTCTCTTCTCTTCTCTTCTCTTCTCTTCTCTTCTCTCTCTCTCTCTCTCTCTCTCTCTCTCTCTCTCTCTCTCTCTCTCTCTCTCTCTCCCCCCTTAATTCCTTCATTTGTATTAATTAAAATCTCCATAAAACCCAGCTGACTTGGGTATTTTCATATTTGGGAATTTTCCCATGGCGACCACTTATTTTAATATAAATCAAGACACTAAAAATTATCTTTACAGTTTGGCCGAAACCTTTTCAGTTTTGGCAATTCACAGTTTTGGCAACCCACATTTTCACGGTTATACCACCTTGCAACAATTCTTTACAAACTGACTCCTCAATTGTCTAATCTCTCTCTTTTAATCTCAATCTATATATTTTCCTCCTAGTTATATCAGTCTGCCTATAAATTTCAAAAGATTTTCACCTATTTCTTGTTTCGATTTTTCAAATTTAGTCCAGGTTAATACTTCCTCCCTCACTTGGCACAATGTCAAATAATCCTGGGGGTCATTAAAATTCCAAAGAGGGTCCATTTCAGGCTAGTGAATTCCCCAATTAGCTTCATTTGTAAGGTTGATCATTTTATCCTTTTCTCTTTTAGTTAGCAATTCATCTAGTAGATATCTGAAATCAATCTAGGTTGGAACAAACTGTCTACAAATTGTTTCAATCATTTTTATAACTGCTATGGACTCCTCCTCAAATGAAGGTGTGCTCCACTTAAATCTTTCTATATCCTGCGGGGTAAACAGTTTCTGATACCTAATAGTTACTAACATCTTTTTTGGATTGAAAGTTGGCACTTCCCTTAATGAAAGTAGCCTAATATCTTCTTTTTTCTGGAGTTTAGTTTTAGCAGGCTTGGTAAAGGGAGTAGAAACATTAGCTGCCTTGATAGAAGTAGTAGAAGCAGTGGGAAAGACAGGTTTTGTAAAGTGGGCTATGATTTCATTTTGTTGCGAGATAGTGGTAGTCAACTGTGAAATAAAATCTTCCAGATATGCAATTGTAGTCTCAATTTGGATATATTGTTCAGCTGGCTTCTTTTCTTTGCTAAAATTTGACCAACTGTTACTGTTGGTACCCCACAATCAATCCTGACAAAACAAAAAATCCAATGAATGGCAGTAACCATAGAATATCTAAAACTGTGAGATCACTAGAGTTTCCTGGTAGTGGGAGCTCTTCCTGCACTACCTGTACCATGATCTCTAGCACCATGGTTATCACACTTCTACTTTTTCCTATTACTGAAGATTAATAGATTAACCAAACTTCTACCTGGCTCACCAGAGTTTGATACAAGAAAGGAGAGCAGTTTGATAAACCATAAACATTTATTTATTCTGAGTAGAAATTAGGATTGGAAATAGGAGGGAGGAAAGTGAGATGATCACTCTTATATCTTATAACTATGCCTAAAATCCAAATATTATACTAAAAATTTCTAAGAAACTCTAAATCTAACTGCCTTCTTGGGAAAGATCTTCACGTCTGACAAAGCAGGCCTATCTTACCTATGCTACTCCTATCTGGAAATATATTCTCTATCTATTTACCTAAGCTAATCAATGAACATTAATCACTAATACCTCCTTAAAGTAGTTCTTCTTCAACTGTAAATAGTGAAACTGCCTGTCAGAGAGACACAGACATAGACTCCTGCTCCCTCAACATTCTGTGGAGAAAAAACCCCAATTGTCAACTGATTCCTTCCTTATAAATTCTTCTCATAAAGAGACAACATGAGATTAAGAAACTCCCTCTAACATATAAATTATGCTCTTGAAGAGACAGTGAGATCAAGACAGCTCCTTTTAACGTCACCATATAATGGATGTTGAAAATTAATTGTAAAAAGCATATTAAAGCTTTTAATAATTTTATTTTCCCCTAATTACATGTAAAAGTAATTTTTAACATTTTTTAAATTTTAAGTTCCAAATTCTCATCCTCTGTTTCTTATTTCCTCCCCCTCCCTCTTCCCTGGGACAGTAAACAATCTGACATAGATTTTACAAGTGCAATCAAAAGCACAGTAAATTTATAAAGGACTTTATGTATATTATCACATTTGAAATTCATAATAACCATGTAAGGCATGGAACATTGGTATCTATTTTACATATGAGGAAGATTATACTGAAGGGTTTAATAACTTTTTATGTGGTCCCAGAATTAGTGTCAGAGGCAGAATACAAATACAAATCTTCCAAAAACCAGCATTCTATTCATTATGAATACTCTCTACTAAGACATGAACAGGATACAATCTGTATCAACAATAGTACTCACATCATTGAAATTATACTAAAACTGCTGTTTTATCCCCATTAATACCATCAATGCTGATATTCTAATTATGTCTAAAACAATCAATGCTTCATGCATTAAATACACTCACAGTAGTCGGTCAAATTTCTACCATACTTATCTGATAATATAATTACAAAAGATAGACTGCAAATTGAAAAAGTTCTTGGGGGTGGGGTGGGAGGTGGGGGGAATGATTTGGAAAAAAATAACAAATCTCTTCTTTAAGCTTTGTCATCAAGACCCAAAATTGTGTTTTACTGAAAACAAAGGAAAAGTAATATCCTTTGTTTCTGAGAGCTTTTCGTAATTGTTGTTCAGAAAGCTGCCAATTTTATAAAACATTTATATCTTTTAAACTTAGAAGCCAATTTCCAGTTCTTAGTCATCTCAGTTTGACATACGTGGCGGTTATTTTGTGGTTGTTTTAATTTTATGACCCAAAAAGAAAATGAGCTTTTCTGTCTAAATTATTATTGAATAAATTTCCATGTTCTAAGGGAGAATCTATTGCAGTGTCACAAGATTGCCTTCCTTTTTTTTCCCTACTTTTCCCCCCTTTCTTTGTATCTTCAGCACTTAGCATAGTGCTTAGCACATAGCAGGCATTTAAATAACTGTTTCTTGATTTGATGAGGATTAAAAGTAGCATAAAATTCAGAACTGGCTTCAAAGATTTTCTAACTTTAATAAAAGTGAACCTAGGGTTAGAAACAGAATGTTGTCAGGGCATCTGGGTAGTTCAGTGGATTTAGCCTAGAAATGGGAGGTGCTAGGTTCAAATCTGGCCTTAGACACTTCCTAGCTGTGTGACCCTGGGCAAGTCATTTAAACCACATTACCTAGCCCTTACCACTCTTCTGCCTTGGAACCAATACTAAGGTGGAAGGTAAGGATTTAAAATAAAAAAAAAAAACCTGAATGTTGAATTTTATGGCGGAGTAATTATGGTAATTCCCTAACTCAATAGGTTCTTTTAAGATACAGCAGTTTTCAATTGAGGTTTGCACCATACCATTCAGTTATTCCTTTAAAAAGATACAGCATCCTCAAACCCACTAATAACAAAGCAAAAAAAATTAACACAATCAACAGGCCAAACTTCATTTCCTCCTTTCACGAAAAGTATTTACTGATTATAGAAACCTCAGAAAAACAAGAGAAGACTGTATTGGTTCCAAGATACAAGAATTGTAAGGGAAAGGCAGTGGAGGTTAAATGACTTGCTCTGGATCACACAGCCAAGAAATATCTGAGGCATTTAACCTGGGACCTCCCGTCTCCACGTCAGGTTCTATTGCCATTGAGCCATTTAGCTGCCCCTCTATGCCTTTTTAATAGTTGTCCTCTAGGCCTAAATGCCCCGACTCCTCATCTTAGCCTCCTAGTATCTCTTGCTTCCTTTATGACTCAGGTCAAATTAGGGGAACATAGAAAAGTTTACCTGTCAGGTTCATGGATTAAGGAAGGATTTATGACCAAACAAGACAAAGAGAACATTGGAAAAAGTGAAATGGAAAATCTTATTAAAATTAAAAGATTTTGTATGAATAAAACCAATGCACCAAAGATTAGAAGGGACACTGCAAATTTTGGGAGAAATTTTATAGCAAATGTCTCTGACAAAAGCCTCCTTTCTCAAATGTATAGAGAATGGAGTCAAATTTACAAGAATACAAAGCATTCCCCAACTGGAAAATGATCAAAGAATATGAATCAGTTCTCAGAAGAAGAAATTAAAACTATCCCTAGTCATATGGAAAAAAAATGCTCCAAATAACTACTGATTAGAGAAATGCAAATTAAAATAATTCCAAGATGCCACATTATTCCTATCAGATGGCTAACATGACTAAACAGGAAAATGCTAAATAATGGAGCTGGGGGAGAAAAATGGAAAATTGAAACTCTAATATACTACTAGTGGAACTATGAACCAGGCTTGAAGGACCATAAAACTATGCATATACCCTCTGATCCAGTTTATAATTTTTGTAAAATCCAAGATTTAAATTTTTTTGAGAGAAATTTCAGGAAAAGAAACTCACTAACCCCTTGAATCAAGAAAGTAAACTGTTTGGAGAAAAATGTCCTAAAGAAAACTACACTGCACCAGAAGATCCAGAATGAACTTTGGGATGTAAATGATTGAATTGATGGGGTTGAACACATTTGTTCTGAATGTAAACTCTTATGCCAAGGAGGATTGCCCCATAATTGGCTTTTTTGTCAATGTACCTGGCAAACACTGGCTTTGCTCGCTCGCTCTCTCTCTCTCTCTCTCTCTCTCTCTCTCTCTCTCTCTCTCTCTCTCTTTTTCTCTCTCTCTCTCTCTCTCTCCCCCCTCTTATCTATAACTATTGTAGTTTCCTCTTAGAAAGTGAAATATTGTTTGTACCTTTAGCTAGAAGATCTTTAGAGGTATAAGCTAGTTATGTTAAATGATTCATTGGGGAGACTAGTCTCCCAAAGAATCAGAGAGTGGGGGAGAGGATTGTGAAGATAGGATTAACTCTCCCCTGTCTGTTTTTAGCTAATCAAATCAAGAACTCAAAAGCACCCCTACTTATCAATAAGTATGAGAGTTCACAAGTAAGCTTACACTTCCAAAGGCCACTGCCCCTACCCCCTCCTTGGGCAATGCTAGGCAAATTGAAAGACTGCCATTGGTTTCTGTGAGGAGTAGGAGAGCAGGAAGTGACATGGAAAAAGGGGTGTAAAAGAAGAGACCAGCATGGTCTAGGGATAATTCCTTTCCTGGCATTTGGAGAGATTGGCTAAGATTCCTACTTTGGCTTCATAGAAGACTTTTTCCCTGAATCCTGCACTGGCTTGCTGAGTAAGTCACTGATATTCCTGCCTTGACTTTGGAGGAGGCTGTGTTGGTGGAACTCTGGCTGAGGATTACCAGGAAATCCATTAGAGATAGGTACTTGGGGGAAGCCCCTGCCGGGGCTGAGCCAGATTTCACCGGGGAAGGGCTAGTAGGCTTGTTAAGGCTCTGTCTCTTATCTTCATTTTTACAGTTTCACTCTTTTTATCTCTTTATAAATAAAAGCTGCTAAGAGTCATTTTGACTTAAGCTATATTTTAAAATTGGTGACCACAATATTATTTTATAACCCTTATATTTAGTCATAAAAACCTAAATTTAAGTCTTAAACCAGCGATGCCACTACAGAGCCTATATCCCAAAGAGATTAGAGATAAGAGAAAAGGACCTAACTGTACCAAAATATTTGTAGGAGCTCTTTTTGTTGTGGAAAATATTTGGAAACTATGGGATTGTTCATCACTTGGTAAATGGATGAACAAGTTGTGTATACGGCTATAATGGAATACTATTACACCATAAGAAATAACAAGCAGTATAAAGTTCAAAAAAAACCTGGAAAGAGTTATATGAACTGATACAAAGTAAAGAGAGCAGAAATAGGAGAACAATGTATACAGTAACAGAAATATTAAACAATGATAAACTGTAAAAAACTAAACCATTACCAGCAAAGCAAGTCTCCATGATAACCTTCAAGACACTCTTGATAAAAATGTTATTCACAGCCAAAAAAGAAACTGTTGGAATCCGAGCACAGATGAAAGCATGCCATCTTCCACTATATTTCCTTCATGAAATTGCCTTGTATTTGTGATATGTGACTTCTATCTTGACATGAGCAATATGGAGAAAATTTATTACATGAAAGTAAAGGCATAACCTATATCAGATAATTCAGCACCTTAGGGAGGAGAGCGGAGGTAAGGATAGTAGGGAGGGAGAAAAGTTGAATTTTAAAATTTCAAAAAATATTGTACAAAAATTGTTTCAAATGTAACTGAAAAATAAAAAACATAGGAGAGAAAAAAGAGAAAGTACTGGAATAACCTATATCAGGTGGTTTACTGCCTCAGACAGGGAGAAGAGTTAGAGGCAGAAAATCTGAATCCTAAAATGTCAGCAAACAATTGTGAAAAATTGTTACTACACGTAACTGAAAAAAAAATTAACTTTTTAAAAAGATAACTCAAATCCTGACTTCTAAAAGAAGCCCTTTCTCCCACTTCCCCCTCATCCCTTATGGCTACTGCTTTCCCTATGAGAGTATCTTCCATTTACATTATATAGATACATAGATAATAGATGTCTTGAATGTACAATTTTTTTTGTCTGCCCCATTAGAATAAGCTCCTTGAGGGCAGGGACCCTGATTTTGTTTTTCTTTGTATTCCCAGAACTTAGTATAGAGGCTGGCACAGAGTAGGTACTTAACAAATGCTCGTTAACTGAGTGATTTGGGTTCAAATTCTGCCTCTGTCATGAACTACTTTGTGAGCTTGAACAAAACACTTCCTTTCACTCAGGTTCAATTTTCTTATCTCTAAAATGTGGAGATCAGACTCAGTGGTCCCTTTTAGCTCTAAATCTAGGATCCTAAAATCATCTGAAAGATAATTCATTATCTCTGATGGGGAATGGAAGGAAATTGGAAGAGGAAAGAAAAAAATTAAGAAATTAGAACCTAAATGTTAAAGAAGAATACAGACTGGAGGACCTCAGACTCTTCAGCCAGAAACGAGTCTCATACTCATCACATTCTTATTCTACAGAAGTATATAAATAAGATTTTTGAAATGTCTTGACCAGAAGCATTATGGTTATATGATGATAAACATAAACAGCCCACAAGTTTTACTTCCCTGGTTTTCCCATCAATCGCCCTTGCTCATTAACCTTTCAGTTTTCTTGTCATAAGTTTTTTTTTTTTTCCCAGAGAAATCTGCTCACCTGCTTGAATGCCTCATCATTCTTGCAAGAGATATTATCTAAATTTATAACACATGCAGAAATACAGCTGGGAATGACTATTTTATAAAATCAGAACTGTCATCACACCCTTCACAAACCACATTTTCACCTGCTCATGTGATGCAGAATAGCTGAATCTTTGATATGCACTTTAAAATTGTTCTGAGTGAAAAGCAGTTTGACAGTGAAAACTACTTTTGAACTGAAATATAATAATCAGACAGCCATGCCAGGCAAAGTAATTTTTCTCCATCTTTATCCAAAAGATGGAAAAATATTTGTGGTGTAAAACTCTGGACACATACAATCTAACCAACAAGTAACTACAATGACAGAAATGGGGGTGGGGGCAGTGCAGGGACAATAGGACACTTGGCCTTCACAACAGTTCTACATACTCCTTTTAAAAACAGTACACTCTACCAAGATATCTTAACATCAAATAGACTGTTGAAATAGTATATGTATCAATACATCCTTATCCAGAAATTAGTTGCTAACCAGCAAATAGAGAACCTTCCCTACTGCCTTAAACAAGAAAGTATTTCTACCACATGTTTTAGAAGTTAATCATCTATAACTTTGTAGATTATTTCAAATGGGTTGTTCTTCTTTCTCCAAGTAAAGTGTAATTCCTGGAGGGTTAATATAATATGTACACCTTCTTTTATTTCTCCTAAAGCTACTGGAAAAGGGAAGATCATTTAACAAAGTAATTAATCCATATATATTAACTCATTGATTAGCATCTCTCTTTTTAGAGGGATATCTAAATGTATAATACTTGCAATAGAAGTGGATCAAGCCATAAGCTGACACTTTAATTAAGAATTCCATTCTAGGATGACAAGGTGGGAGTTAAAGCACCAGACCTGGAGTCAGAAGGACCAAGGTTCAAATCTGACCTCAGACACTCCTTTGCTGTGTGGCCCAAGAGAAGTCACTTAACCTCATTGCCCTTTTGTCTTAGAATTGTTACTAAGATAGAAGATAGGAGTTAAAAAAATAATAAATCCCACCCTAATCACCAGGGTATGACTAGCATGAATTCTCAAATCTAATACTCATATCATGATATTTTCTGTCATAAAATTGTTTCCCAATGTAATCAAGACATTTTTTTAATGGGTAGGGTAAAAGTCTATTAGAACAGTCGATCTATGAGTAATTACTTTTACATTCATTAAAACACTTATTTGCACATTATCTTATTTAATGCCCACAAAATGGCACTGTGAAATAAGGAATGTGAGAAATTACCCAAAAAATCATAGTAGTAACACTTCCATAATATTAGCTTTGTGCAAGGTAGACAGAGTGAATAATTTTACTCTGCAGGCAAAACTGAAACAAACTAATGTGATAAATTACAGGGATTTTGTTTTTTTTTTTTAATCATGAAACTTCCTTAATAATATGATAGAAAAATGAATAAAAGACTACAAAGTATGAGGACTAAGTTCTGCTTCTAACGCTGTCACAAATTAGCTTTTTGACCTTGAAGAAGTCACTCAATCCCTTGGGACATCAGTTGCCAAGTTATAACATGAAGGGCTAGACAATCTTTAAGGACCTTTCCAGTATGAACAATTGTACAATTCTTAAGAGTCAGACATAAAAGGTTAAAGAAACAGGGTCAAAAGGAAGAGTAAATTGAAAGAAAGAGATGTACTTAGGATCATTTGATCTTATCTTTAGAGTAGGAAAAGCCCTTAGATGTCACTTAGTACATCTCTTCATTTTATATATGGGCTCAGAGAGATCAAATGACTTGCCTAACAGTGACAAGACCTAACAATTTTCAAGTAGCAGAACTAGGATTTGAATCAAGAATTTTTAACTCCAAATCCAGAGCTCTTATTAAATGATACTGCTCATATCAAACAAAACTACTCTCCAAAGAAAGTCTGGCTGAAGAAAACAAACCAAGAAAAGAAAATTAGAACAGAACCATGTAACAAAACTAAAACATTCTCAACAAAAATGGCAGGATGTTGAACTGAAAAACAAAGTAGTAGAATGATTTGCCATGAACATAAAATATATGGAGAAATGCATTAACAAAAGGTAATCAGATAAAAAGGTCATCATCTTGGAAAAGATTTGCTCTACTATTAGAAAGTATTTCAAAAGATATGGGAACCCAACAAATCATCTCACAAGCAAATTATGAGGATAGTGAAGTGCAACAGTCAAGTGCAAAAACAAAAGTTCAGGACCATGAGAAGTGGGAGGGAGGAATACAATTAAAAGGAAAAAACCAAATTATAAAGCTCAACAACAAGTCTTAAAAAGGGAAGACTGAGACAGCATGAGAAAAAGATATTGACAGTAAAACTCAAAGTGAGAGTAGTTCTATTTTAAAGGAAAAAAAATATTATGTAGTGAAGAAGGAAATAGCATTGAAAGCTAACAGTGCTTTTATGAATTCTAAGAATTGCCACAAGATTATAGAAGAAGGTTATGGTGAAAAGAAAATGATAGCAGGTCAGATGATTTACACATGTACATGCTATGTAGATTTAGATAAACACTGTAGGCTAACCATGGTATCTCAGGAAGGGATAGAAGGACAAAAAGAAATAGAAGTACATGAAAAAATGGGGTCATCAAAATCCTAGATGGAAACAATTCAAGGCCAGGATTTTACAGTCTATTAATGCTCCAGTAAAAGAAAATTTCTATATCAAAATATTGCAGAGATCTGAGTTAAGTGACTTGGGTTAAAAACTAAAGACCCACTAAGAAACCTAAAGTCAAGAAAATAGGGAAGATATACATCTGCCCTAAACTGTAAAGTTAATGGTAAACACTGGACCTAAAACACCAGTGCCAAAATTACAGAAAAGAATAATTCCTACTGAATCACTGGCTTGTGTCTAATCACACAACAGTAACATAAAGAGTCTACAGCAGAAGTATGATAGAAAGTCAGTCAAGGATCCTACAACTGGGATATATATTATAGCTGGGTGACCTTGGACCTTTATGACTCTGGACAAGTCATTTCGCAGTGCCCTAGGAAATATCATCTGACTACAAATTGGAAGGGAATTGTTGGATTTTGGACTTGGAATGAAAGTGACAAAATGATTTTCCCTCAGATACTCAGCTACATGCCCTAGAATAGTGAGTGCCCCCCAAGGTCTTTGTTCTGAACCATCTTCTCTTCTACCACTATATTACTGCACTGTCATCTCATTAATTCCAATTGATTTCATTATTACCTCTATGCTGATGAGTCTCAAACCAAATTATCTTGTTGTAACTCCTCTTCTATTTTCCATACAACTCTATCTATTGAACAACTCAAATGTGGGTGTTCTGTGAATGTCTTAAATGCCACATGTCTAATACTGACTTATTATCCTACCCCAAAACCCATTCCTCTTCCTAGTTTTCCTATTATTGTTGAATAGACCACCAACCTAAGTGTCATCCTCATCCCCCCTATTGTGATAATTAAAATGTTTGGGAGCAAGGGAAATATATATATATATCAATTATGACCGCTGAAATATGTTTTCTACTGTGTCTTGGTTTTATATAAATATAAGATGGTCGCCAGGGAATATATTCCCAATTTATGAATATGCCCAAGCCAACATTCATAAGTCTAAGAAATTTTAAGGTTTACACTATCTCCCTATTCTTCACATACAATGAATGGCCAAGCTCTCTTCCTGCTATGCCCAATTCATCAAATGTAACTTACACAGATTTGACTGGGTTACTCCCATAGTCAATAAACTTCAGTGGCTCCTATCACCTCAAAGATCAGATGTAAAACCATCTGTTTGACATTCAAAGACCGTCATAAACTATCCCTAACTCCTACTTTTCTAATTTTTTTACACTTTACTCTTCCTCATGTACTCAGTAAACCAGTAACACTGAAAACTCCATTTCCCTGCCCCAAGCATTTTCACTGGCTGTCTCTTACATATGGAATATTCTCCCTCCTCATCTCTGCCTCCTGTATTCCTTGGATTCCTTCAAGTCTTAGTCAAAATATCCCACCATCTAAAGGAGTTTTTTCCCAATCCCCCTTAATGCTAATACCTTCCCTTTGATTACTGTTACAAATTTTTCCTGTGTATATTTAATTAATGCATAGTTATATGTATTTGTATCCCCAATTAGACTGAGTTCATTGAAAGCAGGACCTCTCTTTTGCCTTTCTTTACATGGTAGGCATTTAGCTATATTGATTTGATGATGAAGTGGTTCCCATCTATGTAAAATAGGTTTAACACTTACCTCTCCTGGTTATTGTTAAGATCAAATGATAATATGTATAAAGTGACTTGTAAACTTTAAAATGCTATATAAATGCTAGTTATTATTATCTGTAACAATAGATATAGTTTCTAGAGATTTCACTGTAGTGATGAAATTATGTCTAGATCACACTCAAAAAAGGAGTTCAAAAACTTCAGAAATAAGAAAGAAATGGTGATAAGAAAGAAATCATAGTCCAGTGATGGCAAACCGATGGCATGGGAGCCAAAGATGGCATACAGAGTACTCTCTGCAGGCACATGGTCTTCTCCCCATTCCCCCAGAGTTGTTACTAGAAAGGCTTAGGGACTCAGGCATAGATGGTCCCTTCCCCCTCTCCACTGTGCCTGAGGGCATTTTTTCACATCCCTGCCCTTCTGTCCAGCAGTCCAATGGAAGCACTTTCTTCCTCCCCTGTAAGAGACAGGCATGTCCAGCACGTGGGGTAGAGGGGACAGAGCACTCAGTCTGGTGGGTGGCAGGGGAGCAGGCCTGGTACTCCATCTCTAAAAGGTTTGCCATAGTCGATTTTAGGTTATTTATTTATTTTTAGACCCTTACCTTCTATCAATACATCAATACAATGGATTGGTTCCAAGGAAGGAGAGTAGAAAGGGCTAGGCAATGGAAGTTAAGTTACTTGCCCAAGATCACACAGCAATGAAGTGTCTGATGTCAAATTTGAACCCAGGATACCCCATCTCTAGGACCGAATATCCACTGAGCCACCTAGCTGTCCCATCACAGTCTATTTTAAATGACATGTAAAAATGAAAATCTGACATACTTTCTCACTAGTGAAGAAAAATGCTAGGATATTTAAAATATAATCATGAGAAACTGGGGCAAAAGGTCCACAAAGGATCCTGTGATTTCATTACAAAAATCTTAATTGTATCCAGAGCAAGCAAAGAAAAACTAAACAGAGGAAAAGCTTTTTCTTTTTTTTTGAGCTGGATTATGGGAAGTAGCTAGCTCACTCAGTGGGTTGAGAGCTAGGCCTAGGGGACAAGAGGACCTAGATTCAAATTTGCCTCAGATACTTCCTAGATATGTGGCAACTGTGGACAAGTCATTTGACTCCCATTGCCTAGCCCTTACCACTCTTCTGCCTTAGAACCAATCCACACTACTGATTCTAAGACAGAAGGTAAGGGTTATGAAAAAAATTAAAAAGCTTTTGGTCCAAATCTACTTACTCAAGTTCAGATGAACTCTTATCTATTCTTGTCCCCTTGTTTAGACTATATAATTGGAGGTTGGGGGGAGGGAAGAGAAACAAGGGGAGAAAGAGAAAGATACAAGTACACATACAAACATACATATGCTATATGTATACAACACCTTTACCTGAACATATTCAGAATCCATATAAGTTCTTACACCCAAATTCTGAAATTTCATGTGACAGATTGAAAGGATTTATTCCTACTTAAGCTAATGAGAAGAATGAGAGAGAGAAAAATTCATTGACTTCTCCAAAAGGCACCCTGAAGCTCTAATAACTCCAGAGCACTGAGTACTTTCTCCAAAATTAATATACATATCAGAATAAAAAGCATTATTTATTACTCCTCCTATAGAGCAGGGCTTCCTAAGATATAGCTCATTGCTCCCCAAAGGTCTGTGGAAAGATTTCAGAGGGTCCACAAACTTAAATGGGAAGAAAAATTATCTTTATTTTCATTCTCCTCTACTTAAAATTTAGCATTTCCTTCCACTGGAAAAAAAAAATTTTTTCTATGAAGGGATCCATAGGTTTCATTAGGCTGCCAAAGGGTTCCATAAGTTAAGAAGCTTTTTTATATTTCTTACCTGATAGAAATGACTAAGTTAAAATACCAACAATTACTTAACATCAGCTTGATGGTTTCCCCAATTAAATGTAATTTCCCCATAACCTTTACTCTCTCTCTCTCACACACACACACACACACACACACACACACACACACACACACGTGCGCGCACACACACGTGCACGCACGCACACATGCACACACACACACACATGCACACATGCACGCACAACAATTTGAACAATAAAAACATGGTTTAGGGTGAAGAAGCTAATGCAATTAAGGAGGAAAAAAGGTTCCAAAGTGAATCTGATGAGCAATTCAACAGCTGGAAGAGGCAGCTGCTCTCTCAGTTATTATAGACAAAGTGAACAGTCTGTAGAATCAGCTGGTGGTTCACTGAAGGTGTTGAATGGCAAGGTGCCCAAAGCCCCCTTAAACCAAGTAGCAGGGGTTTTTTTTAAGTTCACTTTTACATATTTGAGCAAAGTGAACAAGATCTAATTCAAAGGTCCCAGAACAAAGAAAAGGAAGTTATACGTTCAAAAAGCTGGTAATAAATCAATGTAATTTACATTTCTTACTGTATAGGCTAAAAATATAAATGACTTCCAAAAGGCTCTTAGGAACATATACCACTTGCATCTCTTGCTTATTTGTGAGGTGAAAAGAGGCAGCAAGTAGCCTAAGAGAAATAATCCCAGATCTGCCTCTTTTCTAATTGAATGACCATAAACAAATTACCTGACCTATCAAGATCTTAGTTTCCTCATCTGTAAAATGATGGAGTCATTTAGGGTTATCTATTATGGTCCTCTTTCCAATTCTAAATTTGATGATCCTATATGATTATTAAGGAAAAATTTAGGGAAATTTAAGGAACATACCTAATATTTTGAACATAGGTACCTAGATATAACCATAACCTCTCATAACAAACATATACTTTGTGCCCCTGCTAGGGAATGAATATCATACTGAAGAAGTGTCAAACATGTTGCCTATAGCTCACAAGACTCTTTAGCACAGCTCAAACCAGACTGAAATGTTATAAGAAAATATTTAACAAAATAAATAAAAATTCAATAAAATGTAGATAATACTACATCTTCAAATTAAGTGAATATGTGGCCCATAGGAATTCTTAATGTATGGATTAATAGCCACTATTTCTATTTAAGTTAAACTCAACTATCTCCTAAATTGCAACATAGTATTTTTAAAATTTATTTGAAAGTGATCATCATTTTTAAAAGTTCTTTTCTTATTTTAAAATACTAAAACTTCTGGATGAATCTGATTTAGTGCTTCTGCTAGAATCTCTGCTCCTCAAATATTACACAAGTGAGGCTGCACAGCTGTTTTACTTTTGAAAGATATACTCCAATGGCATATATTAAAGGGTACCATGTAAGTAACATTGCCTCAAAAAATTTTTTCAGCGTACTCTGGAGATGGTATGGAACTGAGACTTTTAATAATTAAATTCTAATAGGAATATCTGATTTCTACAATTTAACTTCACAAGGATGACAAGTGTGAAAGAGAATTCTTTACCCTATTGTCTATCCTGAGTTAATACTAACTTAAATACCCCTACTTAGTACCTCACTAGACTGAAGACAGGATTAACTACCCCTTGTCTACTTTTGAATTGAATCAAGAAAAGATTAAATACCCTACTTAGTACTAGGTGACAACATAGCAAGGTACCTATAGAATTCACACCCTTAGAAATTCAATCAAATTGGAAAACTGTGAACCTTTTTGATGAGAACTTAACCTTTAGAAGGTGAGAAGTTGATCCTACAGACACTGCCCTATGGGCAGTGCTAGCCAATTTGTAAACTGTGATTGGCCCCTGTGAAAAAGGAAGGGACAAGAAATCACCATAAAAACCAAGCCCTGAACTCCTTGAGGGCAGATTGTCTTTGAGATAGTCTTAGTCTCTGAGGGAGCTTTGCTGGAGACTATGAATTGTATCATGGGCTTGGAGCTCAGCTTCTACTTGGACTTAGACTCTTGGATTACTTCGCTAGGTGAGTAAACGGCTGACCCCTTTCCTAGCTTTTGTAGACTAGCTTCTATCTTGGAGGATGCACTACCAGCCTTCCTGGTTGAGAGCTAATTAATCTCTACCTGGATTAAGCAGACCCAGAATAAAACATTTAGGTGGATAAGATAGATAACTTCTCTATCCCCCTCACATTTCTCTTCTTTATTATTTTCTCTCTATTTGTAAATATTTGTAAATAAATTTCTGACTCAAGATATTTTGACATGAACAGTTAGTGATGAAATTTAAGAAGAGACCAAAGGCATATATTTTTCAAATTTACACTTGCTTGTATATCTTCCTCATATAAATAGTAGCCCTAGGGTTGTGAAACACCATTACAAATATCCAAAGGAGGCAAAGGTAAGGAAAAATATCTGTTTTATTTTTTTCCTGACCCAACTACACACAGCTAGTCTCAATTCTCTTGGAAAGGGAAGGAAGAATCAGACAACTCATCTAATCCCAACAGGAACTAGACTCTGCCAGCAAAGAGGCAACTGAGGAGATGAGGCAGCAGAGGAGAAAAAGTATAAGATCATCATAGAGGGGCCCTGAACAGTGGGGCTGGGAAATCACTTGACAAGTTCCCTTTCTTCCTTCTCCAACGCAGCCTAAGGTAAGTAGAAGAAAGAAACAGGTAGATTTGCAATGACAAAGGGTCTCCAGATACTGGAAAAAGCGATCCCTGACCTCAGCACACTCTTGATACTGGGCAGCCCCACCATGGGGTGCTAGCCTATAAAGGTGTACTTGGACATATTTGGCAAGCCTGTAACTATGCTTGTCCATGTTCCTTTTAACTTTATATTCCATAGTTCGCTTAATGAGAATGAAAAAATGGTAACATATTATAATGCTATAAGGTAAAACCACTGGAAAATGGGGTTCCTGCTATATATTTTGGAAATAAAACACAAAATTGATTATATCCTAAAACTACAGCATACTTTACACCTATGCTACAGTAGTATCTTTCTCAGTGAAAATAATGTGACTTTCTTTGCTTCATCTGGAAGGTAAGAAACTTTCACTTGGAGGATATTTTTAATGACAAAATGACTCATAACACAAAGTAGGATATAGATTCTACAGTTACTACTAAATAAAAGTTTAGAAAACTAGAGGATACAAAGCATCTAAAGAGAAAAATCTTGGCTGATGAATGTAATAGCCAGAACAGCTGTTTTTTTCCTAATTTCATTTTCAACAAATGAAGGGTATTTAAGAGGTAGAAAAGAATTAGGTAGAATGCTGAAGATTTCCTTCAAAAGGTCATTATTAAGTGGGGAGATGGAAAAATTGGGATACATGTACTATTGGTGGAACCGTGAACTGATCCAACCATTCAGGAAAGTTATTTAGAGCTAGACCAAAAGGACTATTACAATTGTGCATACCACTAGATCCAGCAATATCACTGCTAAGTGTATATATAACGTAAACAGATTTTTTTAATGAAAAAGAATCTCAATATAAAAAAGATATTTATAGTGGCAAAGAATTGGAAATTGAGGGGATACCCATCAATTGAAAAACGGCTGAACAAGCTGTGGTATATAATTACAAAGAGAAACTAAAGTACTGAAATGATGAGTAGGATGGTTTAAGAACTGATGCAAAATGAATGGTGCAGAACCAATGGAACTTTGTACACAATAACAGCAATATTGTAAGATGATCAACTGTGAATTCCAGTTATTCTCCACAATACATAATTAAAAGGCAATTATGAAGGATTTATGGTAAAAAAAAATGCCATCTAGGAGCATGGCCCAATGAATAGAGAAGTAGGCCTGGAAATGATATCCTGGAATCAAATCTAGTCTCAGATAATTCATATATGTGTGATCCTAGGCAAGTCACTTAATCCCAATTACTTATTATCCTTATGCCTGATATATAGATGTACTATAGATGCTAAGACAAAGTAAATGTGTTTTTTTAAAGAAAGAAAAAGAAAAATGTTATCTACCTCAAGAGAAATAACTGTTATTTTGAATGCAGGGGTTTCTGTTTTCTTTCACAATGTGACTAATACAGAAAAAATGTTTCATAAGATTGTGCATATATAATCTCTATACAATTGCTTGACTTCTCAAAAAGTAGGGAGGGGAAGAAAACAGGGAAAGAATTTGGAAATCATTTTTTTTTAATGAATGTTAAAATGGGGATAAACTAGAGGCATTCCCAACAAGATCAGAAGTGAAACAAGGATGCCCATTATCACCTCTATTATTTAACATTGTACTAGAAACATTAGCAGTAGCAATTAGAGAAGAAATTGAAGGCATTAAAATAGGCAATAAAGAGACCAAGTTATCACTCTTTGCAGATGATATGATGGTCAACTTAAAGAATCCTACAGAATCAACCAAAAAGCAAATTGAAATAATCAACAAGTTTAGAAAAGTTGCAGGATACAAAATAAACCCACATAAGTCATCAGCATCCCTATATATTTCCAACACATCTCAGCAGCAAGAATTATAAAGGGAAATCCCATTCAAAATCACCTTAGAAAAAATAAAATACTTAGTAATCTATCTGCCAAGACAAACACAGGAACTATATGAACGCAACTACAAAACACTCTCCACACAATTAAAACTAGATCTAAACAATTGGAAAAACATTGACTGCCGATGGGTGGGACGAGCTAATATAATAAAAATGACCATGCTACCCAAACTGATCTATCTATTTAGTGCCATACCCATTGAACTTCCAAAAATCTTTTTTACTGAATTAGAGAAAAACATAAATAAGCTCATTTGGAAGAACAAAGGATCAAGGATATCCAGGGAAATAATGGGGGAAAAAATACAAAGGAAGGGGGCCTTGCAGTCTAAGATCTCAAACTATACCATAAAGCAAAACAATTTGGTACTGGCCAAGAGACAGAAAGGAGGATCAGTAGAATAGACTTAAGGTAAGTGAGCTCAGTAAGACAGTCTATGACAAGTCCAAAGATCCCAGCTTTGGGGACCAAAATCCACTATTTGATAAAAACTGCTAGGAAAATTAGAAGACAGTATGGGAGAGATTAAGTTTGGATCAACATCTCACATGATACACCAAGATAAATTCAGAATGAGTGAATGACTTGAACATAAAGAAGGAAACTATGAGCAAATTACGTGAACACAGAATAGTATACATGTCAGACCTTTGGGAAGGAAAAACTTTAAAACCAAGCAAGACTTAGAAAGAGTCACAAAATGTAAAATAAATAATTTTAATTACATCAAATTAAAAGATTTTTGTACAAACAAAACCAATGTAACCAAAATTAGAAGGGAAGCAACAAACTGGGAAACAGTCTTCATAACAAAAACCTCTGACAAAGTTCTAATTACTCAAATTTATGAAGAGTTAAAGCAATTGTACAAAAAATCAAGACATTCTCCAATTGGTAAATGGGCAAGGGACATGAACAGGTAATGTTCAGCCAAAGAAATAAAAACTATTAATAAGCACATGAAAAGTGTTCTAAATCTCTTATAATCAGAGAGATGCAAATAAAAAAAAACTCTGAGGTCTCACCTCACACCTAGCAGAGTGGCTACATGACAGCAAAGAAAAGTAATGAATGTTGGAAGGGATGTGGCAAAGTGGAAACATTAATTCATTGCTGGTGGAGGTGTGAATTGATCCAACCATTCTGGAAGGCAATTTGGAACTATGCCCAAAGGGCTATAAAAGACTGTCTGCCCTTTGATCCAGCCATAGCACTGCTGGGCTTGTACCCCAAAGAGATAATAAGGAAAAAGACTTGTACAAGAATATTCATAGCTTCGCTCTTTGTTGTAGCCAAAAATTGGAAAATGAGGGGATGCCCTTCAATTGGGGAATGGCTGAACAAATTGTGGTATATGTTGGTGATGGAATACTATTGTGCTAAAAGGAATTATAAAGTGGAGGAATTCCATGGAGACTGGAACAACCTCCAGGAAGTGATGCAGAGTGAAAGGAGCAGAACTAGGAAAACATTGTACACAGAGACTGATATACTGTGGTTCAATCGAACGTAATGGATTTCTCCATTAGTGTCAGTGCAATGTCCCTGAACAATCTGCAGGGATGTAGGAGAAAAAAACACTATCCACAAGCAGAGGACAAACTGTGGGAGTAAAAACACCAAGGAAAACCAACTTCATGAATACAGGGGTTGAGAGGTTATGATTGAGGAGAGACTCTAAATGAACATCCTAATACAAACACCAACAACGTGGAAATGGGTTCGAATCAAGGCACATGTGATACAGTGAAAATACCCGTCAGCCATGGAAGGGTTGGTGGGGGGGGGGGAGAAAAAGAAAATGATTTTTTTCCAATTAATAATGTTTGAAAAAGACCAAATAAAATAATGTTTAAAAGGAGGAGGGGATGAATGTTAAAGTTGTTATTTAATATAATCAGAAAAAATCAATAATTAATAAATAAAACCATGTTACAGCTCTCCTCTCCCACCAAGTTATACTGAAACAGCCAATACTAATCTACTTCCTGCCAATTTGCCATATACCACATCCTGAAAGAAAACAAAAAGAATTTATTTCTGCTTTTAATCTCTATGATGGAATTTTGGAGAAGCCTAAAATAAAAATAAATGTCAGTTAAAATTTTGAGGCTTAAAAAAAATTACAAGATTCTTAAACTTATATACACATAAAATATATATTTAGTTTGGGGAGAGGAAGAGAAGGATTTTTATTAAGTTCACAAAAATGTTTCTAGAGGAACAGCATCATAAGGCTATAAAAAGCATAGCAAAGAAAAAGGTCCTACAACTTAACCTAAAAAATAAATAACTTACCTTAATAAAACAAAAAATATAGCATTCAGGAGAGATCTTAGCTCAAATGAAACATTTTCAGAAAATCTAGTTTGACTCCTTTTTATGAAGAAAACCTTCTAATTTTAATTTTTTCAAAGGTAATGATAAAACAGTTTAGCTATGATTCTACTTTTTTTCTTTTTTTTTAAACACTATGTTATTTGGTCATATTCATGCATTATTTATTGGAAACAGAGATCATTTTATTTTCCTTCCCCCCCCAACACCCCTCCCCTATGGTTTGATCAATTCACAACTCCAACAGCAATGAATTAGTGTTCCCACTTTGCCACATTCCCTCCAGCATTCATTACTTTCCTTTGCTGTCATAGTAGCCAATCTGCTAGGTGTGAGGTGATACCTCAGAGTTGTTTTGATTTGCATCTCTGATTATAAGAGATTTAGAACACTTTTTCATGTGCTTATTAATAGTTTTGATTTCTTTAACTGTAAACTGCCTGTTCATGTCCCTTGTCCATTTTTCAACTGGAGAATGGTTTGCTTTTTTGTATAACCGGTTTAACTCTTTATAAATTTGAGTAATTAGACCTTTGTCAGAGGGTTTTGTTATGAAGATTGTTTCCCAATTTGTTGCCTCCCTTCTAATTTTAGTTACATTGGTTTTGTTTGTACAGAAACTTTTTAATTTGATGTAGTCAAAATTATTTATTTTTCATTTTGTGACTCTTTCTAAGTCTTGCTTGGTTTTAAAATCTTTCCCTTCCCAACGGTTTGACGTATATACTATACTGTGTTCACCTAATTTACTTATAGTTTCCTTCTTTGTGTTCAGGTCATTCACCCATTCTGAGTTTATCTTGGTATAGGGTATGAGGTATTGATCCAAACCTAATCTCTCCCACACAGTCTTCCAATATTCCGAGAAGTTTTTGTCAAATAGTGGATTTTGGTCCCAAAAGCTGGGGTCTTTGGGTTTGTCATAGACTGTCTTGCTGAGGTCATTTACCTCAAGTCTATTCCACTGATCCTCCTTTCTGTCTCTTAGACAGTACCAAATTGTTATGATGACGACTGCTTTGTAATATAGTTTGAGACCTGGGACTGCAGGACCACCTTCCTTTGTATTTTTTTTTTCATTATTTCCCTGGATAGTCTTGATCCTTTGTTCTTCCAAATGAGCTTTGTTATCTTTTTCTCTAATTCAGTAAAAAAGTTTTTTGGAAGTTCTATGGGTATGGCACTATAGATAGATCAGTTTGGGTAGCATTGTCATTTTTTTTATGTTAGCTCATCCCACCCATGGGCAATCAATGTTTTTCCAATTGTTTAGATCTAGTTTTAATTGTGTGGAGAGTGTTTTGTAGTTGCGTTCATATAGTTCCTGTGTTTGTCTTGGCAGATAGATTACTAAGTATTTTATTTTTCTAAGGTGATTTTGAATGGGATTTCCCTTTATATTCTTACTGCTGAGATGTGTTGGAAATATAAAGGAATGCTGATAACTTATGTGGGTTTATTTTGTATCCTGCAACTTTTCTAAAGTTGTTGATTATTTCAATTAGCTTTTTGGTTGATTCTCTAGGATGCTTTAAGTAGACCATCATATCATCCTCAAAGAGTGATAACTTGGTCTCTTCAATGCCAATTTTAATGCCTTCAATTTCTTTTTCTTCTCTAATTGCTACTGCTAGTCTTTCTAGTACAATATTAAATAGTAAAGGTGATAATGGGCATCCTTGTTTTACTCCTGATCTTATTGGGAAGGCTTCAAGTTTATCCCCATTGCATATGCTGTTTGTTGATATTCTAGATATATACTGTTTATTATTTTTAGGAGAAACCCTTCTATTTCTATACTTTCTAGTGTTTTTAATAGGAATGGGTGTTGTATTTTATCAAAGGCTTTTTCTCCATCTATTGAGATAATCATGTGGTTCTTGCTAGTTTGCTTGTTGATGTGGTCAATTATGTGGATGGTTTTCCTAATGTTGAACCAGCCCTGCATCCCTGGTATGAATCCTACTTGATCATGGTGAATGATCCTTCTGATCACTTGCTGGAGTCTTTTTGCTAGTATCCTATTTAAGATTTTTGCATCTATGTTCATTAAGGAGATTGGTCTATAGTTTTCTTTCTCTGTTTTTGACCTGCCTGGTTTTGGAATCAGTACCATGTTTGTGTCGTAAAAGGAGTTTGGTAGAACTCCCTCTTTGCTTATTATGTCAAATACTTTGTATAGTACTGGAGTTAGCTGTTCTTTGAATGTTTGATAGAATTCACTGGTGAATCTGTCAGGCCCTGGGGATTTTTTCTTAGGAAGTTCTTTGATGGCCTGTTGGATTAATTTTTCTGATATGAGATTATTTAAGAAATCTATTTCTTCTTCTGTTAGTCTATGCAATTTATATTTTTGTAAATATTCATCCATATCACCTAGGTTGGTATATTTATTGCCATATAGTTGGGCAAATCAGTTTTTAATGCTTGCCTTAATTTCCTCTTCATTGGAGGTGAGGTCCCCATTTTCATCCTTAATGCTGTTAATTTGCCATTCTTCTTTCCTTTTTTTAATTAGATTGACCAGTACTTTGTCTATTTTATCTGTTTTTTCAAAGTACCAGTTTCTAGTCTTGTTTATTAGCTCAATAGTTCTGTCACTTTCGATTTTATTAATTTCTCCTTTAATTTTTAGGATCTCTAGTTTGGTTTTCTTCTGGAGGGTTGTAATTTGTTTGTTCTCAAGTTTTTTTATTTGCATTTCCAATTCCTTGATCTCTGTCCTCCCTAATTTATTAATATATGCACTCAGGGATATGAATTTTCCTCTAAGTACTTAGCCTTGGCTGCATCCCATAAGGTTTGAAAGGATGTCTCGCCGTTGTCATTTTCTTCAATGAAATAATTAATTGTTTCTATAATTTCTTCTCTAACTATCTGATTTTGGAGTATCATATTATTTAATTTCCAATTAATTTTTGATTTGACTCTCCATGTACCCTTACCAATCAATATTTTTATTGCCTTGTGATCTGAAAAGGCTGCATTTATTATTTCTGCTTTTCTGCATTTGAGTGCCATGTTTCTGTGACCTAGTGTATGATCAATTTTTGTGAATGTGCCATGTGGTGCTTAAAAGAAGGTGTATTCCTTTTTGTCCCTATTTATTTTTCTCCATATGTCTATTAACTCTAATTTTTCTAAGATTTCATTCACCTCTTTTACCTCTTTCTTGTATATTTTTTGGTTTGATTTATCTAAATTTGATAGTGGTTGGTTCAAGTCTCCCACTAATACGGTTTTACTGTCTATTTCCTCCTTCAATTCTCCTAGTTTCATTATTAAAAATTTGGATGCTATACCATTTGGTGCATACATGTTGATTAGTGATACTTCCTCATTGTCTATACTCCCTTTTAGCAGAATATATTTACCTTCCCTATCCCTTTTGATCAGGTCTATTTTTGCTTTGGCTTTGTCAGATATCATGATTGCAACTCCTGCCTTCTTTCTATCAGTTGAGGCCCAAAAGGTCTTACTACATCCTTTAATTCTAACCTTGTGAGTGTCAACCCACCTCATATGTGTTTCTTGAAGACAACAAATGGTAGGGTTTTGGGTTCTAATCCAATCTGCTATTTGTCTACATTTTATGGGTGAGTTCATCCCATTCACATTCAAAGTTATGATTGTCATTTGTGGATTCGCTGGCATTTTGATATCTTCCCCTAGTTCTGACCTTTCTTCTTTAGCTATCTCCTTTTGAACCAGTGATTTACTTTTGGTCAGTCCCCCTAGTCCCCTCCCTTGAGATGCTTCCCTTTCTAGCCCCTCCATTTTTATTCCCCCTTCCCCTCCCCCCTCTCCTTCCCTCCTTTTTTATACTCCCTCCCCTCTCCCCCTCCTAATTTTCCTTTCTTTCTTGCCCTAATGGATAACACAGAATTCAGGATCCCACTGGATCTAGATGTTCTTCCCTCTCAGATTTGATTTCACTGAGAGTAAGGTTTAAGTAATTCCACTTCAAGGTCTCTTCCTCTCCTTCTCATATGAGTTCTTCCCCCTCCCCTTCCCATGTGTATCTTTATATGGGAAAGATTATTCTATTAAGTCCCCCCCTATTTCTTGAAGTAAATCTTAGTGTTATCGACGGTTCCCCCCTCCCTTTTCCTTTCTTTGCCTCCACTTTCCCCTAATCTTCTTAATGCCCCAATCTTTCCCTATGCATGTTTCTTCTAACTACTCTTATGATGCATACAATTTTTGAGAGTTACACAATACATTTTCCCCAGATATTAATATATATAATTTGATGTAAATGTAGTCCTTATAGAAGAGAGTTTGACTTAAAGAAAAAGATAAGATTTATCTCCTTTTCCCTTTCTTTCATATTTACCTTTTCATGTTTCTCTTGCTTTCTGTGCTTGGATATCAAATTTTCCACTAAGTTCTGTTCTTTTCTTAGCAAATGCTTGGAAATCTATTTTGTTGAATGCCCATACTTTCTCCTGCAAATATATAGTCAGTTTTGCTGGGTAGTTGATTCTTAGTTGGAGACCCAGCTCTCTTGCCTTTCTAAATATCGTGTTCCATGCTTTGCGGTCTCTTAGTGTGTTAGCCGCTAAGTCATGTGTGATCGTTATGGGAGCCCCCTTATATCTTAAGCTCCTCTTCTTGGCTTCTTGTAGGATTTTCACCTTTTCTTGGAAGCTCTTGAATATGGCAATTACAATCCCAGGGGTTGTCTTTTGGGGATTTAGTATATAGGGTGTTCTATGAACCCTTTCTATTTCTATTTTGCCCCCTTGCTCGAGAACGTGTGGGCAATTTTCTTTTATAATCTCCTGTAGAATAATATCGAGTTTATTGTTTATCTCTGGTTTTTCTGGGAGACCAATAATTCGGAGGTTGTCTCTTCTCCCTCTGTTTTCCTAATCTGTGACCTTCTCAGTGAGATATTTTATGTTTTCTTCTAATTCATTAATTTTGGGGGTTTACTTTATTGATTCTTTCTGTTTTATGATCTCACTTTCTGCTTAATTCTGGTCGTTAGGTTCTGGTTTTGCTTTTCATTTCCAATTAAGCAGTCTTATCTGTCAGACTGCTGATCTCTTTCTCCCATTTTTCTTTCCAGGTTTCCATCTTTTGGATAAGTTCCAGTTTGAGATCTTCCAGAACTTGTTGATAGTTTTCATTTTGGGAGGCATGTTCTGATTTTTTTTGGATTTCCTCCTCATTCTCCTCTTTTCCTTGGGTACTTCCACCATAAAAGTTTTCAATAGTCACCGTTTTCCCTTTCTTCCTGGAGGCTTGATTTTGGGCCATGTGAGCCATCCTTTTGGTGGTTTTATTCCCCTTTCCTTTTTGGTCTGGAGTCTGGGTGATATGGGCGGGTTTTCTGTGAATTTAGGTTGCCTCAGACTAGTTCTTCCCAGCCTCCAAGGTTTCTTAGAGCTCTGGGCCCCTGATCACATCCAAACTGCCCAGGTGTTCAGCTCCGCCCCGATAATCAGCATGTGGTCCACCCCTGGTGTTTAGCTCCGCCCAGATGCTCAGCGCAACCTCCCCGAGTACAGCTCCGCGGACACCCTGTGCTCAGAGCCGGGTTCTCCAGTGAAACCGCCCTGAGACATTTTTTCCTGGCAGTCCCCAGATCCCAAGGACCCTGGAATGCCCCCCTGACACAGAAACATTCCCCACTCACTCGCTGTCCCAGTGAGCGCTCCGGTAGCTCACTCTGGTTTGGGGGGAGGGAGGGCTCCATTCACGTTTCTGTGCAATCTTTTCCTCCTTCTCATTATAGTGTGGAAATGTTCAAACCCCATGTACCTTTGCCTCTGTGGTCTACTGGGGAGTCCTTCTGTTCCTCCAAAGGTGATTTTTATGCTACTTTGATGTAGTCTATTTTGTTCGGTGCCAGGGAGAGGAAGACTGTGGGATCTAGATTGCAGCGATGATTACCCGGAAGACCCCTTCCTGCCTTCTTTTTAACAGTTGATGCCCAATACATTTAGCTCCATCCTCTTACTTCCACCCTATGCTTATCTACCTTCTTCATGTGTGTTTCCTACAGATAGCATATGGTAGGGTTTTGGATTCCAATCCACGCTACTATTCACTTGCATTTTATGGGTGAGTTCATTCCATTCACATTAAGAGTTATGATTACTAGCTGTGTATTTCCCAGCATTTTGATTTCTACTCCTGGTCCTGCCTTTTCTTCTTTCATTATTTCCTTCTACACCAGTATTTGTTTATAATCAGTCCCCCTAGTTCCCATCTTATTTTACTTTCCTTTCTACCGCCCTCCCTTATTATTCTCCCCCTTATTTTCCCCTGTAGGCTTTTTAAAATTCCCCCCACCTTCTCCCTCCCTTGTACTGCTTACCTCCCCACCAGTCCATTTTTTACCCTTCTACTCCCCTATAGGGCGCAAATCTATTCTCTGGCTCAATGGATTGGATTGATCATCCCTCTTTGGGTCAGTTTCAAAGCATAAAAACATTGCAAACATGCAAAAAAGCAGAAATAATAAATGCAACCTTCTCAGATCACCATGCAATGAAAACAATAATTAGTAAGTTCATGGAGAGGCAAATAAAAAATTAATTGTAAATTAACCAATATGATGCTGCAAAATCAGTTATGAAAGAACAAATCATAGAAACAATTAATAATTTGATTGAAGAAAATAACAAAGATAAGACATCCTTTCAAAATCTATGGGATTCATTCAAAACAGTACTCGGGGAAATTTATATTCTTGAGTTCATATATTAACAAATCAGAGAGGACAGAGGTCAATGAATAGGGCATACAAATTTAAAAAACTATAAAAGTAAATACATTAAAAATACTCAGATAAAGACAAAATTAGAGATCCTAAAAATTAAAGGAGAAATTAATAAAATTGAAAGTCAAAGAACTATTGATTTAAGGAATAAGACTAGAAGCTGGTACTTTGAAAAAAAAACAAATAAAATAGACAAAGTACTAGTCAATCTACTTAAAAAAAAAGAAAGAAGAAAACCAAATTGATAGTATCCAAGATGAAAAGGGAGACTTCATCCTTAATGAAGAGGAAATTAAGGCAATCATTAAAAAGTATTGTGCCCAAATTTATGGCAATAAATATGGCAATCTAGGTGATATGGATGAATATTTACAAAAATATAAATTGCCTAGACTAACAGAGGAAGAAATAAACTACCTAAACAACCCATATCATAAAAATAAATTGAAAAAGCCATCAAAGAACTCCATAAGAAAAAATCCCCAGATCCAGATGGATCCACAAATGAATTCTATCAAACATTCAAAGACCAACTAATCCCAATATTATACAAAGTATTTGAGATAATTAGAAAAGGGGAAGTTCTACCAAATTCCTTTTACAACACAAATATGGTACTGATTCAAAAGCCAGGCAGATCAAAAACAAAAAGAAAATTACAGACCAATCTCCTTAATGAACATAGATGCAAAAATCTTAAATAGGATACTAGCAAAAAGACTCAAGCAAGTGATCATGAGGGTTATTCACTATGACCAGGTAGGATTCATACCAGCAATGCAAGGATGGTTCAACATTAGGAAAACCATGCACATAATTGACTATATTAACAAGCAAACTGACAAAAATCACAGGATTATCTCAATAGATGCAGAAAACGCCTTTGATATAATATAATACCCATTCCTATTAAAAACACTAGAAAGTATAGGAATAGAAGGGTTCCTAAAAATAATATGCAGCATATATCTGAAACCATCAGCTAACATCATCTGCAATTGGGGTATACTCGAAGCCTTCCCAATAAGATCAGGAGTGAAACAAGGATGCCCATTATCACCTTTATTATTTAACATTGGACTAGAAACACTAGCTGTAACAATTAGAGAAGAAAAAGAAATTGAAGGTATTAAAGTAGGCAATGAGGAGACCAAGCTATCACTCTTTGTAGATAATATGATGGTCTATTTAAAGAATCTTAAAGAATCAATCAAAAACTAGTGGAAATAATCAACAACTTTAGCAAATTTGCAGGATACAAAATAAACCCGTATAAGTCATCAGCATTTCTATATATCTCCAATACATCTCAGGAGCAAGAAATAGAAACATAAATTCCATTTAAAATTACCCTAGATGATATAAAATACTTGGGAATCTATCTGCTGAGACCAACACGGGAACTATATAAACACAACTACAAAACACTCTCCACAAAATTAAAACTAGATCTAAACAATTGAAAAACATTGATTGCTCATGGGTAGGAAAAGCCAACATAATAAAAATGACAATCCTAACCAAATTAATTTACTTATTAAGTGCCATACACATTGAACTACCAAAAAACTTTTTTACTGAATTAGAAAAAAACATAACAAAGTTCATTTGGAAGAACAAAAGATCAAGGATATCCAGGGAAATCATGAAAAAAAAATGAAAAGGAAGGAGGCCTTGCAGTCCCAGATCTCAAACTATACTATAAAACAGTGGTCATCAAAACAATTTGGTACTGGCTAAGAGACAGAAAGGAGGATCAGTGGAATAGACTTGGAGTAAGTGACCTCAGCAAGACAGTCTACGATGAGCCCAAAGATCCCAGATTTTGGGACCAAAATCCACTATTTGATAAAAACTGCTGGGAAAATTGGAAGACAGTATGGGAGAGATTAAGTTTGGATCAACATCTCACACCATACAACAAGATAAACTCAGAATGAGTGAATGACTTGAACATAAAGAAGGAAACTATGAGCAAATTAGGTGAAGACAGAATAGTATACATGTCAGAGCTTTGGGAAAGGAAAGACTAAAACCAAGCAAGAGCTAGAAAAATATCACAAAATGTAAAATCAATAATTTTGATTACATCAAATTAAAATGTTTTTGTACAAACAAAACCAATGCAACCAAAATTTGAAGGAAAACAACAAATTGGGAAACAATCTTCATTAAAAAACCTCTGAAAGAGGTTTAATTACTCAAATGTATAATGTAATGTAAAAATGTAAAAAATCAATTATACAAAAAGTCAAGCCATTCTCTAATTGATAAATGGACAAGGGACATGAACAGGCAGTTTTCAGTTAAAGAAATCAAAACTATTAATGAGCACATGAAACAGTGCTCCCAATCTCTTATAATCAGAGAGAGGCAAATCAAAACAACTCTGAGGTATCACCTCACACCTAGCAGATTGGCTAACATGACAGCTATGGAAAGTAATGAATGTTGGAAGGGATGTGGCAAAGTGGAAACATTAATTCATTGCTGGTGGAGTTATGAATTGATCCAACCATTCTGGAGGGCAATTTGGAACTATGCCCAAAGGGTGATAAAAGACTGTCTGCCCTTTGACCCTGCCATAGCACTGCTGGGTTTGTACCCAAAAGAGATAATAAGGAAAAAGACTTGTACAAGAATATTCATAGCTGTGTTCCTTGTGGTGGCAAAAAAATTGGAAAATGAGGGGATGCCATTCGATTGGGGAATGGCTGAACAAATTGTGGTATTTGTTGGTGATGGAATACTATTGTGCTCAGAGGAATAATTAAGTGGAGCAATTCCATGGGAACTGGAATGACCTCCAGGAAGTGATGCAGAGTAAAAGGAGCAGAACCAGAAGAACATTGTACACAGAGACCAATACACTGTGCTACAATCGATTACAATGGACTTCTCCATTACTGGCAATGCAGTGATCCTGAACAACTCGGAGGGATCTGTGAGAAAGGACACCATCCACATTCAGGTGAAAAACCGTGGGAGTAGAAACACAGAAGAAAAACAACTGCTTGAATACATGGGTCGAGGGGATATGGTTGGGGATGCAGACTCTAAATGAACATCCTAATGCAAACACCAACAACATGGAAATGGGTTTTGATCAAGGACACATATAATACCCAGTGAAATTGTGCATCAGCTATGGAAGGGTGGGAATAAGTGAGGGAGGGAAATAATTTGATTCTTGTTACCAAGGAATAATGTTCTAAATTGACTAAATAAATTAATTTAAATTTAAAAAAAAGAAAAAAGAAAAACTAAAAAAAAGATGAAAGACAAAATGCATTTGATTGAAAAATCAACAAAAGTAGAAACAACAGAAGCAATATTGTCTTTGAAGTATACTCATGACCCAGATGAAAAGATAGGAAATTAGATTAAAGTATCACAAGTTCTGTTACTCTCCACTTATTTCACAACACAACACCTGCTCAGAGAATATTTAGAAAAAAAAATTTTTTGGATATCTCCTACACTGACTAAACATAGGGAGGAAAGATGAATAAAAAGGAAAAAAACAAAAACAAAATACAGAGATATAGTTCTATTTGTAGAATCATCAATTTAGAGGAAGAAGGGACCACAGAGGTGATAAAGTGAACTTCCTCATTTTACAGATTGAGAAAACTGAGGCCCTAAGATGTTAAGTGACTTTCCCAGGATGACAAAATTAATACATGTCAGTGACGATTGGAATACAAAGTATTCCTTACTCATAATCTAAAGCTCTATTGACTGTATCTTGTTACTTCTCCTACCTATTATTTCTCTGTACCCTCAAAAATCTGGTTTCCCAAAATCTAGGGTGCATGGTAGACTGTGTCTTCTCTATCACAAGATTTAAGATGAAGTGGTCTTTTATCTTTCTTTCCCCAGCAGCTGTAACAGTGACTGATACAAGAGAGTTACTTAATGCATCTTTTTAGAATTGAATTAAATTCCCAAGACTAAAATTCTATAGAGAAAGTCAATATAGGAAATATGAGAAGCACTTTAGAATGAAATTCTAAAGAGAAACAATTCTGATAAGAGAAAAGGAAGTTATCTAAAGTGATTGATGAGAATGAACAGGGAACTCATCAACCAATTTCTAATGGTTGTTAATATAAATATATCATGCTATCCCTTTTAAAAACATCATTTGATGGAATCAGAAGCAGATAAGAATGGATGAACATACAAGATTTGCAACAGTCATATAAGAATACTGTCACAGCAACCCTAAAGCTCAGAAATGCCAGGAATAGTGAAAAACAATAAGACAACAAAATGAGGATTTTGAAAGCTATACTGTGAAAAATGTAGCAAAGATGAGAAAGAAGTGATATACAAGTTGAATAGAATGAAAATGACGGGCAACAAAGAATAGATAGGATAGTTCAAGTCATATTTTGCTTCTCTTTTCTCTATCAAGAACAACAATCTTTGGATTGGAAAGGACAGAACAAAAATCCCTATCAACAAACTGAAATCCTAGATAAAGAAGGAAATCATAAGAATTTAATTGCCCTAGATAAATTTGAACCATAATTCCATATCATGGAAAACCTAAGATCCAGAGAGAATGAGTGATTCTTCTCTCTTCCCCTTCCCCCCTCTCTATATCGAAAGTACAAATTTCCCTCAGGTACAAACCTTCTCTTCATTTATCTTTTTTTAATACACCATATAGGACATCCAGATATGAGAAGCACAACAGATGAGAGAGAACTGGAGCTTAGGAAATAGATTGTGACTTGATAAACAGATGATTATCAAATTTATGGGAGCTGAAGAAATCACCAGGACAAATGGTGTAGAGAAGGAAAAGAAAAGGGTCCAGGGCAAAAGCATCAGGGGCAAAAATGACTATGAATTACTATCCAGCAAAGAATATTAGAAGGGAAGGATTAGTCTAACAAGCAGGAAGAAAATCAGAAGAGAATAACGTTATAAAAACTAAGGGAGTAAAGAATACCTAGGAGGAGACTGTGGTCAACAGTATCAAATTCTCAGTAGAGTGGTCAATAATATTAATAAGTAATATTTACAGAGTCCTTACAATGTATCAGGCACTGTGTTAGATACTTTACAGTTATTATCTCATTTGATCTTCACAACAATCCAGGTAATAGATATTATGATGATCTCATTTTACACCTGAGGAAACTAAGTCAAAGAAAAGTTAAGTAACTTGCCAAGGGACACACTCAAATCTTCCTGAATGATAGGCCCAGAGCTCTATCCATTGTGCTACCTAACAACCCCCATCAATAAGGATGAATACTAAGGGGAAAAAAAAGATATTAAATTTAACAATTTAAGAAATTACTGGCTACCGTAGAGACAAAATTTCAATTGAGTACTAATGTACAGAAGTAAGACTACAAGGAGATAAAAAATCAGAATGAAAAGAAGAGTTTCCACCCTCGTAGGATGTTGTTAGTGAGAGGCCTAATCAGACAAAAACTTGAGGGAAAGGTAGGGTGTAGTAAAAGTTACTGTTTCTTTGTTTTTTCAAAGTAAGGGGAGGGGAAAGGACAGATAGGAAATAGTAGAACAAGACTAAAGATTAGGAGGGAAAGACTATTGGGAGGGCAGGAAATCTGAGATTAAAAGTATAAGTAAAGAAGTTAGCCATCACATGGATAAGGGCCACTCAATCTGATATTGGAGTAAAGGAGGGGAGAATGAAGGATAATACCCAGGGGTTTTGATCTGTAGAAGGGGGAGAAGTAAAAATTCATAGTAAAATAACCTCCATTTTCTCAGAAAGGTTTGAGACAAGATCCTCTTTGGAAAGGAGGGGATAGATGCAGTGAGAAGCTTAGGAAGATAACAAATAGTAGTTATTTGGTCCTTTTTGAGGTGTGATATGGAAATGAAATTGATGTGACCTTAATGGTATTATAATGGAAAAGGCATAAATTTTAAGACTAGTCATATGTAGAACACTGGTAAGAGATAATGCAATTTAATTCAATTCATTTATTTTTATGAGTTCACTATGCTAGGTATGATCTCTGGATGAAAAGATAAAAAAACACCATGGATCTTACTATAAAGAAGATAGCATTATTATCTAGAATGGGCAATAAGGCATGTGTGATATATCCAGAAAGGATCCAACAGGAAGGACTAAGAGATTGCAGAGTAATCACTGGAGGGAAGGGCAGGGATGAGAGGAAACAGTGGGAATTTCAAAAAATTTGTCTGTACAAATGCTTAGAGACAGAATAAAATCAGCAAACAACTAGTATTCCATTTTGAAATTGAGGTGTATATAGGAATACACAAAGGAGAGTATTTTGAAATAAGGATGAAAAAATAAGCTCAAGACAGATGGTGGAGGATCTTAAATACTCGTATAAAGAGCTTATATTTTTATCCTGTAGACACTGTAGAGTCACTGCCAGTTGGAAGAAGGGTGACATCATCATATCTAACCTTCAGATCAGGACTATTTTGACCAGGTTTTGAAATATAAAAGTAAAAAAGAGTTGTAGCCATGAGACCAGTTGGTTAAAAGGCTTTTACAATTGTTCAGATGAGGATATCAGTGCTTGAATTATAGTTGTTGCAAATGTACGTAGAGAAGAAAGAATGGGAACAAGAAATATTTTGAACAAAAAATTGAGAGGAACAAAAAGGATGTAAGAGGTGAAAGAGAAAAAAAGTTAAATCTGATGTCAAGGTTTCAGGCCTTGGTAACTTGGAAAAATAGCAGTGCCATCAAAATTTTTAAAAATGGAACTTGGGTAAAAGGGTATGTTCAGAAGGGAAAATCAGTATAGTATAGGAACATGCTGTGTTTGAGGTGACAGTAGTATATTAATAAAAAGATATCCCCCATAAATATAACAAACCAGAAGTTTAAAAGAGATAGCAGCGTTTGCAATAAAGACTTGGGAATCAAGGGTCTGTAGGCAGCCACTAAGTGGGAGAACTTAGGGAGAAATAAAATCCAAGAGCAAGGGATAAAACTCTGGGTTGCAACTAAACTCAAGAATAAAAAGAAAAAGAACCAATAAAGAATATGGAGAAGCACTGAACAGAAATGTAAAGCAGGAAAAGTAGAACATGCCTAGAACAAGGCCAAGTGAGTTAAGGGAGAGCAGAGTCTCAAGAAAGAAAGTAGTCAATAGTAACAGATAATAACAACAGTAAAGTCAAGGAGGATATGATCCAACAGGCCATATGATGAGATAAAAAATAGGAAGTAAACAAAAGGCACCATCAGGGATTAACCACATTGAGTAGTATGGACAGTATAGCAAAACAAGGAACTTTATTATAAGTCACTGCAATATACCAGTTCCTTTATTGGGCTCTGAAGATGGTGCACATGCCACAAAGGGTTCAAAGACTGGAATTTATCCTCTCTACTTCTGTTCAATAAAATCCACATTTGTTAATGTTAAGAAACCATGAAAGGTCCATCTACTTAATGAAATTTTTGTCTGATGATTGTGGGAGGACCAGCAGAAAAGAGATCAAAAATGTTAAGTACTAGAAAATAAATATTCAAAGATAGTATCTGGCTTTGTCTATGTACCTGGGGACAATGTTTTATGTTCCTTGACCTCACTTCACATGCAGAAATGTATCATATGAAAAAGCAACATTGTTGATTTCTAAGCTCTTAATTCGATGATGAATCCTGAACAAGACTTATGTAGTTTTATTTTCTGAAGTTTCTAGGTATTACCAAGAGAAAAATTCTGATTAAGAGCTAGAACCTGTTCTCCTAATACAAATACTAAGATCAAATTGATGGTGTTTTTTTCATCTACATTTTATTAGGTTTCTGTTAAAAACAATGATCAATTTTCCTTTCATTGAATATAATGTTGAACACAAATCATTTTTACCTAGGGATTTTTTTCATTTCCTTCATATGTTTTACTTTGAGTTTAACTAGAAAATATGTTGTGACTAGATTCTTTTCTCATATTGTTATACAGGTAAACATATCAATACTGGAAAAGTAACCTGGGAAACCAGGAAAGCAGAAATAGTGCTTTCAATAATAAAGCTCCTAAAAACCTTTAACAGTAGTATTCAGGGAGGAATTTGTCTATAGTGTTCTGATTCACCACTCAGAAAATTTACCTATCATTCTTAAATGTATTACGGCAGACTCCTAACTAAATCTCAAATTAAACATGGATAATCCTAGGGGGGAAATGAGACTAAATATAGCAAAAAAAAATATGTGTCATAATGTTCATATGCAACTGGCCAGAGAATGACTTTGTGAATTCATTATGCCCATGAATTCAATGGGCATTAAAAAAAAAATTTAATAGCTTCCTACATTGATTAGAAATGGGGGAGGGGACCCCCACAAAGGATAGGCAAAAAAACAATAGACAGAACTCTGACAGTCACCTAGTACTTATGTGCCAGGCACTGTGAAAAAGTGATGCTGGAAATACAAAGACAAGCAGAAAGAAACAACATCTTTGCCCTCAAAAAGCTATTATTCTAATAGTCAAGGCAACACATAAAAGTAAACTAAGGAAGGAAGAATAGAAAGAATGGAGAGGGCGAGGTGCAGAGGAATGATAGAGAAGGTCAACAGTGTGGATGGAGTGGAAGCACCACAAGGTGCCTTCCTTAAATGGATGCTCTGTGTGAATTTTAGATTTACTCCACCCTGCTTAGTCTTTAGAATTTTAGCAACCAGGAATGTATACACCCCACTTAAGGATTAACTGTGGGGGAGGATGGTCTATGACCCTTGTGTGCTAGCAAGTGACAAATCAGAAACAACTAGCTGAGGCCCTGGGCTCTCCTAAGCCAAGTTTAAGCCACCATTGGTACAAGTAGACACAGGAAGTGATATAAAGAACTGCCTTTACATTTCAGGTCACTTCCTGTGAAGGGGACTTTTATGGATTTGGCAGTGAAACTTGACTTGGTGGTCCATGGAACCTCAGACTGCTTCCCTGAAGGGACCATATGGTGAATGATTAGGCTGATTTCCCTTTCCCTTGACCCTTCTAAAGGCACCAGCCTCCAAGAAGGCCCCTCATCTTGGAGGAGGTGTCATGGCTTTAAGATGAGCTAGATTTAATCTTCTAGGAAGGCCCCTTGGCCGAGGTCTCTGAACTGGCTCAGGCCAGGCCAGAACAGAATTTCCCCTTCTTCTCTCTCCCTCATTCTTAATTTCTTCCTTCTATTGTAAATAAACCACCATAAAATTCTATTCTGACTTCAGTATTTCATTGGGATTTAAAATTTAAATCCCTGGCGACCACTAAAATTTTATTCAGTCTCAAACCTAAATTTTACCTTTAACATCTGGAAGGAGCCTAAACCTAAATTTAGGGTGGGTTTGAACCCAGGTCTTTCTTTACCACTTTGCCTCTCAGTGTACCACACAAAGTCCAACTAGCCAAATAAACTTCTCAAAGGAAAGAGAAAGACAAAATTTTAGATGGGAAAGAGAAAAAAAAAGGAAACAGAGCAGGTTTGGAAGAGATGTTTTTCATAAAGGCCTCAAAATTTAGATTACATGATTTCAAATCTGAAAGAATATTAAATTCCTGAGAACAAGGAATCACTGTCAAATAAAACAGTAGCCACTAGCTTTACGATATGAAAGCATAATTTTCATGCCTAGAATTTTAACAATACATAAGTCATGCTCAATATTTGCCAAAAAGAAAAGGTTTCTCCTTTTATTATGTCCCTACTACCATATCCTACTCTAAATCTCACTATTAAACCTTTGGAAGTCTTCTGTGGCCTACTTTTTAGTCCTGAGAGACAACAGACTAGGGTTAAGGTTAGGAAAGGTGGACAACTAGTTTCTCACCACCCTAACAAGTTCCTCAGAGACAAAAATCTCAGCTGGTACCTTAAAAAAAAAAAAAACTGGAGTATCCCTGACAGAGAAGAAATACCGAAAAAATAAAGTCATCTATGTGAAAGCAAGAGTGATTCAAGGGATGCAAAAAATTAGAAGTAGAATCATGGAATTTTAAGTTGGAACAAGCTTTCAAGAACAACCAGTCTACTCACCTTATTTTATAATTACTAAAAGTTAAAAGATTGAGAAGAAAATTAGAAGCACCTACCATCCACTGTCCTCTCGAGAAGATTAACCACAAGGAATAGAAGAAATGTAAGATGATAGAATAGTTGCATCATTTTCTCCACCTTCATTCAGCAGTATGTGTGTAGGAGTGAAGAAAGAGTATGGTGGGAGTGAGCCAAGACTGACACGTGGCAGAACACAATCTGTGATATGTGAAAGGATTCAGGAACTCAAGAGAAGAGCTAAACTGATTCATCAAAGGGTCAAGATAGATAATAGGGGAGAAACTGCCTAGTATATGGGGTGATGGCCTGGGAAAGAACTAAGAAGCTGAAAAACTGGAGGTCATGGTGTGGATAAAGAATAAGATTTGGCATGGGAAGGAATGGAGAGAGTTAGAAAGTCAATAGACTATGATCAGATAAGGGAAGTTCAGAGTTCTTAAACATGTAAATGGTACATGAAGGAAACAAAAAAAGAGGGTCAGGAATTGGTGGGAAATTAATATCTCTATAAAAGAGTATTTGGTCTAGTTTTCATTTCATTCTTTGTAAACAATGTGATCATATAATACTAAGTTTCTGAATCTAAAAATGCAGTGAGAAGTGAGCTGAGAGATTAGAACCCAGATGAAGTAGGGATTAATTAATTAATTAATTAATTAAGATATGGACAGCAGATTCCAAATTCCAGGATATTGAGCAAATTACCATATCCTTCCTTGGATCAGAGGTTCTTAACCTGGAGAACTTAGATGGAGTACAATTGCATCTTTATTTTGACTAAGCTAAATTTGTCATTACCTTTAATTATTTAAAAACACTATCAGAGAAGATGTCCATAGGTTTCAACAAATTGCCAAGAGGGATCCATAACACAAAGAAAGTTAAGGAATCCTGCCCTGAATTTAATTAAAATATATCAAATATGGGATAAATCAAATATGCTTCAGCATCCCCAATGTCTCAGAGAGGAGGGAATAGTTTAAGCACTTGCAAGCAAGACCATTGAACTTCCAAAAAACTTTTTTACTGAATTAGAAAAAGCCATGAAATTCATTTGGAAGGACAAAGGATCAAGGACATCCAGGGAAATGATGAAAAAAAAAAATACAAAGCAAGGTGGCCTTGCAGTCCCAGATCTCAAACTATACTATAAAACAGTGGTCATCAAAACAATTTGGTACTGGCTAAGAGACAGAAGGGAGGATCAGTGGAATAGACTTAGGGTAAATGACCTCAGCAAGACAGTCTATGATAAGCCCAAAGATCCCAGCTTTTGGGACCAAAATCCACTATTTGATAAAAAAAAAAAAACTGCTGAGAAAATTGGAAGACAGTGTGGGAGAGATTAGGTTTGGATCAACACCTCACACCCTACACCAAGATAAACTCAGAATGGGCAAATGACTTGAATATAAAGAAGGAAACTATAAGTAAATTAGGTGAACACAGAATAGAATACATGTCAGACCTTTGGGAAAGGAAAGATTTTAAAACCAAGGAAGACTTACAAAAAGTCACAAAATGTAAAATACACAATTTTGATTACATCAAGTTAAAATGTTTTTGTACAAACAAAACAAATTTAACCAAAATTAGAAGGGAAGTAACAAATTGGGAAACAATCTTCATTACAAAAAGCTCTGACAAAGGTCTAATTACTCAAATTTATAAAGAGCTAAATCAATTGTACAAAAAATCAAGCCATTCTCTAATTGATAAATGGGCAAGGCACATGAACAGGCAGTTCTCAGCCAAAGAAATCAAAACTATTAATAAACACATGAAAAAGTGTTCTAAATCTCTTATAATCAGAGATGCAAATCAAAACAACTCTGAGGTATCACCTCACACCTAGCAGATTGGATAACATGACAGCAATGGAAAGTAATGAATGCTGAAGGAGATGTGGCAAAGTCAGGACATTAATGCATTCCTGGTGGAGTTGTGAATTAATCCAACCATTCTGGAAGACAATGTGGAACTATGCCCAAAGGGCACTAAAAGATTGTCTGCCCTTTGATTCGGCCATAGCACTGCTGGGTTTTCACCCCAAAGAGATAATTAGAAAAAAGATTTATACAAGAATATTCATAGTTGCGCTCTTTATGGTGGCAAAAAGTTGGAAAATGGGCAGACTTCCAGTCAAGATGGCGGTGTAGAAGCAGCGAAAGTTCAGATCTCCGAAACCCTTCCTTACCGATTACAAACGGAGTGCTCCTAGGACACCAAAATTCAATCTGAACAACAGGATAGACCTGGAGAACCCTCTTCCTGGACCTGGATCAAAAGGTACCGCACACCAAAAGCCAGAACCCTAGATCACTCAGATCAAAGGGGTAGACAGAAGGAAGGTCCCAGGACCCATCACCCCCCCCAACCCAGAGTGCTGAGCCCAAGGCAGCAGCTGAAACCTCAGGGCTCTGAGGACTCAGCTTGAAAGCAACCTGAGCCAGTCTCCGGGGTGCCCAACATAGACTGCAGGGAAACATACAGAGAAGGGGGAAGCCTGTAGCCCCCTGGCTGGGTCCTTTCATCTGAGTCTCAAGGGAGTTCCCAGCTTTAGGGCACCAGCTGAACCCAATCCCATCAGAAGCCTTCAGAGCTACTGAAAGGACAGAAAACTCAGGGCTGGCAAAGGGGTTGCTCCAAAGAGCTTACCTTGAAAGTAACTGGGCCAGTCTCGGGGCATTCAACACAGACTGTGGAGGAGGAGGTTGGTTTTTTTTCTCTTTTTTTTTGGCTCAGGGATCATTCCGCCCACACCACCTGAACCTAATCCCATCAGGAGCCCTCAAAGCTACTGAAAGAACAAAAACCTCAGGGCCAGCGAAGGGCTTACCTTGAAAACAACCTGGGCCAGACTCCAGGCATTCAACACAGATTGTGGAGGAGGAGGTTTTTTGCTTCAGGGCTCATTCAGCCCAAACCAGGTGAACCTAATCCCATCAGGAGCCCTCAGAGCCCAGGGAGGCCACACACCTCCCCCCTTAGAGAGCAGGGTCTTCTGAAAAAACAGAAACCTAGAGGCGAAGTCAAGATGGCAGCCTAGAAGGAGCATAGACCTGGCAGCCTGGCCAGAGCTTTGGAGATCCTCCATATTTGCTCCAGCCATCCAGGAAGTTTAAAACTCAGAGTAAACCCAGCCCAACTAAGCTGAACTCAATCCCATCAAAAGTCTCCAGAACTCAGGGAAGCCCAGGCTCCCCACCCGTCCTCATTGACTGCTGGACTTTAAGCCAATCAAAAGCCTCCAGAGGACAGGAAAGCTCAAACCCCCAACAATCCTCCCCCAGAGATTACACCAAGAAATCTTCTGTTAAAGCTCCAAGAGGGGAGACCTATAGAAGTCCCCAAAAAACAAAAAAAAATGAGAGGAACAAGAGCACAGACAAATACGGGAAGTAAAGAAGGGTTGAATTTGAACAAACAACAGAAAAAGAAGAAACTACAATAGACAGCTACTACTCAGCAAATGGAACAGAGGGGGAGAGATCAGTAAACTACAAACCAGAAATCCCAGCGAATTGGATACAGGCTGTGGAAGAACTCAAAACACAACAAAGAGAGGCTGAAGACAACTGGGGAAAGAACTTAAAAATTAAGATAAGTCATCTGGAAACAAAGGCACTTGAACTAAAACAAGAAAATAATGTTCCGAAATCCAAAATCATCCAGCTAGAAAATGAGGCAAAGGAGATGAAAGACGAGGTAAAGAGGATGAAAGACGATCTTCAAAGCAATTCAGACGAGAAGGAAAAAGATGACCAAAAAGCCAGAGATGAAATCCAATCTTTAAGAACCAGAATACAACAACTAGAATCAAGTGACCTCACAAGGCAGCAGGACACTATAAAACAAAACAAAAAGAATGAAAAAATTGAGGAAAATGTGAAGCATCTCATTCACAAAACAGACGATTTAGAAAATCGTTCAATAAGAGACAATTTAAGAATAATTGAACGACCAGAACACCACGACAAAAGAAAAAGCCTGGAAATAATAGACAATTAATAACTTCTTTGAAGAAAATGACAATGGTGAGACATCATTTCAAAACCTATGGGATGCAGCCAAAGCAGTACTCAGGGGGAAATTTATATCCTTGAGTTCATATATAAACACATCAAGAAGGGCAGAGGTCAATGAATTGGGCATGGAAATTAAAAAACTAGAAAGTGAACAAATTAAAAACCCTCAGATGAAGACTAAATTAGAGATCCTAAAAATCAAAGGAGAAATTAATAAAATTGAAAGTCAAAGAACTATTGATTTAATAAATAAGACTAGAAGCTGGTACTTTGAAAAAACAAATAAAATTGCCAAAGTACTAGTCAGTCTAATTAAAAAAAGGAAAGAAAAAACCAAATTGACAGTATCCAAGATGAAAAGGGAGACCTCACCTCTAATGAAGAGGAAATCAAGGCAATCATTAAAAACTACTATGCCCAATTATATGGCAAAAAATATGGCAATCTAAGTGATATGGATGAATACTTAAAAAAACTATAAATTGCCTAGGCTAAAAGAAGAAGAAATAAATCACCTAAACAACCCCATATCAGAAAAAGAAATTGAACAAGTCATCAAAGAACTCCATAAGAAAAAATTCCCAGGTCCAGAAGGATTCACAAATGAATTCTATCAAACATTCAAAGAACAGCTAACCCCAATACTGTACAAATTATTTGACAGAATAAGCCAAGAAGGGGTGCTACCAAATTCTTTTTATGACACAAACATGGTACTGATCCCAAAGCCAGGCAGGTTAAAAACAGAGAAAGAAAACTGTAGGCCAATCTCCCTAATGAATATAGATGCAAAAATCTTAGATAGGATACTAGCAGAAAGACTCCAGCAAGTCATCACAAGGGTTATCCACTATGATCAGGTAGGATTCATACCAGGAATTTAAGGATGGTTCAATATTAGGAATACCATCCACATAATTGACCATATCAACAAGCAAACCGACAAAAATCACATGATTATCTCAATAGATGCAGGAAAAGCCTTTGACAAAATACAACACTCATTCCTACTGAAAACACTAGAAAGTATAGGAATAGAAGGGCCTTTCCTTAAAGTAATAAACAGTATATATCGAAAACCATCAGCCAATATCATCTGCAATGGGGATAAACTAAATGCATTCCCAATAAGATCAGGAGTGAAACAAGGATGCCCATTATCAACTCTACTATTTGACATTGTACTAGAAACACTAGCAATAGCAATTAGAGAAGAAAAAGAAATTGAAGGTATTAAAATAGGCATGGAGGAGACCAAGCTGTCACTCTTTGCTGATGATATGATGATTTACTTAAAGAATCCCAGGAAATCAACCAAAAAGTTACTCGAAATAATCAACAACTTTAGCAAAGTTGCAGGATACAAAATAAACCCACGTAAGTCATCAGCATATCTATATATCTCCATCCCAGTTCAGCAGCAAGAATTAGAAAGAGAAATTCCATTTAAAGTCACCCGAGACAATATAAAATACTTTGGAATCTATCTGCCGAGACAAACACAGGAACTATATGAACACAATTACAAAACACTCTCCACACAATTAAAACTAGATCTAAACAATTGGAAAAACATTGATTGCTCATGGGTGGGACGAGGTAACATAATAAAAATGACCATCCTACCCAAACTTATTTATCTATTTAGTGCCATACCCATTGAACTACCAAAAAACTATTTTACTGAATTAGAGAAAATAATAACAAAGTTCATTTGGAAGAATAAAGGATCAAGGATATCCAGGGAAATAATGAAAAAAAAATACAAAGGAAGGTGGCCTTGCAGTCCCAGGTCTCAAACTATATTACAAAGCAGCGGTCATCAAAACAATTTGGTACTGGCTAAGAGACAGAAAGGATGATCAGTGGAATAGACTTGGGGTAAATGATCTCAGCAAGACAGTCTTTGACAAATCCAAAGAACCCAGCTTTTGGGACAAAAATCCAGTATTTGATAAAAACTGCTGGGAAAATTGGAAGACAGCGTGGGACAGATTAGGTTTGGATCAACACCTCACCCCCTACACCAAGATAAACTCAGAATGGGTGAATGACTTGAATATAAAGAAGGAAACTATAAGTAAATTAGGTGAACACAGAATAGTATACATGTCAGACCTTTGGGAAGGGAAGATTTTAAAACCAAGCAAGACTTAGAAAGAGTCATAAAATGCAAAATAAATAATTTTGACTACATCAAATTAAAAAGGTTTTGTACAAACAAACCCAATGTAACTAAAATTAGAAGGAAATAAACAAATTGGAAAATGATCTTCATAAGAAAAACCTCTGAAAAAGGTCTAATTACTCAAATCTATAAAGAGCTAAACCAGTTGTACAAAAAATCAAGCCACTCTCCAATTGAAAAATGGGCAAGTGACATGAATAGGCAATTTTCAGTTAAAGAAATCAAGATTATTAATAAGCACATTAAAAAGTATTCTAGATCTCTTATAATCAGAGAGATGCAAATCAAAACAACTCTGAGGTATCACCTCACACCTAGCAGATTGTTCAACATAACAGCAAAGGAAAGTAATGAATGCTGGAGGGGATGTGGCAAAGTAGTGACATTAATGCATTGCTGGTGGAGTTGTGAATTGATCCAACCATTCTGGAGGGCAATTTGGAACTATGCCCAAAGGGCGATAAAAGACTGTCTGCCCTTTGATCCAGCCATAGCACTGCTGGGTTTGTACCCCAAAGAGATAATAAGGAAAAAGATTGTACAAGAATATTCATAGCTGAGCTCTTTGTGGTGGCCAAAAATTGGAAAATGAGGGGCTGCCCTTCCATTGGAGATTGGCTGAACAAATTGTGGTATATGTTGGTGATGGAATACTATTGTGCTAAAAGGAATAATAAAGTGGAGGAATTACATGGAAACTGGAATAAAATAACCTCCAGGAAGTGATGCAAAGTGAGAGGAGCAGAACCAGGAGAACATTATACACAGAGACTGACACACTGTGGTACAATCGAACGTAATGGACTTCTCCAGTAATGGCTTTACAATGTCCCTGAACAACCTGCAGTGATCTACAAGAAAGGGGAAAAAAAAACTATCCTCAAGCAGAGTATAAACTGAGGGAGTAAAAACACCGAGGAAAAGCAACTGCCTGACTACAGAGGTTGAGGGGACATGATCAAGGAGAGAAGCTAAATGAGCGCCCTAATGCAAATACCAACAACAAGGAAATGGGTTCAGAGCAAGGACACATGTGATACCCAAAAGAATCACACCTCGGCTAGGGAAGGGGTGGAGGGGGGTTGGGGAGGAAGAAAAGAAAATGATCTGTTTCCAATGAACAATGTATGAAAATGACCAAATAAAATAATGTTTTAAAAACAAAACAAAAAAAAAGTTGGAAAATGAGGGGATGCCCATCAATTGGGGAATGGCTGAACAAATTGTGGTATATGTTGGTGATGGAATACTATTGTGCTCACAGGAATAATAAAGTGGAGGAATTCCATGGGGACTGGAACAGCCTCCAGGAATTGATGCAGAGTGAGAGGAGCAGAACCAGGAGAACATTGTACACAGAGACTGATACACTGTGGTATAATCGAATGTAATGGGTTTCTCCATTAGTGTTAATACTGTGATCCTAAACAACCTGGAGGGATCTACAAGAAAGAACACTATCCACATTCAGAAGAAACACTGTGGGAATAGAAACACCAAAGAAAAACAACTGCTTCAATACATGGGTTGAGGGGATATGATTGGGGATATAGACTCTGAATGAACATCCTAGTGCAAACATCAACAGCATAGAAATAGGTTTTGATCAAGGGCACATGTAATACCCAGTGGAATTGCACGTCATCTATGGGAAGGGGGGGGTTGAGGAGAGGGAGGAACAGAATATGATTTTTGTAACCAAGAAATAATGTTTGAAATTGACCAATTAAAATTAAAAAAAAAATGAGAACTGTCAAGGCTGGGCTTGTGGCTCAAACAGGAACACCATCTAGTGGGCAATTCAGATAATGCATGCTTTTGCTGAAGAATGATCACAGCCACATATGTGTCTATAAGAAGTCTGCATGCCAGCTACATAACCAAAGGCCTCACATTAGGAAGTCATTATCACAGATTTGAGGAAAGTGAGGCCCATAAAGGCAGTTATTTATTCAAGGTAATAGAAGAAATACATAGCAATATTAGATTTGAACCCAAATTCAAATTCAAGCACTAATTTGATTTTATATCTAATGTACTTTGTCAATCTATTAGGATGTTTCACAAAAAGAGTTTTAAAGCTAGAAGGACTTTTGGGGTTATTTAGTACTACCTCTTTGTTTTATAGATGCAGAAATGGACGTTGAACAAAATTAAGTGACTTGCCTAAAGTCACAAAGGAACTAAGTGACTAAACGGGATTCCAATTTAGGTTCAATGATACCAACTTCAGTACCATTTTCACTCTATCATACTGCTTCATATTTCATTAAAATTAGAGATTAGAGAGGAAAGTTTCAGCATATTACCATCGTGGCATAAGTGTCTACTGTATCTATACATGTATTGTCTACTTTTAGTATACTGACCATCAAAAATGCTGACAAGTAATTAAAATAAATGTAGACGACATGTCTAATTCAGCTTGACCTACAAACTATTCCTATTTCTTAATTACAATTATTTTTTAAGAAAGATGATCTAACAGACACTTCCTAGTTGTGTGACCCACCCCAACCCCATCATTGCTAAACTCTTAACATTCTTCTCCCTTGGAACTATTATACAGGATTGATTCTAGGATAGAAGGGAAGGGTATATTTTAAAAGTAATTAATTAATTAAAAAAAGAAAGATGAACCAAGTATAATCAGGGAGGAAAAATTTCAAATCTAAAGCTAGCAATTTATAAATAGTTTGACTATTTTGTCTCCCTAATTTACTGTCATTTCCTCAAGGGCAGTGATTGTGCCATATATTTCTTTTACATTTCCTCCAAGTATCCACTATAGGGGGCTAGATACACATCAGGCATTTAATATTAATTGTCAAAGTTTTAACTACAGAAATAAACTCCTGTTTAATGTTCACCATAATTGTCAATAGAGAGGTTCAACACCAAAAGTCTTGTTGCTTTGGGGTTAATAATATTTTCAAAAGCTGCCAGGTGTCCTGGAGTTTCAACTATCCTGCTGTGAAGTTCTTTGGGAGATTAAAAAGGAGGTTGTTCTCTTATTTACCAGTGGAAATTTAAACATAGAGTTCAATCTTCTGAATCATAGACTGGTAAAGCAATTATCCTGAAGCAGAGAGCACAGTGAGATCTTAGCAAGGCTTACTACACATGCTGGGGTTTTTCCTAATGATGTTAAGTCCTTTGGAGCACACTATAAAGAAGAAGGATGCTCAAAAACTGATTCTCCCCAGGAATTCAGACTTTTTGTTTCTATTTATCATTGGGGAGATGGTCCATTTACAGATGGCTGCATTTATCTGCAAACAAATTGATGAGCACCACCAAAATGCAAAAGAGTATTTAACACAATCATATTCGAAACCAGGAGAACTGTTATACAAACAAAAAAATTCACTAAGTATGAGCTAGTTTTACTTCTTTTCTCTGGAATACTAATCAAAAGCAAGCACTTAGAGCCTAAAAGTTTCACGAGTATTTCTGAAAAGCTCTCAATTTTCATATAAGAAATTCCCATTCATCAATAAAATGTCCTCTTTTTCAAAAGGTGTTAAAATTTCATTTGCTTTTGAATAGATGCTTTCTACATTGAACAAAGCTCACTGGAGTGATCAGAAACAGACATGCAAAATGGCTGGTTTCCACATACTGGTCAAAATAGTACTTACCTGCATAATCCTATTCTGGTGATTTCCAATTTTCTCTAGTCTTTTTAATAATCACTATAATAGGATTAATCACATTAAAGTATATTTTATAGAAGAGAAATGGCATTGACTCTGTTGATAATAATTTCATAAAGAAATTTAACCAATGTAAATTAAGTGCCACAATGAGTAGACCAAAAGAGGCCAGAAAATACTGTAAGGATTAAAATTGGAGTTTTTGACTCAATAAGAATTATAAAGTAATATTGTGGTTGCCAATTTTAAAATATTATAGTTTAAGTCAAAATGACTTTTAACAGCTTTTATTTATAAAAAGGTGGAAAGAGGGGGCAGCTGGGTAGCTCAGTGGATTGAGAACCAGGTCTAGAGACTGGAGGTCCTAGGTTCAAATCTGGCCTCAGCCACTTCCCAGCTGTGTGACCCTGGGCAAGTCACTTGACCCCCATTGCCTAGCCCTTACCACTCTTCTGCCTTGGAGCCAATACACAGTATTGACTCCAAGACAGAAGGTAAGGGATTTTATTTTAAAAAAAAAAAAAGGTGGAAAGAGTGAAAGTGGGAAGTGTAGATAAAGAGAGGATTCTTATACCTCTAAAGATCTTCTAGCTAATGGTGCATACAATAATTGCACTTTCTAAGCAGAAACTACAATACTTGGAGACAAGAGGAAAATAGGAGAGAGAGAGATAGAGAGAGCAAAACCAATGTTTGCTAGGCACATTGACAAAAAAAAAAACAATGGGGGCAAGCCCCATTGTCATGAGTTTACATTCAGAATAAATATGTTCAACCCCCTTCAATTCAATTTACTACATCCCAAAGTTTATTCTGGATCTTTTGATGCAGTGTAGGTTTCTTTATGGCACTTTCTTCAAACAGTTCATTTTCTTGATTTGGGGAGTTAACAAGCTTATTTTCCTAAAATTTCTCTAAAAAATTTTAAATCTTGGATTTTACAAAAGTTATACAATACCTAAGTCAACATCTGCCTAAACAGGGAGAAATGGTTACCAAGTTAGAAAATAAACTCATTTGTAAAATTTCACAAAGAAAAATAGTTGATAATTAAAAGTCATAGTCTCAGAAATTGAGAGAAGTAATAAGACGATAAAATATCCATGTATACAAAGTAAGACAAAAGTGGAAAGACAAGAAACAGAATAAAGACAAAAATGGAAAAGATTGATAGCAATTATTTTAAGAAACTGTTTTATCCATCAAGGGCAATAGAACCTTAAAACTTGAACTTTAATTGTCTGAAGCCCAAATAGGCTGACAGAGCAAGTGAAAATGGCATGAAAGAAAACAAGATGAGAAAAGTTTATGGGCTGGATAAAGTGCATAGAGAGAGAAGATCCATGTTGGAGATGACACAATAATGAGGGCATTTACAGATCAATATAAATGGTGTCAGAAGAAGGAAATGGGTAAAAAGCATTGGAGGTAAAAATTTCAGACTTCACAAATTCCTTAAAAAGCCAACAAAAAGAACATCAATAACCTACTCTCTGATTTATACAAAACCTTTACAAGTAATCTTTACAGGAACCTAGGACAAACCTGAGAAGGGAATAAGACAGAATAAGCAGATTTCCATGAACAATTTGCAACAATGGACCACATCTTTATCATTTTACAAGTTACTAAAAGATGGTCAGCATATAATATATCAATATAATATATCACAGTACTTGCTCTTTGATAGTTTTTTAAACAGCATTCAATTTAATAAAAACAAAATTCCACTTAAAAAGTTTATTTTCAACAAGGTGTCTCCCTTCCATTTATTTGTTTCATTCAAAGATAAAAGAAGAGAAAAATGCCTGTTCAGCTACCTCCAATCATAAAGATCAGGCAAGACATGAAACAGGGAGTTTCTAAGTTCAGCAAATGTAAACACCACAATAAAGGAGAGTTTCAGAACAGAATTCAAGTCAAAGAGGAATTCCTCAGATTGTGGTTTGCATGATTACATCACTCATAACTACTCAAATGGATTTGGCATGACTATCAACACAGAAAAGACCAAGTGGATGAAGAATGCTGCCTAGATAACATCATACATTTAAATTAAAAACTATGAAATATGTGTATTTGTATATATATTTAGGACAAAGATTACAGATATACAATAAGGTGGACCCAAAGTTGGGCAAGAGGATAAGAGCAAAATTGCTTTCGGGAAACTGCAAAACTCATTTAATCACCTCAAAATTCCCTCAGTAAAAGCAAAAGTCCATATTTAATAGCAATAAACTACCAGTGTTGCTATATCAATCAATTATAAAACATTTTTAAATGCCTATTATGAGAGTAGCTAGGTGGCTCGGTGAATAGAGAGCCAGGCCTAGAGAAGGATGATCCTGGTTCAAATTTTGGTTTCATCTACTTCCTAGCTGTGTGATCTGAGCAAGTCACTTAATCCCATTTCCCTAGCCCTTACTGCTCTTCTGCCTAAAACAGAAGGCAAGGGTTCAAATAAATAAATGCCTATTATGTATCAGGCACTGTTAGGCATATGGAATACTAAAAAATGAAATAATCCCTACTCTTAATGCTAAAGGAGAAAATAACAAGTGTGTATATATATATATATATATGTAAATTCAAAATATAAAGAGAATACAAATGAATACAAAGTTATTAAATTCAGCATGATTCAGGAGGGAAGGCATTAACAGAAAAGCTTCAGGAAAAAAGTGCTACTTGAGCTAAATCTTAAAATAAAGAAAGGGATTCTATGAGGTGGAAAGGAGGAGAAAATACATTCCAGGGAGAGAAAATAGCCAGTGAAAGGATATGGAGACATGAGCTAGAGTGTGTCAAGTGAGGAACAAAGATCAATTTGGCTGGGCCAATCTCTGAAAGCATGAAAGGGAATAATGACACTGAAAAAAGATCAGGTTGTAAAGGCTATACTATAAACTTATACAGAGTTTACATCGAATCTATTAAGTAAGGGAATGTCATGGTCAAACTTCCTCTTAAGGAAAACATTTTGGCAACAATGAAGAAGAAAAATATATACTTCAGAGAGCCCTATTAGTAGATAAAAAACTAGGTAAGAGGAGACAAAGGTCTGAACAAAGTGGAAGCTCTCTAAATTATGAGAAGTCAGATGTGAGAGACATTGTAGAGATCTGACAATTTAGGAAAAAAGAAAATGGGGAATCAAGGATAATGCTAGAGTTGATGAATCTATGAAACAAGAAGAATGGTGGTGCCTTCAACAGAAATAAAATATTTTAGAAGAAGGGTGGGTTTGAATATGAAAGAAAGTGAGTTGTTTTGGATATGTTGAGATTAAAATATATTCAGAATATCTAGTTAAAAGTATCCGGTAGGCAATCAATTTAGGACTAAATATTACACTAGAAAATTATACTAGCTATAGAGATATGTGCATTTTCTACATGGAGATAAGATGACCTAAGGAAGCTTGAATAAAGTCACCAAGTGAGAGAATGTAGCTAGTGAAGTAAAAAGGTTCAGAAAAACTTTTTTAAGTGTTATAATAGTTTAGTGCCATAATACAGATGATGAGCCAACAAAGTAATTGAGAAGTGATCGAACAGAGGAGAATCAACAGTGTAAAATACAGCAGATAGATCAAGAATGATGAAGATGAGAAAAAATACCAGATTTACAATTAAGAGATCACTGATAATTTTTAAGACAACAATTTCAGTTAAGTGATAGGTAAGATGCAAATTATAAAGGGGTGAAGGATTAATGTAAGAAGAAACACTGGAAACAATAAGCATAGCCAGCTTTTCCAAGGCATTTTACAAAGAAAGTGAATAAAGATAAAGAATTATAATTTGAAGATGATAATGAACATTTTTTTAAAGATAATGGAGAAAGTTATATTTGAGGAAAGTTAAAAAGAAACATGTAAATAGGCAAAGGTTAAGGCTGGGGGTGGAAGAGGGAGGGGATGACTGAAGTTGCAATCTAAGAGGAGAAAAGATGAGATGAAGTGCACACATATAAGAGTTGGCCTTGGCAGGGAGAAAGAACACAGAAAAGAAATAAAAAGATGTATGATGACTGTAAGGTAGCAACATAAAAAGAAAATCTGAACAAAAAGAAGAGTAAAAGATACCAAGGAATTTGTATAATAAGAAAAGATGATGGACTGGTCATATGATGAAGGCAAAGAATGATAAATGGACAGCAAGAGTACTTCTCTAGTATTCTCACAAAATCAAGTGAAGGTAAAGAAGGCTTCTGGTATATTGAGTGGACTTCATGTGGTGAACCCATGGAAGGACATAAAACAGAGGCACAAAAAATGGAGAGGCATGGATGAGAGGCATAGACAGATTAAAATCTGCATCAATAGAAGCAGCTCCCAAATCAAAGAGATCATAATCTACTTGTAAATCTGAAAATAAAAATATTCTTTCCACATTACAACTTCCCCTATCACAGTTTTGATATATTGCAGGTCAACATAAGAAATTTAACTTGAATTTAGGGGAATTTTGAGGAAGCCACAGACAATATGTGAAGGCCAACAGACAACATAGAAAGTATAGACACTCATATGCATAAAATACATATATAGCATTGTATAATGTCAACATATCTTTTAATAGCATAAATATACACAATTTCTTTTTAAAGTTAAAATTAGTAAAAAGTTAAAGAATTTCAAAGGTTACTTTTTAATATTTTTTGTCATACATGCAGGATATTCAGTATTCTCAAATTTGTTTCCTTTTAAAATGTTTCATATTTACTTTGTATTTTTAATTTCTTTTTCATGCAGTATTTTAACTTAACATTGACTACATGGCCTATGCCCAAATATTTAGCCCACACTTTACAATTAGATACTATAAACACCCCATAAAAGAAAAATAAAAAATTCAGACTTCTTTGGTACAAATGAAAGGTCAAAAAATTTTACCCAAAATTTCCAGATTGTGGTGTGTGTCAACATGAAAATCTAGAGATCCCCAGTTTATTTAGTTTGAGTGTAGAAACCCCAGGTTTTGACCTTGTCACCAGAGAGGCTTCCCCCTGAGGGAAGGTCCCTCTTCGCCAGACAATGGACTTCCTGGTAGTTTGGGTGGGAACAGCTAATGGCATCCAATATTAAGCATCCCTTTTGTCAAATAGTTTCTCCCCCTAGGCTAAGGTCCATTACAGAGGTGGCCCAGCCCTGGGCTTAGTCTTTCCCTTTGTGTCCATTGTAGGGCATCAGACCCTCACTGTTATTCCTGTCTGGAACTCCTCATTTTCCTTTCTTACCATTGTAAAGTCAGTCAACTGTCCCTCTCATTCCAAGCCCCCAGGTCATTTAGAGTAGTATATAAGCTCCCCAAATTCTTTTGTTCCATCTTGATTCAGTGGCACTCCCAGGGGTCAGTGACCAGGGCGTCCAGTCTCCAGAAGAAGCTCTGTTGTCATACTTAGTAGCACTAACCCCTTTTCCCTTGATTAAAGAGTGATTTTGACTATTTAATAGTTCTGCGTTTTTTCTAGTTGACATGTGCCATGCCCTTAGCACCCCTAATGTGGAAGAGATACCTGTAGTTACCAAGAAATTACATTAGCACCTTAGCAATACTAAACAAGAAGCAGCAGTAATACTGAGACATGTGAGTGGCTCAGTGGATAGAGAACCAGGCCTGAAGTCAGGAAGACCTGAGATCAAATATGGCCTCAGACACTTCTTAGCTGTATGACCTTGGCAAGTCACTTAACCTTATTTGCCTAACCCTTGCTCTCTGGTTGTTATTAAGGCAGAAAGAAAGGGTTTAAAGAAAAGAAAACAGTATTATAGGGATTTTTTTTGAAGTGGTTAATAATGAAGAAAACATGACTATCTATTGACAAATTTAAACCATTATTTTGTAAATGATAAATTAGCATTTGAATTCCAAGTAGAAAATCAGGGACAATGGTTCTTCTTCAAACCTAAGAACTATTGTGCTTCAAAATGGTTTCAATGCAAAGCTTTCCCAGTGTATTGTTCAGATTCATTGAGTAATGAATATATTATTTTTATGAGAAAAAAAAAGCCCTAAAATCCTAAACTAAAGGAAGTTGTTTGTTCCATTCCAAGGCCATGGGCAAGATAAAGTATGATCCAGGCAGAAAACATTTATTTTCAATGTAAGGAATAAGAGTGAAATTTAGTAATGATAGTGGGATTTCAAAGAAAATCAGAAAGAAAAATATCTCACCTGACAAGTTGGCTATATCTCTCCAATAATAACTCCAAACCAACCAAAGATACACCCTATTTCATATTCTGTGATGTAGCAGTCCATCCCTAGCTATGGGCAAGGGGAACAGTTGGTATGTACAGATTGCCTTAGAAGAGAGCATGCTCAGTCTTGAGCATGCTCAGTATTGCACGTGGTTGGGAAAGCCTCTGACCCTTAACCCCAGCTTCCCCCAGGTTAGGCGGGAACACAGGTTTCTTTGTGCTCACCTGGTTAAGAGAAATCACACCTATACCTTGGCATTAACCAATGATAATCATCTCTATGTACTGTGTATAGTTGCAAGGAGATTAAATAGGGCCCAGCCAGCTCCGCCTCTCTCTCTTCTGCTCTTCCTGGCTTCCAGCTCGCACTGATGCCTGTCCGCCAGGCTCCATCTCTAATCTTTCTCTATCATCTCTCCAACCTGTGTGGTATTAAGTGTGGATCTCTGGACTGGTATAAGCTTTCGGAATGGTCCTTTGATCAGAGCTTGGCTGTGGCTCATTGATAATTAATAAAGACTCATTCCTGCCACCTCATATCTCTAATTCGACTCCGTCATCCCCCTCGTGGTATCTAAAACTTCTATCCTTTCTCTATCTTCCTACCTTAAAGCTTCTCTCTCCCCTCTGAGGAAGCTTTATGTGAAATCTCCATGTATCCAGAATCAGCACTTGATGAATACTTATGAGCAAATGAATGAATGAGAAATAGGCAACTTACTTATGGGAAGGAAAGGTGGTACCTGTTACTTTTTGTTAATACTATATTCAAAAGACTACTTTTTTGAAGAGAATAACAGATAACAAAGATCTGTTTGGAAAGTTCTAAAATCTTACACAAATGGCTCAGTTCCTCAGGCATATGGCAACCATCTCATGCACAACAATTAAATATAATTAGCATAAGCTAGTTATATTACTACCCAATCTATAGAGACATCTAAAGAAAGGATTTTTTTTTTTGTATTCACATTGGGTTATTCCTCTACAGGATACTCATGTAAGCCCTGGGCAAACATGAAAAGAATTGAGAAACACAACCAGAAAAGTTAATATAAATGAATAGAGGGAAAAATCACTACATAACATGGAGAACATCTTAAGTCTGTCCTGAGATAATTCAGTTTTATTTTAGGTTTCAGAATACATGTAACTCATATTGATATGACATTGTTTTATATCCAAAAAAAGAAAGACTGAGGGAAAAGGAATATAAATCTATAGAATGGCTCTATTTTACCAATAGGGCCATTATTTTTACATTAAAGCCTGTAGGAAGGGTAGAAATGAGTCAGGATAAACAAAAAGGGAAAGCTTCCAGGGCCTTTCTAACCAAGCTGCATTATGACCATATTCACACTTTCAAACACTCCCCATGAATTCTCATTGGGAGCTCAGTCACTCAATGATTATTTGACCACAAACACAGCTATTCCAAAGCAAACAAGTCCAAATTCTGCTCACAGCTACTGAATCTAATCACGTCTGAATAATGGAACAGAGCCAACCCCTGCTGCCTACTGACAGAATCAGCTGCCCAGTGTACTCAATATTCAGTAAACCATGCCAAAACTCCAACTGTTCAGACTAGGGCAATAAGCTCCCTTTGAACAGGAAGCCACTGAGCAGCTATAAACAGAGAACCTAGGACAGAGCTCTGACAAAGATAAACCCAAGTATTGTCTTTACATCCATCATTTGTTCTACAGATTTATTTTTTAAATCAACATTAGGTAAGCTTTAATCTTTTAAGAGTTTATCTTGATTGCCATTAAAAAACATGGCACACTCTCACATGGAGTGTGTTTGATGCATGCATTCAACTAACACATATTTCTCTTTTGGGTTTCTGCTAGTCACTACATCACAAACTCCCAGAGAATATTAATTCAATTTATTCTGTACCTCTCAGAGTAGTGTCATATTAACATTAAACACACACATACCAGGCTCTCAGCTTCCCAGTATGTTTAACAAGGCTTTTCTTTAGATAATGATGGAACATAAAGAATATTAATCATCAGTAAGATTAATGGTTGTGATGGAAAATCACAACAAAGAAATAATTTTCAGCAGATAGATTTAGCATCTCTGATAAATTCAACTCTTGCCAAAGTAAGATTTCTGGATACTTTCCAAGTATAAAATACAAAACACAATTACTTCATCTGTCTAATCCAGGTTAGTTAAAAGGCAGAAGAATCACATTATTAACTACTATTTGTTGTTCTACAATTAAGTACATTAAGAAAGGTGATAGAGAAAATGTGGGGCTTGCATCTTTAACAAAACAGCCACTACTTCTAACCACTGTACTTCTACAGATATAAAAATCATGTTTGGAATTTTTTTTTTAATCAAAGGAAAATTTTTTATATTCTAAAATCTAAATCTATTCCTTAAATCTTCAAACAATGCAAGCGATCTCTCTGACTTCTCCAGATACATCTACTTCAAAATGTGCCTCTTGACCCACTTATATGTACATCTAACCTTTATTAAATACTTTGAATATTTCAATCCTTCAGAGAATTTTTGAGAGCATTCCCCTATCTGTTCAAATCACATCCCAGCCATACTTTGTCATCCTAAATGACTCATCCTTTTTCTCCACACATCAGTCCAACATCCCAGAGATCTTAAATCTTGTTAGATTTTTTTTAAGCAGGGCATGGGCTCTTGTAACTGTTAAACATTATTTTCACCCTAGACCAAGGCCATAACCGTTTCTAGTCAAACGTTTCCTTAGTGACATAACCTGAAACACTATTTAAACATTAGTCATCACTGGAAATATACTATAGTGTATACGCATCCATAACTTGTCTTTCCATGGTCCTTTGCATTACTTACAAATCTTATTCCTTGGAGATTCTGATGTTTCAAAATCCACAGTCATATATACTGAAAAGATAGATCTTGAAAAGATAAGGAATAGTTTTTGGGGGGGGGGGTAAAAAAAATCATTCAAATTTCCATATGAAATCCACTCTATCACTTGTGTTCCACTATGGATTTAATTCACTGTGCCTTATCAATGCTGGACCCAGATGTATTGATGAATTACTGGATTTTTCTCCACCAAGTAATGCCTAATATTAGAATGAAGGGGAAGCTATTTGTTGTTTTTTTTTTTATTTTCAATTACATGTAAAACAATTTTAAATATTTTTTATTTTGACTTCCAAATTCTCTCCCTACTTCCCTCCTCACCTCCCATCTTGAGAAGACAAAAAAAACAGATATAGATTATACATGTTCAATCATGTAAAACATTCCATATTAGCCATGTTGCAAAAGAAAACACAGACCAAAAATAAGGAAGATAAAAGTACTTTTCAATTTGTAATGATAGAGAGTAGGACAAAAGAACCATTGGGTTGAAATGGAAATGTTGAGAGCTCTACAGTTGCATGAGGCAAAAATGGCAGTTGGAAAGGGAACAAGGATGTCTGGGAAATTCTCCTGACGAAGGGGTCTAGAGTGTGGAGACACAGAAGGGAGTGGAAGGAGGAGCTGTTTCTCTGGGACATTTCAAGACACCTATGGAGATTTCTGTCACTGACAGAAATCCTAACATTGAGGATTCCTGTTTAAAACATCACTGGTTTCTGTCAAGAAACCTAATTTCTTCAAAGACTTTCATTCCATGAACTACTGAGAAGTATCTCAAATCAGTGAGCAGTGTTCTCTCCTTTTCCTACCTCTCCCCTGGCTACGAGAAAACCTTGTACTTCAGTAATTAGTTTTATTTATAAAGAGATTTAGGGTGACCCAGAACCCCTCTAATCTTTACCCTTTGCCCCCAATCAACAATTAAATCAAATAAGCAGTTAGATAGCAAATTCAATCTCGTTATTTACAACTACAGAGTAAGCCCATTGGCAGACTCCATCTTGTTGCCAGTTTTCAAGAAGACACAAAGGGGAGGCTTGTGAGCGCCCCAAACCAGCACATATCTGGATTGAGGTCCCTCATACCTCTCCTTGTAGAGAAGACTTCCCCACCATCCTTGAGGGCCAGTACAGCCACCAAGGGGAGATCTTCATTTTGTCCCCCTCAAGTAATTCAGGGACTTCGGGAGTAGTGAGGGAAGCTATTTTCATCAACCCTATCCTCACTGCCTTTAACCCTCAATTCACCATCTAAGAAGATTGAGTCCTCCCAAAATTACAATCTGTATTAATTAATATTATTATAATCTCCATCAATTCTTTCTCTGAAAGTAGATAGTATTTTTCATCTTGAGTTCTTCAAAATGTCTTGGATTACAGTATTGCTGAAAATAAGTAAATTACTCAGGTCATCATAGTATAATATTACTTCACAATGTACAATGTTCTCCTGGTTCTGCTCATTTAACTTTATAACAGTTCATATGTGCCTTTTCAGATTTTTCCTGAAACTATCTTGCTCATCATTTTTTATAGCACAATAATATACCATCACAATCACATACATAGCTTGTTCAGCCATTCTGCAATTGATGGACAACCCCTCGATTTCCAAATCTTTGCCTCCACAAAAAGAGCAGCTATGAATCTTTTTGTACACATAGGTACTTTTCACTGCCTTTAAAAAAAAAATCTTTTAGATATTGAGTTAAAGGGTTTTATAGATCTTTGGGAATCATTCCAAATTGCTATCCAGAAAGATTAGATCTTTGGCAGCTAGGTTGTACAGTACCAGGCCTGGAGTCAGGAAGAACTTGGTTCAAATCCAGCCTCAGACTTACTAGTTGCTGCTTAACCCTGTTTGCTTCAGTTTACTCATCTGTAAAGTAAGCTGAAGCAAGAAATGGCAAACCACTCCAGCATCTTTATCAAGAATGCCCTAAATGGGATCATGAAGAGTTGGACATGACTGAACAACAACATATGAATGCTCTCTGTTCCTTGTTTTGTGATAAAATTTTCCATTATCCACACAGCTGACAGGTAGAATAATCCATGAACCCCTGATTTGCTTCTGATATCACCCTTTATATCTAATAGCCAAGTTTACCTTGGTAAACTTATCTTGGTATATAGTATAAGATATTGGTCTATACCTATTTTCTGCCAAACTACTTTATAGTTTTCCCAGTGAAATATTGAATTCTTATACCAAAAGTTTGGATCTTTATGTTATTAAACATTAGATTACAATAGCCATTTACTACTGTGTACTTAATCTATCCAACTGACCAACCATTCTACTTAACCAAAACCAAATTGTTTTGATAGTTTGAGATCTGGTACTATTGGGCCACCTTCCTTCACATTTTTTGTTAATTGATTCCCTTGACATTTTTGGCCTTTTGTTCTTCTAGATTAATTTATCATCTTTTCTAGACCTATAAAATAAAATTTCGGTAATTTGGCATGGCAACAAATAAGTAAATATACTGACTCAGGCTACCCATGAGCAGTTAATATTTCTCCATTTGACTGTGTGAATAGCATTTTGTAATTGTGTTCATAAAGTTAGGTTTGTTTTGGCAGGCAGACTCACAAGTATTTTATATGGTCTGCAATTATTTTAAATGAAATTTCTCTATCTCTTCCTGCTGGATTTTGTTGGTAATACATAGAAATGCTAATGATTTATGTGAATTTATTTCATATTCTATTTGCTGAAGTTGTTAATAATTCCAACTAATTTTTTAGTTGATTGTCTGGGATTCTCTAAGTATAACATCACACTGTCTGCAAAGAGTGATAGTGTTGCTTCTTCACTACCTATTCTAATTGTTAATTTCCTTTTCTTCTTTTATTGCTATAACTATCATTTCCTGTACAATATCAAATATTAGTGGTGATAATGGGGATACCTGATTAACAACTCTGATCTTACTTTTCTAATATTCTATTCATCTCCTTAACTTCAATCTTGTTTTTTTTTTAGTTAGACTTATCTATTTCTGAGAAGATAAAGTTGAGGTCCACCACTATTATAATTTTACTATTTTTTTCCCTGTAATTCATTAGATTTTTCCCTTAAAAATGTGGATGTTATTCCTGGTGAAGTTGTGAATTGATCTAATCATTCTGGCAGACAATTTGGAACTATGCCCAAAGGGCTTTGAAAAAAATGCATATCCTTTGATCCAGCAATACGACTAATAGGTTTATACCCTAAAGAGATAATAATGAAAAATGTTTGTGCAAAAATATCCATAGCCATGCTCCTTGTGGTGGAAAAAAAATCAGAAAATGGGGAGGTCCCCTCAACTGGGGAATAGCTGAACAAATTGGGGTATCGGTTGGTGATGGAATACTAATGTGCAGTAAGGAATGATGAACTGGAGGATTTCTATATGAACTGGAAGAATCTCCAGGAACTGATACAAAGTGAAATGAGCAGAATCAAGAGAACATTACACACAGAAAGTGAAACATTGTGGAACAATAAAATGTAATGGACTTTACTAATACAAGATAGTCCCAAAGGACTTATGAGAAAGAATGTTATCCACTTCAAGAGAAAGAACTGTGGGGGTAGAAACACAGAAGAAAAACAAATAACTTGTCATTTCTTTATATGGATATATGAATTGAGGTTTGGGTTTTAAAAGACTGCCCTATTGCAAAAATGAATAATATGGAAAGAGGTATAAATGATAACATTTGTATAACCCAGTGAAATTGCTTATTGGATCCAGCAAGGGGGAGGGTAGAAGTGAGGGAAAGAAAATGAAACATGGAAACATGAAAAATATTTTAAAATCTGGATGCTATATCATTTAGTACATATATTTTTAGTATTTATATTACTTCATTGTCTTATGATACCTCTTAACAAGATGTAGTTCCCCTGCTTATCTGTTTTAATTAGAACTGTTTTTGCTTTAGCTTTTTCTGAGATCACAATTACTACTCCTGTTTTTCTTACATCATTTGAAGCATAATAGAGTCTGCTCTAGATTCTTACCTTTCGTTTGTATGTCTCTTTGCTTCAAGTGTGTTTCTTGTAAAGAATATATTGTTGGAGGCTGATTTTTTTAATCCATTCTGCTCTCAACTTCTGTTTAATGGATGAGTTCTTCCCTCACATTTACAGGTATGATTATTAACTCTCTATCCTATTTTTCACTATTTATGCTTCTTTATCTCTCCTTTTACCCTATCCCTCCTCAAAAGTCTGTTTCCTTCTGACCAATGCCCTTCCCAAACCACCTTCCCTTTTATCACTCTCTCTTCCCAGTCACCCTTCCCAGTCATTTCCCTGGAGGATAAGATAAATTTCTAGGCTTCACTACTATATACATTCTTCTCTCTTTGAGCCAATTCTGAAGAGACTAAGTAGTTTAAATATTCCCTACCACCCCCTAATCTTCCCCTCCAATGTAAAAGCAGTTTTTAATGCCTCTTTTATGTGAGATAATGTACCCCATTCTACCTTCTCACAGGGCATCTTTCTTTCTCATACTTATTTTATGTAATCATCCAATTATAGTCAATTCACACCTATGCCCGCTACCTCTATACACTGTTAAGTGCTGTAAATCTTGAAATTTCTCAGACTTGTGAATGTTAAAAATTTCCACATTGGGAAATTCTCAATTGGAATAATTCCCTACTGGGAACATTCCACATTTGGATGTGAGAACTCTACTTGGATCAGAAATGGGAGGACCTCTGCTCCATCCTTTCTTGGGACTGCTTTGGGGGGAGAGAACTCCTTGCTAAACAATGAAAGTACTTGGGCCCATACTTATAATGAGGCAAAAAGTTCTTTAAGCCATGCCTATTTTTAGAAGTAATACAAAGGGATGCTAAGTACCTATTAAAGGTCAGGCAACTTGTAAACTTGCCAGGAGCAAAGAGGTGAAAACTTATTCAGAAGTTTTTTTCTTGTTCAAACTTACTAAAGGGATTAGTCGATCCAGCAGTGTTTTTAGAATGGGTTGTCCTTTGGAAAACGTCTACTGTGATTGGTAGATGTAAGGACTTAGGGGAGGTGGCATAGAAGAAAACCCCCTCTATAAGAAAAAGCAGAATCTCTTGAAAAAGCGATCCTTTTGGAAGGATCCCTTGGGAAAAATCCTTTTGGAGAATCTCTTGAGAGAGGCTCTGGAGAAGGGAAGCTCTTGGAGGACAATCTCTAAGGAGGTCTCGCTGGAGCTCCTCTGAGGGGACTCTGTCCCTCTGGAGGCTCTTGAGAGAGACCCTTTGAAACAGTCTCTGGCTGGAAGGCTCTTTGAGGAGGACTCTGGCTGGAACTCTCTCTGAGGAGACTCTGTCATTAGAATCCTTGCTTAGACAGACCTTGTGGTGAGTGATAAAAGACTGACTGACTGATCTCTCTCTCTTAAGACTTAGGCCTAGGCCATGTTGGCTTAAGGCCCTTCATACTTATTTCCTTTTTCTCTCTTTACTTTAATTCCTCATTGTATTATTAATTAAATTCTCTATAAAACCCAGTTGACTTGGGTATATTCATAATTGGGAATATTTCCCTGGAGACCACCTTATATTTGATTTAAAACCAAGACACTGTAGTGAAACATATTTTCTGCTGTCATAAATTTACTCACCCACTCTTATATCTATCACAATTTATACCTCAACCATTTAAACTCTTACAGTTTATGGCAGACAACTATTTTAAATATAACAGTTTATGGTCTCCAACTATTTTAAATGTTACAGTGCCCTAAGAATGATAAAGTTCTTAGGAATTCCAAGTATTATTTTCCCACACAGGAATGGAAACAGTTTAATCTTACTGAATGAATTCCTTTTGCTTCCTCTTTTGTGTTCACCTTTTTTATTATTTTCCTGAATCAAGTATTTCAAATTTTCTATTCATATCTTGCTCTTTAATTAGGAATGCATCAAAGTCTTCAATTTCATTAAATATTCATTTTTCCTCTAAAAGGTTATAATAATTTTGCTGCACAGGTTATTCTTGGTAATCATCCTCGCTCCTTTGCCTTCCAAAATATCACATTCCAAACCCTCCAATCCTTTAATGTAGCAGCTGCTAAATCCTGTGTGATCCTGATTGTGGCTCTATGGTATTTGAATTGTTTCTTTCTAGATCATTTCAATATCTTCTACTTGATCTGAGAGCTCTGGAATGTGGTTATATGTTCCTGGGAGTTTTCATTTTGAGATCTCTTTCAGGAGGTGATCAATGGATTCTTTCAGTTTCTATTTTATTCTCTGATTCTAGGATGACAGAGCAGTCTTTTTTTTTTTGATAAGTCCTTGAAAAATGATGTATAGGTTCCTTTTTTTAATTTCAGGTAGTCCAATAATTCTTAAATTATGTCTCTGATCTATTTTTCAGGTCAGTTGTTTTTCCAGTGATATATTTCATATTTTTTCTACTTCTTCATTCTTTTGATTTTGTTTTATTGCTTCTTAATATCTCATGTGGGGTCATTAGTTTCCACTTGTTGAATTCTAATTTTTAAGGAATTATTTTCTTGAAATTTTTATCTTTTTCCATTTGGCCAATTCTACTTTTTAGAAATTTCTTTACTTTAATGGAATTTTGTACCTCTTTTTCCATATATACTCAATTCAGTTTTTTAAAAAGTAAGAACTTTCTCTTCTGTGGAGTTTTGTGCCTCTTTTACCATTTGACCAATTCTGTTTGTTAAGGTTTTATTTTCCTCAGTATTTTTTTTCTCCTATGCCAAGCTGTTGACTTTCTTTTCATGATTTTCTTGCACCACCCTCATTTATTTTCCTAACTTTTCCTCTACCATTATATCTGATTTTTAGAAACTTTTTTTTAAGAAGCAGCTGGGTAGCATAATAGATAGTGTGCCAGGTCTAGAGTTGGGAGGAATTGGGTTAAAATCTGAACTCAGATCCTTCCTAACTATGTGATGCTGGGCAAATCACCTCTCTCCAATTGTCTAGCCCTTACTTTGTATCAATTCTAAAACAGAAGATAAGGATTGTTTTTGTGGGTTTTTTTTTAATGAAAATAAATACCTTCTGAGCTTTTCCAGAAATTCTTTTGGTGCTTGTAACCAATTAACATTTTTCTCTGAAGCTCTACATGTAGCTATATTGACTTCATTGTCTTCTTCTGAGTTTGTGTGTCACCATTGTAACTTTCTATCATCAAATTCTATTGTTGTTATTGGCTCATTTTCCCTAGCCTCTTTCTTATCAAAGTTGGGCTGTCCACTTAGGGAGTGAAGGGAACACTGTTCCATGCTTCAGGCTTTTCTTCCTTTTTTTCAGAAAGTTCTGGGGGTCTATAGGTTTTCAGTTCCTCCAAGGTAGTATGATCTAAAGAGAGGTATAGTCACTGTTCTCTTGGCCTGTGCTATGTTTTTAAGTGACCATAAGCTCTCTTCTCTACCCTGGAACTGTAATCAGGGTTTCCCCTGCAAATATAATTGATAGTTCACTAGTGCCAGGGCTGCAACTCAGAACTACATATGGACATTGTGAGTCTTGCACCAAGTGCCAGCAAAGGGTTCCCTATAATCTCCTTCTGACCAATTGTCTGACCCCCTTACTGTTGGTGGGTTGAAAATTCCCAAAGCTGATGATGAACTACTTTGAAGGTCTTGTAAAAAATAGACTCGAATACAAGACTACAATCCCCACAAGCCTTTGCTCCACTTCCCCAAAATGCATTTTAATCTCACGGAAATTCTCAGGTGGGCCGAAATCGAGAAGGTATTTAACCTGGTGGCAAAGGTTTTTGGGGCTCTTTTTGGACTTCCATTTTGGAGCAGACGAGGCTCTTTCCATAATGTAGGTGAGGTCTTGTCTAGGCCTCTGGCCTAGGCACGTTTTCCTTATCCTGTATTTTCTTTAATCCTTAATCCTTAATAAACCTCTAAAAAAATATAATGCTCCTTGCAGAGAGAAACTAATTTCTACCTGCCTCAGTCTCCCCTAAATTTTAATCTTTACAGTTTGTTGCTAGCACCCCAATGCAGTCTGTGCTAGGCTCCAGATCACCACCAACCTGCTAAGACAGACTTTTCTAGCCAAACTTCCAAAGTGTCCTAGGGTGGAAAATTGCTCACCCAGATCCTTTGCTGATTCTATCAGTTCAAAATATGATTTGAGTCATTATTTTAATGTTGTTTGAAGAGAAATTTAGGAGAGTTCAGGTTCATCCCTGCTTTTATTCTCACATCTTGGCTCCTCCTAATGCTATTTTTTAAAGGATATTCCAGTCTGGCAGGGACTACAATTCTAGAAAGTCTTTGGATAAGCAACAGATTTTGGATGAGCAAGCAATGTAGTCTGAAATCCAAGGACCAATGCAGCTATTCATTGAAAGGTTCATCCCCAATAATTTTGCCACTAGGTAGCTAAATTCTTTGGCTATCTCAACCTGTGAAACCAAGAAAAACTTAAAACAATCCCTTAGTCCTATGTAGCTCCCATAGCCTTGAATAGTGATAGACACAGAGTATAGGCAAAAGAGATGCTAAGAATATTTTAACAATAAATAATACCACTGAACATGCACTGACTAAATTAGGTCAAATAAAGGTAAAAAACAAGTTTACTGATAAGAATTTAGAAAAGATGCAAGTATAGGGTCTGTGGTCACAAAGTAGTTTCAAATTGGAGAAGTACAATCTCAAGAGCTGATAGCCATGCCGATATGAAGTTGAAGTGGGGTTAAGGTCCTTAGAATTGAGGAGATAAAAGAATTGAAAGGTAAGAAATTCAGAAGGATCATTAATATGAATAGTCAAGTGCCTAAATATGACTTCAGGTTGTAGGAAATACCCTGCAGGAAACATGGAAAATATAGGAGGGGAAAATACCTAAGAACTTATCATATGCTAAACAATGGGAATATAAATTGAAAAGAATGACTGTCACTGTCTTCAAGGAGCTCGTATTCTACAGGAAACCACAATACATATAGGAGGTGAGCTAGAAAGGCTTTATGTTCCAGAAGATATATCATCAATACAAATAGTGTTAGATTTTCTTTAAAGTCATTTTTTATAATAAAATTATATCCATTTTTTAATTATGGATCACTTGACAGTGTTTCTGGGCCTTTTAGACCTTCTGATATTGCTATAATTCCAATGAATCAAGTAGTCCATTCTTCACTTTCACTATATGATAATGTTATGATATGATATATGATATCATATGATATATGATAATATTCTCTAGTCAGACATTAATGCAATGAAACCCATTCATATCCAACATGCTCCCTCTATTATCAAGTGGCTCTCAACTTTGATTTCTAAGAGCATAGGGCATTCAAAGGACTTTGGAAATTGCAGTATTCCAAGGACTGGAGGAAGGGGGGAAGTTCAGGGGTGAAAAGTTTCTTTTCTAAGTCTTCAATATCTATGGATACTGAGGAGGCAAGGACTGCAGTAAGTGTAAAACCCATTGCTAAGTCACATCTCCACAAAGATCTATCTACCCTGCAAGATGGCTGTTGGAGCTGAGCTGGATTCAGAGCTGATGGAGGTATTGCTACTAGCTCTTGGGCTAAGTGTCCCAGGATGATTCCATCAATGACCAAAGGGAGATAGTGGTTGAGATTCCAGTAGTAGTCATTTGACTTGCATTGCAAGGGAAAGCAAAAAATATACCTATTTGGCTCTGTGAGTAAGAAGCATAGATCTAGAATTAGAAGGTACCTCAGAGGCAAAGTAGTGCAACCTCTTCATTTTATAAATATGACATTATATGACATACCTACAGTCATACAAATACCAAGTGTCAGAGGAAGGATTAAATCCATGTCTTCTGTGTCTGGAGCCAATGCCCTTCCCAACGTATCATATAGGGAGAGATAAAAGATCTCTCCAATGGAGAGGATTACAAGAGATGCTGGATACGCCTGGTTTCTTTGACATTGAAGAAGTGGAAGCAACTAATATTAGTTGAAATGTTTAATGATAAAGGGAAGTCTGGCATCAGAGCAGAGATTTCAAGACACAGGACAATGGAAAACTAGGTAGGAGTGGGCCTGGGGAAGAGTAGTGCTGATTAGAAAAGGAAGGAGTTTCTTAAAGAGAAAATATAGATATAAAAAAAGTGATTACTTCTACCTCTGAACTCTTCATCAATCAGCAAGCATTTATTGAAATCTAACTGTCAGGCACTGACAAATTTGCCAGTTTTCCTAGACCAATGCTTAGGATTCAAAGACAAAAGTGTCCATCCTCAAGGAGCTTACATACCAACAGTGGAGATAACATATACATATAAGGATATAAAAAGCATAGTGGATGTGGGAGGAAGTAAAATAATACCTGTTAAGATCAAGAGAGGTTTCATGTAGAAGGTGACAATTGAATAGTTTTGAAAGAAGCCAAGGATTCCATTCACATAAGCCATCTAATAATACAAATGCATCCCAGCTAAATTTTCCTATATTGTGAGACTCTTGTCCTATTTCTTCTTGTAAACACTCCATAGAGGGTTTTCTGACCCTTAGGAGCTTCTAGGAGTTTTGATACTGCCACAATTCCCATGGAACAGTCTATTCCTCACTTTCACCATACCTCCTTCTCTAGTCAGATGTTACGTGGTGAAACCTACTTGCACTCACCATGCTCACTCTATTGCCAAGTGACTCTCAACTTTAATTTTTTGGAGACTGTGAGATTCTATTAACTATTGCTAAAAACATCAATGACAGAATACTGTTTTTTAAAAGCTAGGCTTTTGTTTCAGAGAGAAGTGTACGGTCATTAAAATTGCCCAATTGCAATTACCCAAATGCAATTAAACCCACTATATTCCTCCTATTCATTTCTATGCTTAATGCCCTTATGATATTTTATTTCATGTGAAAATTATTTACACATTTTGTATTACCATCTAAACTATAAACTCATTTAGAGCAAGGTCTTATATTTTTTTAAGATACCCAAATGGCTTAGCATAGAGAGTGCAGGCCCAGGAGTCAGGAAGATTTAAGTCTGAATACTGCCTCAGATATTTCCTAGCTATAAGTAACTGAGGCTGGATTGACCTTGAGCAAAATCAACTAATCTCTCAGTCTCATTTTCTTCATCTATACAATGAGGATAATAACACCTATCTCACAGGGTTGTTGTAAATATTAAATGAGATAATGTTTTTAAAGTGCTTTCCTAATCTTAAAGCACTACATAAATATTAACTATTATCATTTGTATTTCCCCTAGCATAAAGCAGATATGAAGTTCCTAAGAGATGTTGAATTATCCAGCGAACAACTGTAACAAATTCCTGTAAGAGAATTTAGAACATCAAAATAATAACTACTAGAAGACATCTTATCAATATTAACCAACTCCTAAAGGTCATATACTTTTGAGAATCTAAGTTGTACCTTCAAATTCAATTCAACTTATATTTGTTAAATGCCTACTATGGGTAAGGGGTCCCCAGAATATGCACTCATAATACAAACATGAAATAAATAGTCCTTGCCTTCAAAAAACATGCAATTAACAGGAAACCCAAGACAAATAAACAAACAAACACTATAAAATCAAAAGAACTTTGTCCAAATTAACCATATTTCACCCCAGCTGGATAGAATTACTGTCTTATTTTACTAAAACTTTTTATTAACACTCCATTACACTCACCACAAAGGTTGTTCTAAACCTCCTCTTCTCTAAAATCCCTGTCTTCCTATCTTCCCACCTCAATCTTGAGAGGTTCTCCTTTGCTATTTTATACTTAATAAGAAGACTGAAGTCAAATAATAAACTATAACTTGCCTCTCCAACTGTTGTGATTATCCTGTGTGTGAAGGATATCTACTGGGGTCTTACATGTGTCCCTGGACTGCTAGCTTTGCATCATGTGAGTGTAAGTCACATGAGTTCGCCCCAGCATAGGTCACGAGACTGGGACCTCCTTACTTGATCCAAAGATGAATGAATTTGACCCAGAAGGGAAGGGGGAGGTTAAAAGGTTCAAGACAAGGAAGTAAGCTCTTCCTATTCCCTTGGACACAGCAGTGCAAGACCACGGCTAGGAGAGCTTTTTTCTTTGTATTTATAATAGGATATTTGATTTTTTTTTCTTCTTTCTTCTTCTTTTTTGTACTTGACTATATGGAAACAATATTAATGTTTTTGATTTTGACAGACAAGTTTGTTAACCCTAATACCAATGCATTTCCAAAAGCTTTATCTCCAACAAATTCTTCCCCAAATCTCATTCCTTATTTCTAACTATCTAGTCAACATGGATTATCTTCCAGCACCACAAACTATAGGAAGCTAGGAATGATAGAAGGAACATTAGATTTTGAAATCCAAAAATGATCTCTGTCCCTTAAAATCTTGGGCAAGCTATTTCCCAACTCTCAGTTTCTTCATTTGTAAAATAAGATGGCTGAATAACATGATTGCAAAGGTACCTTCCAGACTCTAAACCTTTATTCACAACTGAATTTATCATCTTCCCCACTAAACCTAATTTATCTTCTTTATTCTTATTAATGGCATCACTATTGGCTGAAGTTTTCATCCTGATGATGCTAAAAAGTCATCTTTTTCTCTTTCTTCTCCAATCTTCCTCAATCATTCAATTACCAAGTTCTATGATTGCTGTCTCCATAAAATCTGACATATATAGCTTTTTTCCCCCATTTCACTGTAATTTAAATCCCAAATTCTTTCTACCTAGAATAACTGAAGTCTCAAAACTGGTTTTCCCACCTGCATTTTATCTCCTGTCTAATCCTTGCTCTACTTATGATCTCCTTTTGTGTAATTAGAATTTTGTGCACCAGAACTCCATTTCCCAGAATCCCACTTTCATCCTCACATTACATCTTTACATTTTGGAGATAAAGTTTCTGTAACCCTACCTCTCTCTTTCTTCTCTCTATAATGTGGTCTGAAAAACTTCTCTTCACTCCGGCTTTTACTTTTGACTTTTATTTCCTCACTTCAAGTGATTATCAATAAATACTTGGAGGTATTGGATATTAATTTTAATTTTACATTTTTGGTGAGCCACTGTGGAAGATAGAATCCTTGAATTTTTTAAGAAAGCCTTTGAGTAAAAGGATAGGGAGCAGATAAATTTTGCTCTTACTGATAAGCTGATTTTCCCCATGCTGTTTTGTTTTTTTCTTTACCATTTTTCACTCGCTGTTCTTCCCCGAGGCTTCTGGCCAAAAAGGATAAGCTGCTTCCCGCCACTTCTGATGTATGCAAGCTAATACAGTCCTTGCCTGATTGCCAGAGGGTTCAAGAGCTGTTTAGAAGCACCTTATTTTTTTCTGTGTGGAGGGAGAGGTATAAATCCCCTTCCCACCCCATGTGGGTCTCAAGTGTACACTAGCTGATTTTCAGCAGAGAAACACAGTGTGGAGCAGCCAATTCATGCTATCCACCCCAATCCCAGTCTGGCTAACCCAGGGAGGCTTCCATGTTCTTCGCTGTGGGGGTGGGGACTGAGGTGTCACATCTCCCCTGGTGTTTTTACCCCTAATGGGGAGGGAAAGTAAGGTTACTCTTCCAAACCTCTTAACTATAGCCAGTACATACTAGGGTAGTGTCACCTACAGACAGGAATCAGAATTGCAAGTATGACCCACACTATGAAAGAGCAGGTATTTTAGCTTTAGGATGTCTTTTCTTACTACCATTCATGGGTGTACTGATTGGATACCTTGAGTTTATAGCTTGACTAATCTCAAGATTCAGAGGGGAGATTCATCTCCCTACACCCCTTTGCCATTTTGGCCTGCCCAGTCTCTGCAATACAACCAATATGGGCTTTGTCCACACTATGCTCAGTGCAGCTATGGGGAACCCCAGAGGTGTGACCAAAGGAATCTAGATAGATGATGATACTTTGAAGAGTAAGGAACGGTAAAGAGTCTGGAGATGAATTTTAAGCCTTTTCAGACCCCACTGCTTTATTGATGTTAACTTTTTCAGTTTCTTCCCCTCTAAATAGTGAAGAATTCTCTGTAATACAGCTATCAGAATTGGAGAAAAGGATACTTAGATTGATTGCTCACATCCTGTCACATATATTGTATTTGCTGATTATTTGTTTTAAAATTTAATTTTGTTTTTTAAGTTCACATATTAATCTAATCTAATATCTTCTGTTACACTAACTCATTTTCAGCTACATGTTCTGTTACATTTTCATTATTTGTACCTCTCCCAATCATTGGACTGGAGAAAATACCATTTTGATACCAAATACAAATAAGAAAATACCAAAAACAAGTTGGACAAACTCTTTTTTTGTGGCAAAACCATAAGCCCTTATGGATATTGGGTTTGTCACCAGATCCATCAAGATCAGATGTTGCCTTAAACAGCCTTTTCTTCCCTTTTGCCTTTGTTAATTGTCACATAGATGATGATGGATGGACTCCATCAAGCTGGTTACAACCTGTATACAACTTTTGGAGAATTTAATGACCCAAGAATTTAAACTGATTTTAAGGGGTCTTCAGAAGTGATTTTCAGATACCTAGTAGCACCACTACCTTTGACTGATCATTTGCCTGCCTTTGAGTTGTTTGTAAGAAGAAGTAAGGGTTCATTTAGTAGTTGAAGTGAAATGCAATAGCACTATTGCATTCTCCACCTCCATATTTATAAAAATGTAATAGATGAGACATCTGAAGTGATTTTCACTATTATAGTCTTTGCCTTCACATTGCAATGGATGGGACATATAAAGACAGGCATTTTATGGCTGTTACAATCTGTAGTAAGCAAAGAAAAACTGCATTAAGCAAAGCATAAGCATGTGACTCAGAACCTCATGAGAGCCTGGGTCAACATTCCAAAGGGGCAGTGTGGTCCCAACGGAACAACAATTTTTCCTTATGGAGCAGAAGTAGGATCAGTAAGTGTGGCTGGTAGCTACAATTTCAACTATACAAAGGTCCTTGGAAGACATTACCTGTAGAGAGGGACTACTTCAGTAAGACTGCAGGTCAGCTGAACTGGAGCGTATAAGAAAGATTCATCTACTTTGGCTGGAAGCTGTTAACTATCTTTTGGACTTTGACCCATTTTGGATTCAACTTTGTGAAATACTATTTATGTGAGACTTAACTTATTTAGCTTAGGAAGTTAGCCAATAGGATAGTTATTAAGGAAAATTAGTTTGGGGGATAAGATTTAGAAATTTCCCTTCTCCTTGTTACCCTCATTCCAATCCCATTTTCCCATTAATAAACTCAAAATATTTATATGTTTACCTCTTGTTTCTTCCCCTTAAACATCCTATAATAACAGTTGGCAAGCCAGATACCAAAGGAGGGAGGGTTTCCCAAGGGGCTTGGTTACCTCATGATGAGTTATAATCTCATTCAGGAGAGGGGAGGATTTCCCAAGGGGCTTGGTTACCCCTGGACAGTTTTTTAATAACATATTTGTAACTCTTCAGATTACTCTACCTTTCCACCAGAATGATCTAGATTCTTGTTAACATTTCAGACCCAAAGGATTTTCATCAGCAGTACAAAAGCTCGTTTTTTGGTTTTTTTAGGGTTTTTTTTCTGGGCTCTCCTGCCACATTTCAGAATGATGGCAATAACAGACTTTGTTAGAAATATCTTCACCAAGGTTGAAATATTGGCTAGATCTGGAGAACTTGTGGCAAGTATCCATGAGCTCATAGGTTTTTTTAAATGTCATACAGCAACTCCTGTGAAACCTAATAATAGTGGGTTTCTTTGTTATTGTCATTAGATGGGCTGTTATGATTCTAGGGATTTTGATACTTCTTTGAATGCGCATTAGCTGCTGTTCTACTGTTTTAAAAAGCTGTTACTTAATGATAATCATGAGTACTCATACTGTGCAGATCATGGCCAAGTTAAAAAGAGAAATGGATCTCATTTTGGGGTAAGAAACCATTGTATTGTACCACTACATGGCTGACCTTTTCATTGAATGAAAACTATATATATTTTTTATCTTTTTTTTTATTTCATTATTGTTTTTCCTTGTGTGTGCAATGGAGTATTTGAGTTCTCTTTTTTAATCTCATTTTTTTGTACTTGAAGCACATTACTAGTATTAATGTGTTTTTTTAAATTTTGCACTAAGATAAGATTAAAATGTCCACTAGCCCTAATGTCAATGGAAACCCAAAAGCTTTAGACTATGGAAACCTGCCACTGATTGTTAAATATTATGGGACTTTGATTAATGATTGTATCTGACTCCAGGAGAAGGGATCACAAAAGAGCCACTGCACAGTGCCAAGGAGCACAAAGTTAACCTGCACATTGCCTAGGAGCACAATCTCAGTGGAATTGATGAGATTCTGTGACAAGATAGGAGACGTGAATTTATTTTGGGGTTCAAAGAAGTGGCTGTTTGACACATCCAGACATAGGATTCCCTTGTGCCAGGATCCAGGCTTTCTAACAAGTTCTAACAGTTTGGCAGCCATTCTGGCTCCCCTATCCCTGAGAGAAAAGGTAAAATCAGACCAAGGAATGTTATTTCCTGTCTGCTTCAAAATGTAGTCCTTTCTTTCTTTCATAGAGTGGCAATTTATTGTAGTCCTGGTTGTTTATTGGGTAAGTACATAATTGCTACTATAGTCTTGTGGGACATAAATCATTTTAATCAGGCCCTGATTCAAGGACCTTTTATAGGTTTATTTTTCCTTACTTAGAATTTTTACACATAAGACTTTGATAGTTTACATTTCATCCAGAAGTTATTTTTTCTCTTTTATTGGTATTTTTGATGTTTTTTATTTCTTTTGACAATTGATTCACATACCTCATAACTCATCCATGTATCCCTGGGTGATCCATGTGTTTGTCAACATTCTCTTCAGGAGGGATTGTGTAATTATCATAAAATTCTAGTTTTATAAAAAATTTTCTTGTTTGAGAATAATTTTAGGATAAGAAATTTGCTACCTCCCCTAATCAAGAAAGTGAACTGTTTGGAGAAGGTGCCATAAAGATGCCTGCAGAAACCACACACTGCACCAAAAGATCCAAAATGACAATGTAACAATCATTGGTTATGTACTTTTTCTCTTTTATTTCCCTTTCATCCCCAAATTAGCATAATTTCCCCTTAGAAAGTACAATATTATATGTACCTCTAGTTATAGATCTTTTAGATATGTAAGTTGGTTATGTGTATTTATTCTATGGGGAAACTAGGCATGTAAATCTGGCAGATTTCTATATGCTCATTTTTTTTTGAAAATTTTATTTAATTAGTCAATTTAGAATCTTTCCTTGGTTACAAGAGTCATGTTCTTTCCCTCCCCTCCCTCCACCCCCTCCCATTGCCAACTTGCAATTCCATTGGGTTTTACATGTGTCTTTGACGAAAACCTATTTCCATATTATTGATATTTGCACTAGGGTGATCATTTAGAGTCTATATCCCCAATTATATCCCCATAGACCCATGTGATCAAGCAGTTGTTTTTCTTCTGTGTTTCTGCTCCCATAGTTCTTCCTTTGGATGTGGATAATGTTCTTTCTCATAAATCCCTCTGAATTGTTTTGGATTATTGCACTGCTACTTCTAGAGAAGTCCATTACATTCGACTATACCACCGTGTATCAGTCTCTGTGTACAATGTTGTCCTGGTTCTGCTCCTTTCACTCTGCTTCAATACCTGGAGGTCATTCCAGTTCCCATGGAATTTCTCCAGTTCATTATTCCTTTGAGCACAATAGAATTCCATTACTAACATATACCATAGTTTGTTCAGCCATTCCTCAATAGAAGGGCATCCCCTCATTTTCCAATTTTTTTGCCATCACCAAGAGCACAGTTATGAATATTCTTGTACAAGTCTTTTTCCTTATTATCTCTTTGGGGTATAAACCCAGCAGTGCTATGGCTGGATCAAAGGGCAGACAGACTTTGAATGCCCTTTGGGCATAGTTCCAAATTGCCATCCAGAATGGCTAGATCAATTCACAACTCCACCAGCAAAGCATTAATGTCCCAATTTTGCCACATCCCCTCCAGCATTCATTACTTTCCTTTGCTGTCATGTTAGCCAATCTGTTCGGTGTGAGGTGGTACCTCAGAGTTGTTTTGATTTGCATTTCTTTGATTATAAGAGATTTAGAACACTTTTTCATATGCTTATTAATAGTTTTTATTTATTTATCTGAAAATTATCTATTCATGTCCCTAAATGCTCATTTTCCATTGGAATCACAGGGGTGATTGTGTAATTAGAATTTTGGACACCCAGGACTCCATTTCCCAGAATCCCACTTTTATCCTCATCTTACACTCATGTTTTCAAGAGAAATGTTCTATAATCCCACCTCTTTCTTTCTTCTCCTATTAACACAGTCGGGAAAATTCCTCTTCACTCAGGCTTTTACTTTTGTCTTTTTATTCTACTTCAAGTAATTATTAATAAATATTATAAAATATAATACTTGGAGTTATTGGATATTAATTTTAATCTTACACTTTACTATACAAATTATAGTGATTCTCCACTATCAAGCAAATAAAACATAAATGCTTCAACTCAGTCATTTAGATTTATCTTTATAGTCTGGTTCCAACCTAACTGGCCAATCATTAGCTCATACTACTATATTTTACATTCCAACGGACCTGGATTATACTGTCTTGCATCTTGTTCTCTCACATCTCAGTTCCTTTGCTCAACTTGTTTCTTATCACTGGAATGTATTCACCCACACATACCCATATCCTCTTTGCCTATAGAAATCCTTCCCCCTTCTCTTAAGCCCAAGTCCAAATTCAGTTTCTTCTGGGAAACATTTTTTAATGCTTCATGCCACCATGTGAGTGTCCTTTTAGATGTAAAAGTGTTCTCCATCTTCTTAAATTTGCATGATGCTTCTGGAGTTTTCCTCTTTACATCTATTTGTAGGTAAGTCCTCCCTCCAACCAGACTGTACAAATCTTGAACACCAGGTATATGTCAAATATCTTTTAATTCCCAGGACCTAAACTTAGTAACTTGTACATAGTAGGCATATGTAATAAATGTTTGAAAGGAATAATGCATTTTCTTCTGATTTTATAATTGCAACTCCACCTGCAACATTTTTCTACTTGGTCTCTAAAGTTAAATGTCAGAAGGCTTGGATGCAAGAAACAAATAACACATGGTTTGGGTTTGTCTTTTGTTTTTTCTCATTGTTAGTTAAACAGAAAAAGATTCCTGATAGATGTGTTCCACTTTCTTCCCTCTGCCATATCTTTCCATACTCCTCCCCTTAGCCTTGCCTGTATTAGTGACAGAGGTGCCAAATCTTACACAGCAAAGGGGATTACTATAAAGTGTCTGACATAAAACGCTGACTGGAGAGAAGGAAAAAAAGAAACCTCCCTTGCTTTTCTTGAGATTCACATAGAAAATGAAGCTACAAACAATTCACTGTAATAAAATTAATTCTCCCCTCTGCCAACAAAAGGAGGGTAAGCCTTAGTGCAGACTGTAATACAGCCCACTTAACATGCAAAAGTACATACTTATTCATTTTTAGAAATTTTGCTCATCTTCCACCCCCCTTTTCTCCTATAAAATCTGACCATCCTACTCAGTTTCTATTCTTATCCTTGCATAATTTTAACAGTGCAGAATATAGAGAGGCCTAAGAATATTTTTTATAATTACACCCATCACAGAAACTGTCAGTTTCTAATGAAGGATAATTTCAGCTATTATAAGAAGCTTAAAAGATCATTTTCATGAATAATTCTTAATATGAATCATTAAATTCAAACAATGTCAGAATTTTTTTTTAATTTAGGTATCTAAAAACAACATTTCCTTTTAAAGACAGATTGTAGTTTCTGATATACTAATATGCCTAGAGCAATGAAAGAAATTTACACTGTAGGCAAGATTAGTAAATATGGTGTCAAATAGTTAAAGTGGGGGGAAATAAGGAAGTACAATTACATACTAATGTAACTAAATTTACTCTTAACACAAATGCAGTCTCCCCATGTTCATGACTTCAAAAATACTTTTTTTCCTCAAGGCACCTCAAGTTGAAAGTGAGGCAATTTCTCACAAAATGAAAAGAATGAAGAAGTTTTTATTATACATCCCTTGCTTTTGAAATTACTTACAAAAGGCAAGTGGAATCTTTCATTGTCATCTTCTTGTCCTAAAGGGGAAACTGGGACATGTTCACTAATTTGAGCTGAGATTTAATCAACAAGCATGTCTTAAGTGCTTACTATTTACCATTCACTCACTCTACTTAGGACAATATACTACTTAGGGCTACTAAGTCAAAACAGGGTCCCTGCCCTCAAGGAGATCATGTTCTAATAGAGACAATATTTGATGCTGAAGGTAACAAGGAAACATTAAAGTTTATGGAGGGGGGGGTGGGGAATATGATCAAATTTGTGTCTGAGGAATATCACTTTGACAGCCAAATAGAAGCTACACTTGGGTAAGGAGAGAGACTTAAGGCAGGGATATCATTCAGAAGGCTATTGCAACAAACCAGATAATGAGGAGCACCTACACCAATGAAGCAAAATTTTCATATTCACCAAATAGAAGCCCTTAAAATTAACATTGTCTCTTTTAAGTGCATATTACATTCTAGAACTACCAATAGGAATTAGAAAATAGAAGTGTTTAGACATGAAAGAAGTGTTTTTTGCATGAAATAGATCCTTTCAATGCTGCTTTAGAGGAAAGCCTTCCCCCTGGGTCAGAATTAAGTAATTAATGATTATTCCAGTTTTCTCAAGTGATGAGAAAAAAAGAAAAAAGGATATAAATAATTCTGAAATACATGGAGATTCCATGAAAGTCCTAAGTGTATTCATTAATATATATATATATATACATATATACATACATACATACATGCATGCATGCATGCATGTCTGTTATATTCACTAACATAAAATATCTAGGCGGTTTTATGGTAGAAGACATAATAATGGTTCTAAATTCTATCCTATATAGGCTATTATGAATGTGATAGGGTCAACATCAGTAGTATTTTAAAAGAGGCAGAAATGTTGCCCATTCAAATGTACAATCCAGATTTTATTGACTCAAAACATCCCAATAATAGCAAGAGTTACAACAGCACTATATGTCAGAATCTTCTCACCATTCTAGATGAGAAGGCATTCTAGCCTCTCTACCACCTCAGGGGCTGAGCACAACTGAGCTTTGCTCAGCCCCAGGCCATGCCCCTCAGTCTCATCCCCCAGCCAAGTGGTGGCAGCCATGCCCCTCCAACCCTCCAAGCTGTTTCAGGACTGGTAGCCTAACCCCATACCCCAAAAGGTTTAGGGCACTAGACCTCCCCACAGAGCTTGGCCCCTTCCGCAATCCTGCCCCAAATGCACTGGCACACGGTCTGGGGAGGGGGGGTTGGATGGGACATGGCACGTTGTCACTAAAAAGTCCAAAAAGGTTCTCCATCACTGTCCTAGGTATTATAAAAAGTAGGAAGATAAGTATAGTGAATAAAATAAGATTAACTGATTTTAAAAGAGAGAATACTAACGACCCAGAAAAGCCTCCCCACAAGAAGTAGTATCCAAGTTGACCCTAGAAAAAAGGCTTCCAAGAATATTCCTGAGAGAAATATCCACCTTCTACTTAAATGCTTCTAGTAACTAAGCCAAGGCCTTTATATTACAGACTATTTCATTATCCTCATATTTAAGGGACAATTGATGTGCCTATAATTTCTACTCTCTAATCCTATGTTGGCTCTCTGAGAAATACATATACTCTCTTTCACTACCACAACATGATGATTAAACATTCTTAGCCCCTTCAATCATATACTATAAATACAGATTCCATATTATTTCCTGTCAGGTCCCCATCTTCTATGTGACTTTTCTAATTGGACAATGTCCTTTTTAAAGTGTGGCTCACAACAGGACACCAAAGCCCACACTGTCTGATTAGTACCCTCTGAATAATACAGAGTAGAATAAAATAGAAGACATTTTTAAATTGAAATAATAAGATTACAAAGACCTTTTACTTTTATTCAAATAGTATTGCTCAGTCTAAATTTGTAATCAATCAACTCTTAAGTTTTCAAAAAATTTCTTATATTTATGCAATTTTTTTTTACCTTAACTACAAGACAATAGGGAGGAAAAGTAGAAAGGAGGGAAGGACCCTTGTATTTTATAGGCCTACTCAAACAATCCCAAATTGGCTACATTTTCTATTCTGCTTTTTATTTTCTAAGTCTGCAATGAGTTAGGCAGTATTGTTCTTTACCAGTAAAGAAACTGAGAGACTAAGCATAGGTAAAGGAGAAACAAAAGTATCACTTTTTGAAGATAATATGATAGTGTTCTTGAAAAAGTCTAGAGGCAAATTAAAAATTAAGTGAAACAATAACTTATTCAAGTTCCAGGATATAAAATAAATTTGTCTATGCAAATCATCAGCAATTCTTTATAAAACCAATAAAAAAAAAAGAGACATTCTATTTAAAATACTATGGTCTATATAAAATATTTGTTAGTCAGCTTCCCATGCTAGCTTCTAAGGATCACCCTTTTCTTTACTAAAGAGTCATAAGCCAAACTACTCTTAACTTCTGCCAAGTATTATTAGCTTATTTGTCTTTGGTTTCTGCAAATCAATCTTTCCCCCCTTTTCAAAAACCAGAATATTTCCCCACCATCCATTGTTATTTCTACTGTAATCTATGATTTTTCAAATGTTACCCACCATGTTTCTGGGATCATATCTTCAAGCTTCTCCAATACTTTGTGATATCATTTATCTAAGCCTAAAGGCATAAACTCATTTTGGTTGCTAAGTACTTTTCTTACTATCTACAAAATGATCATTAGCTTCAATTCCTTGTTAATGATCTTTTCTTTATATTTTGTAGTTGCAACATAATTCATCTTGATAAGAAAAGACTAGTGAATAGTACTGCCTTCTCTCTATCTTGTGAAACATTCTATCATTTACCCACAAGCAATGGTTCTACTCTTTATTCATCATTTTCCTCTAAATTGCTTTAAAATAACTTGATCAAGTATGTCTGATTAATTTCCCCAAGGGTGAAAACATAGTGAGAGTCATCATATAAAGAAATGGAACAAAATACTTCCAGAATGAAAAATTCCAAATATGGAGAGTTCCAGAAACTCTGAACAGGGATGCCAAGGAAGAAAAGATGGTGTGTATAGATCAGAGTGATCATATTTATACTCAAGGCATTGGATGTCAGAAAGAAGAAGAAAAAAAAGATAGATGGTGCCAGGACTACTACAATCTCTATGTCATTTTCACTAGTTCTTTGATTCCATAATTCTGTACTACTTCATAACTTTTATCCAATTGTAATCTTTAATAATAACTTTTTACCATATAGTCATATAGCAACAGACAAGAATAAGAAAATCATGAATTAGGGCATCAGAATGTTTGATATGCTGAGTAATGACTAATTCAATTTCAAATATCTCTCTTACTCCATGGTTAGAATAGTATTCATCCTTAAATGTTTACATTAAAAATCCCTACTTAAAAACAACAACAAAATATTCAAATATTTAATAGCTTATAAATGTTTCAGCATGCAGTTCTCACTTAAGATTAAATTTTTTAAGTGAAAAGGCATATGAAACTGATGGCAATTTGAATTTATCTATTAGAAATTATTCTTAGCTTATAATGTCAGAAACCAGGTCAGGGCATGTGCTAGCTTCACCTACTTTTGATGTTATAAAAAATTGGGCCCAGGGATTTATTGTTTCCCTTTCACTATTTGTTTTTAAAGCCATTTATAACACCATAAAGGTATGAGCTACTCCACTATGGCAATGACAGTAACCCAATTATCTCCAACATTAGGAAAAGAGAGGGGAAACTTGATCAAACTAGGTATGTCACATCTAAGAAAATAATAAATGTGATATATCTAGTCCAAGATAGCTATGTATATATAACACAGGGGCTGGAGTCAGAAAGGCCTGAGTTCAAATCCAGACTCAAACACTTACTAACTTACTTTGTGACCCTGGGTAAGTTACCAAACCCTATTTACTTCAGTATCCTCATTTGTAAAATAAGCAGGAGTAGGAAATGCAAACCATGCCAGTATCTTTGCCACTAAAATTCCAAATGGGGTCATAAGGAGTCAGACACAACTGAAAAGACTAAACAACAAAAAACCTAGTCCTAATATTCCCTTAGATGTAAGGTGTTTTGTTTTGATTTTTTTAAGCCTACTGTGTGCCAGGCACTGTGCTAGGGATACATAGAAAGAGATGGGACAATCCCTTCCCTCAAGGAGTTCACAATCTAAAGAAGGAAAACAACACATAAAAAGAAGTTTAAAATGAAGGGCAGAGGGAAGGGACTTTGCAGTAGAGGTAGTAAAGGATCTGAGGAGGTATGAATTACAGAGTTGATATCACCTTTCAGAATAATGGGTTCCTGAAGATCATGAAGACCAGGGGAACAGTCAGGAGAGAAATGATACTGCTATAATCAGTTGTTATCATTATCCCTATTTTACAGATAAGGACACAATTAGCTAGACAGCCTAAACACACTCAAGGGGGTTTCAACTTACCAGTCAGATCCAAAAAAATCTGGAAATCAGTAATATCTCTTTCTGCTTCATCCCCTATTACTCCACGAGAGTTCCACCCAAATACCTGTCCTTGAATGAAGAAAGGTCGGAAACCCACTGTCCTAATGGGGTTCAGGAACCCCTATCTTCAAACTGGCACCTCTCTGAAAGAGTAGAGTCTCCCAATGGATGTCCCCTCCGTGAAACTTACCTGAGCAAAGGGGGAATCCCCAGCTACCCACTCAGCCTAAATATTGGATTTCTCCAAAGGCCATCATTCCCAGATGTTCAACCCTGACCCTTCTTCAATTGACAGGGCTTAACTGCCCACACACATAGCTGAAAGATTCAGGGGTTTAAAATATTGGTCTAAAATATGTCAGATAACTGCTAGCTCAATAAAACAGAATGGTATCTGTTAAAGGGGAATCAAAAAATGAAAGAGACTGACAATGCATTACAAAATCGTAAAAGGAAAAATGAATTAATGCATATTCACCAAACAATTCAACATTTAAATCAATAAAAGAAAGATTAACACAATTATAATAATTGTGGGGAACCTACAATGTTCCATTATCAGAATGACAAATCAAATATGAAAACTAACAATGAAGAAATCAGGGATCTGAACTACTTATTTAAATTGTAATTAAAAGAAGTATTGAGAACTAAATGAGGTAAACAGGTATACACATCCTTCTCAGGTATACATGGAATTCTCAAAAAAAAAAAAACCCTCATCCTGCAGTAACTCAGAGAATATATAAATTTAAACAAAACTACATATGCTTCATTTTCAGACCATGAAGTAATAAAATTAGAACTTAAAAATAAAATGACAAAAATAATAAAAACTATGCAGTTACAGAAAATCATTCTTCTAAATCAATAATGACAAAATTCAATATAAACAGATTTCTGTAGGCCACATTTTGACTTGGAAAACTACAAATTAGCATTATGTATGTTGTATTATATTTTTATTTATTTTGCTAAATATTTTAGAAGTATTTTTAATCTGCTTCAGGCTTTGCTTGGAAGTTTTCAAGTTTAACATCTCTCCTCTGAACCATGACTAAATGACTAATCAAAAAGGCTATATTAGGGTTCAGCTGGGTAGTTCAGTAGATTTAGAGCCAGGCCTAGAGATGGGAGATTCTAGGTTCAAATCTGACCTCAGACACCTCCCAGCTGTGTGACCCTGGGCAAGTCACTTAACCCCCATTGCCTAGCCTGTACTACTCTTTTTGCCTTGGAACCAACACATAGCATTGGCTCCAAGACAGAAGGTAAGGGTTAAAAAAAAAAAAGGCTACATTAATATGACAGAAAAAGAAAAAAACAAATTAGGCCTGAATCAAAAGAAACTGAAAAGAAAACACTAGTCAAAATGAAAACAAATAAAAAGTATAAAGTTAAGAACAGAAGTAAAGAAATGGAATATAATTGTAAATGTAAAAAATAATTCAAATTCTAAGCCTACTACTTACAACCTGGGTACCTTCGGGCAAGTCACTAGTATTTAAGATTTCACTGGTATAGGAAGCTTTATTCTGGAATTGTTCTGAAACTAAAAACATGAACGCTCCAGGAACTGAAAGATTAAATCATTTAAATCAGGAAAACAGGTTTTCCTGACCCCAAAGTTGTTTCTTTATCCATAAAAACATGTTATTTATCATGTGGAGGGATAAAATCACCTAAATTTTAGATATCTGAATCACTATTGTTCATATTAGTAAATTAGCTTCCTATAAAACCTTTTGCTTTTAAAATCTGCTAACTGAACCAATAGACTGCCTCTAGCCTATCTCTTGGCAAACTTTGAAAGGTAGTATGCACAAGTACTAAGCCCTATCTCCTAGCCTTTTTGGAGGGAGAAGGTGGGGTAGGAAAGCTTCAGGATACTAGGGCACTGACTCCAACAAGAGATAGAGGGATAGTGAAATTGCGTTAATCAGCATTTATATATATAGTAGTCTCTCTGAGATCGAGAATGACTATTGTCTTTGTGCAGTTTCATCTACGGTGTACCTTCATGTGTCTTTGGAGTCCAAAGGCTGAGGCGCACAGTTTGTGGCACATGGGGCATGGGACGCCAGTTGTTACGGGAGGTGCGGTTGTGGCCTGGTGTCGGCGTTCACGCGCAGCGGCAAGACGTCCACGTCGCTCATCTTCAAAGGTGGTGGTGGCCTGGTGAATGTGGGTTCGCCAGCTGCTTCTGTCAGAGGCAGCGAGTTCTAGTTGCCTTGGTGTAATGCCAGCCCACTTCAAGTTGGACTTTAGCTGATCCTTGAATCTTTTCTTTGGTCGGCCTTGTTTCCTGAGTCCAGCTGACAGTTCGCCATAGAATACCTGTCTTGGTATTCGCTGTGGGTCCATACGGATGACGTGTCCAAACCATTGTAGCTGGGTTTTGAGGACCATCACTTCGATGCTGGTGGAGTTGGCTCTGTCGAGGACTTCCTGATTGGTGATTCGGTCCTGCCATCGGATCCTCATGATTGACCGGAGGGAGCGTTGGTGGAATTGCTCCAGCTGTTTCATGTGCTTCCGGTACAGTGTCCATGTCTCACAACCATACAGGAGCGAGCTGAGGACCACTGCGTTATACACTTTGAGCTTCGTCGCAGTACTTACACCGCTGTGTTGGAGGACTTTGCAGTGCAGCCGCCCAAGTGCCTGGCTGGCCTTTTGGATCCTGGCATTAATCTCATGGTCTAGGGACCCGTCATTGGCGATGGTGCTGCCCAGGTACTTGAAAGTGTTGACGTTAGAAAGCTGTGTGCCATTGATTGTAATGCACGGCTGGTTCGCTGGCCTCCCTGGTGCAGGTTGGAACAGCACCTCTGTTTTGCTGAGGCTGATAGTCAGGCCAAACAGTTTTGTTACGGTGGAGAACCTGTCCCCAATGGTTTGGAGATGATTTTCTTGGTGGACCATGAGAGCACAGTCATCTGTGAAGAGAGCTTCCAGGATGAGTCTCTCTGTTGTCTTTGTTTTTGCAGTCAGGCGGCGAAGGTCAAACACTGAGCCATCCAGTCGGTATTTGATGTAGACGCCCAGGTCTAGATCCATCACAGCATGTCGTAATACTTGGATGAAAAATAGGTTGAATAGTACCGGAGCAAGGACACAGCCTTGTTTCACGCCATTGGAGATGTTGAAGCGATCGGAAGTCTCTCCACCAGATAGGATTTCCCCTGTCATGTTGACATGAAAGAGTTGGATCAGTTTGACAAATTTTGCTGGGCAACCGAGCTTGCTAAGGATCACCCACAATGCGTCCCTGTTCACTGTGTCGAAAGCCTTTGTCAGGTCTATGAAGACAGTGTAGAGACTTAGGTTCTGCTCAAGGCATTTTTCCTGCATTTGCCTCACCTTGAAGACCATGTCGATGGTGCTGCGATCTGATCAGAAGCCACATTGTGATTCAGGCAGGTTCTGCTCTGCAACAGATGACAGGAGTCTGTTGAGTATAACACGGGCGAGGATCTTTCCAGCAGTGGAGAGTAGTGAGATGCCTCTGTAGTTGTCACAGGCTGCTCGTGAGCCTTTGTTCTTGTATAGGGCTACAATGGAGGCATCTCTGAGTTCTGGGGGCATGTCTTCCTCTTCCCATATCATATGCTGGTCAGCACTATGTGGAATGCCTGGAGAGCCTTTCCATTTAAGGCCTTGTACACCTTTGTTGGGATCCCGTCTGTAACAGGTGCTTTGCCTGTACTCATTTGTTTAATGGCTTTTTGGACTTCTTCTATTGAAGGAGGGATGTCAAGTTGTTCAATGGTGAGGTTTTGGGGGATCTGGTCAAGGGCACTTTGGTCAACTGAAGAGAGTCGGTTGAGAAGCTGACTGAAGTGTTCTTTCCACCTGTTGCTGATGCCTTTTTTATCTTTTATGAGAGTGTCACCATCAGAGGATAGCAAGAGAGTGGTGGTGGTTTTTGATGGCCCATAGACAGTCTTGAGGGCACTGAAAAATTGTTTATAGTTTTTCATATCAGCAAACCACTGGATTTCTTCTGCCTTTTTTTCCCACCATCGGTCTTGCATCTTCCTGATCTCACACTGCGTCGTGGCTTCGAGAGACTTGAGTCTGTCCTTTTTAGGAGCAGCGTTTGGGTTATTTTGCCACTCCATAAAGGCTTTGTTCTTCTTGCTCAATAGGTCTTCAATAGCAGTGTTGTTCTCGTCAAACCAGTCCTGGTGGTTGCGTTGTTTTGGGCCTAGGACTGCCTTTGATGTTTCCTTTACTGCATCTCTGAACTGGTTCCATTTCTCAGTTGAGCTTCCAGTGAGTGGTCCCTTGGCAGACAGCTTGTTGACCAGGTAGGACTGGAATGTTTGCAAATAAGATGGATCTCTAAGACGACTCATGTTGTAAAATGCGCGAACTGTCTGGGCGCGTTTTGGGTGGCGAGGCTCAATGCGCATTTGAAAAGTCACTCTAACCAATCGGTGGTCTGTCCAGCCTTCAGCACTGTTTTGATCTTGGGTGCATCCATGTTGTTTTATATTTGTTCGCCATTCTGAACACAGTGTTCGTGATGGTGAGTTCGAACTCTGAGGATTTGCTGAGTAGCAGTAGGCCGTTGTTGTTCATTTTGCCCATGCCATGTTTGCCGAGCACTCCTTTCCATCTTTCATGGTCCTGCCCAACGCGGGCGTTGAAGTCTCCCAGTAGTATCAACTTGTCATTTGTGGGCACTGAGTGCAGGATGGCACTCAGGTCAGAGTAGAACTGCTCGATGGTCTCCTCTGTGCTGGTCAGTGTTGGGGCATATGCGCTGATGATTGTGGCATACTGGTCTTTGCTGAGAGACATCTTCATGAGCCTCTCACTGATGCCCACAGGCAAGTCTGGCAGGTGTTTGAGCAAACTTGTCTTGATGGCCAGGCCAACACCATGGATTCTGCCTTCATTTGAGGCTCTGCCTTTCCAGAAGAAGGTGTATCCAGAGGTGGGTTCACTGAGTGATCCCTCTTCTGGTAAGCGTGTTTCGCTTAAGGCTGCGATGTTGATGTTATATCGCGCCAGTTCTTTACCGATTAGAGCTGTTCTTCTCTCAGGTCTTGGGGTATTCTCTCTATCAAGTAATGTCCTGATGTTCCATGCTCCTAGTAGGAGTTTCTTTGTATTTTTTCTTTTATTTCGACCACTTAAAGGGGATGACCCGCCAGCCGTGGTGTGCTGACCAGGTGTTTGTAGGGCAGGCAATGTTTGGGACACCTTTTCTAGTCCCCTCCCAATCTTGATTAGGATGAGTGTGCACAAAGATACTTGTGCGTGAAGGAGATTTAAGTGGAAAAGTCGATGCACAGAGACAGTCCCACTCTCTCAGCTTTGGAAGCCTGGGTCCAGTAGCACAAAAAAATTGTTAAGTCTGGAGACTTCCTCAGCTGCATTGGATGGCCGTGTTGTCTTTTGTGCTCCAACACGCCCTAAGCACTCCACAGTGCTTCGCTGAGTCGCCCTCTCAGCCGTTGAACCTTCTTATTGGTTTCTTCTGTCTCTTCGGCCGAAGCAGTCTTCACATGCTGGGTGAGCAAAGCCCTGGTTCACCAGGGGTCGACGACTCGAAGGCTACCCTCACAAGGTTTAGCCGGCCTGTCGAAGCTGTTGCCCGGGGTGTGGCCGCTGCCACATGCTAGCAGCTACTGGGAGCCACAAGTGAGAGCTGGATGTCAGGTGGGGGTCAGAGGCTGGAGAGCTGCCCTAGGAGGGCACAACAGGCCCTCCATACCAGAGATACTACCCCTCCCTGAGCACCCCATACACCTAATCACCATTTAAAAGGGAGAAAAGGTAATGAACTTTTATTAGCCATCAACACAATAGTGATTAGGGGAATGAGTGGTATATACTGAACATGAGTAGAAGGGAAAAGAAAAGACACAATCCAAATCACCAACTCTTAGTTTAAAAGTTTAAAAAGGGAGAGAAAGAAAAGGAAAAGTTTAAAACCAGTGACTTCATATCACCATCATCCCCATTCAAAGTATTATCCAAAAGGCAATTTAGTCCTTTTGTTTTTATCACTTTATCATAAAACTACATAGAGCTGACCAGACTGGATTAGTTTAAAGTTCACATGTAAAATTGACTTCAATTGAACAACTGATAATTTAGCATCTACAGTATAGAAAATACTACATTAAGCACCATAGATAAAGTCAAAAATGAAACAGTATCTTCAGAAGAGCTCACATTCTTCAAAGCAGAATGTGATTTAAGAGGTATATGGATAAGTAAATACATAGTATATCCAAAGTAATTTTGAAAGGAAGGCAATTGCTAATAATTGGATGGATGAGAAAAAGCCTCCTGTAGGAAGTACACCAGAGTACACTCTGAAGAAATGAGGCTGAGGGGTAGGTACAAAGAGTTTCTTCTGATGAAAGTAGAATGATCCATTCCCTGTTTTGTTTTGTTTTTTCATTTCATGGAAAACAACCTAACATTTCACAAGCCACTTTTAGGCAAAAGTACTGGACATCATTCCTCTACACAAAACAAAATGCCCCCCTTGCCTTATAAATCCTGTAATTTAATAAAATTAAATTAAGAAGGCTTTTAAGAACCAAAACATTCTCTAGAAAACATACCAACCTATTACTTCCAATAAGAGGAGCAACTTTCATATTAAAAGAAATACTGACAACTAATACAACAATATCCATAATCCTTAAATGAGTACTGAAAGAAAAAAAGAAAACTGCAACTACTAATACATGTCTAGTCTTTCAAATAATAAATGGATCTTTGGGGGAGACTTTCATTTTATTTCAAAGCCTTTCCTTGTACCAAAATAGCAAAATGAAAATGTATAGTAATTATGGATCAATACTTGGGACTTCTAGGAAATTGCTTTTGCAATGATTTTAGAAATGTTAGTGTCTTGCTTGAAATATAGTAGTTTAATGGACAACATATTATTCCTCACAGGAAGATTAGGAAACATAAATGTATGCCCTGAATCCATGAATCGTATATCTGCAAGTCCATAGTAAACTTCCTCTATAATTCAATTCCTTAATCATCTTTCCTCATTGCAGCAACTCATCATGGGGAAGGGACCCAACTTCCTCATCAGCAGCAACAAATGATGACCAATTGCTACCAACAGACATCAAGAAGACACAAAAGCACTAGAAGCAGAAGCCCTCAGCAGATTACTGGTCTTGCTTCTACTAGTTCTTATAAATATAATCTGAGGAAGCGACTCTTGTGGTGAAGATCAGTCATTCCCTCCAATTTAGATGAAGCAGCAAAGCATCTTGAGGGAGAGACAGAAGGAAGCATTTTCTAGACATAGCAAACCATCACCATCTCTTTCCTTCAGAAGTGTTGGAAAACCCAGCCATAATAGCAAATCCATAGTCAGGAAGTGAGATAAAAGAATAGGCCAACAAAGAACTACACCATAATGAGCTATTATGTTGGCAGGGATGTGTTAAATCTCCATTTTTACAGATGCTCAAGACACAAATTCAGAAGAAGAGAATAACATCTATAAACAAAACCCTAGAGAAAAACCTATATTGGTCACTAATTCAATTAGACCTCCTCAAAGAGGTGAAGTAAGAATAATTTTTTAAAAGAATATTAAAATGTTTTTATAATGGAGAAGGAAAATAGAAAAGAAATAGAATCATGGAAGAAAAAATTGAAAAGAAAAATAACAACTTGGCACAATGAGTACAAAGCCTTGCCCAAGCAATAAACTCCCTGAAAATTCAAATGGACCAAACAAAGATCAATCACTTCCTGAGGCAAGAAGAAATATATAAAGATAACGGACTCTCTGGTGATGTAATCATGCCACTCTTTTCTCTGAACATTGTATTTTCTGAAAAGTCCAGGATGATTATCCATTGTTTCCACTCTTATGAACTCTGATTCACATCTTCCCAAGATTTCTCCACAGAACTCTGCTGAACACATAGTAAGCACTCAAAAAAAACTTGTTAATTGGAAAACTCTTTCTAAAAAATTATAAATCGTTGGCAAATTGTCACAACTGTCTTAAATCTTCCTTTAATGGAGTATGTCCACATCAGTGCATCTGAAATTATAGATTCTTGGGGACTGAAAATGCTTTCTTTACAAACAAATACTACAGTATAGCACCATGCCCACTGTAGGTACCCAGGAAATGCTTTCTGATGATGATTTATTCCAGAAGTTGAAATGCGTCTTCATCAGAAAGCATTTCCTGGGTACCTACAGAAGAAAGGTGCTAAGTAGTATTATCTCTCTAGATAGAAAGAATAAAAAGAATTCTCAGTCTCTAGGAATTTATAAAACAAGATATACTGCTATGGAAGTACAGCATTCAATTCAAGAGTACAATTCAAGGGGTTTGTTGAAGACCCAATTTTTCACTTAGTGAGGTGAATCAGCATTAGATTTGTCAATCCAGGAAGGCTTCATGGAGAAGACTGAATTTCAAAAGCCATTTTTCAAAATGGGTGAAAAACTGAAGAAAAGTCATTCTAAGCATAAGGTGCTGCTTTTTTGGAAAAATAAGTAGGTAAAGACAACTACAAATAATATTTCCACATATATATATTTTTATATATATGGATATATACACATGAAAATAAATGTATCTTCATCCCACTTGACATACATTAGGTTATAGATAGTTTTTGTTCATAGATGTACACAGTTGTTTTTAAGGAACTACAATAAATATGAATGTAATGTTTCTCAGATAAAAGATTGCTCTTTTTAAATAAATAACTAAAATTGCTTTGAGTAATCCCAAAAAATTGACTTTGAAAAACATGATACTTCTTTAGCAATTTTTCAAGAAGCTAAATTGTTATCCAATTGCTTAAAATTGAAAATGTGAAATATTAATCAGACAACAACACTATGACTCAAATTGATTGATTACAATTACAATGTTATTTTTTTATTTTGCAGGGGGAGAAGGGAGAGCATAATTGGACTTCCAATTTTATTTGACAGAGAGCTCCTGTTCCAATGAACATCAGCAGTTCATATATAACTTCTTATCCTAGAAAGTCCCTGAGATGTTTGTTACCTGACCAGAGTTATACCTATAATATATCATTAGCAGAACTTGAATCCATGCCTAAGTGACTCTAAGTTCTGTTCTTTATCCATCATGACAATACTGCTTCTCTTTTAAATGGATTACTTTATATATGTGTGTGTGTTTGTTTGTTTATATTTGAGGCTTCATAAGGTTATTCAGACATGCTTTAGTGACATAATTTGCCATGTGAAAAAAATGTAAAATATAACCCTAAACCATTATTTGAAAACATACCATATTTACCCCAAAATGTGAAACCTTAATGAAAGGGAAAAATGGCTGAAAAAAATAAAGGTAACATTCTTATGTGAAGGTGACCCAGAATGGTATATAGTTGAAGGGGCACTAGACTTGGAATTGGAAGACCTTGTTGCTCTCATTTTTTGCCACTTCCTTGTTATGAGTTCAAAGTCAATTCATAACCTCTAAATCATACTTTCTTCATCTATAAAATGAATATAATCACTTTCATACAGTCCACTCCCCAAAACTATATGGAATACATAAATTTGGACTATTATTGCTTCTAGACTAACAGCAAAATAATTTCTTAGTTGTTTTTCCATATTGCAATGCAGAGCAATTCAAATTCCCTCAACTACCACATCCTACTTGTGACCAATGAAAAAGATTTATTAAGCACTACTATGTGCTTAAGCACTGAGGAAATAGAAAAAAAGATATAGTCTCCAGTATTCAAAGAGTTCACATTTTCACAAAATGAGACAAAACAGAAGGTTCAGTTTCAAGGGAGAAAGAAAAAACTAGTTAAAATTACAGCAGATATGAAATAAGTTTTCACTGTGAAAATATAAATAGTCATGGAGGAATCAAATTTGTAACTTTCATTCAACAAGGAACAAATATTTCATTCAGTGGGCATTGTTTGCAGAGCACTGTGCAAGTTAAAAAGCTCATATTAGAGTTCTGGGCCTCATGAAGTTCAGTTTGTTTAAGAAATAAGGCACAAGCACATATGAAAATGAAATACTATAGAGAGAAAGACATTGGAGTCCCAGGGTCTGATATAAGTAAAGAAAGAAACAGAAAAAGACATAATATATGTGAGACACTTAGTAGCTAGTCCAGTGTAGCTAAAATTAGATAGCACAGAGGGGAAAATAATTAAATAAACCCAGCAGGAGAAGTGATATTAGACAGGGGTAAGCCTATCAATATATTTTATACTCCCAGAGGGTCTGAGACAATCACACACTAAATACAAATTCCCCAAAAGAATACAACACTTCTAAACACCTAAAACATATCTTTTATAAGTCAATGCCTGTGTAAAAGGTATTACTTACTCAAGTATTTTTTCTATGACCTCTTTTAATCTCAACTTATAGGTCTATAAACCAGTATCCAATATAAGCAAAACTGGCTTCTATATAACAATCCAGACACTCACATTGATTATTTTCATGATATACAAAGAGAATGAAGCTACTCAAATGTTCCTCCAACCCATTATTATGTGACAGGAATTATACTAAAGCACAGGAGCTTCCCCCCAAAGGGCCAAAAACAACAACAAAAATCCTCAAAATCTCTGGTGTCTAAGAGCTCACATTTAAAGGAAGAAACCAGATGTAAATATCTAGATACATACAAGATATATACAGAATACATGAAGGTAATCTGAAAGGGGAAGGCATTGGCAGCAAAGGCAAGAAAGATCTCATGCAAGAGGCAGTATTAGGGCAAGAAAACAGAGAGGAGGAGGTGAGTGGGTAGAGCATTCCATGCACAGGGAACATTTACTGATAAAAGTAAAAATGGCAATATTCAAGGAACAGCAAGGAAGACAGTGTCATTGGATCACAAAGTATGTGGAAGAGAATAAGGGGTAAGAAGAATGGAAATGTAGCAAGGGGTTAGATTCTGATGGGCTTTCACTGCTAAACAAGGACTTTATATCTGATTCCGGAGGAAAAGATAAGACACTGGTGGCTCCTTGGGGGATGATAGTGTCAGTCCTATACTTCAGAAAAATCATCCTGAGCTGAGTGGAGAGTGGACTGGAGTGAGGACAAGCCTTGTGGAGACCAGTTAGAAGGTGATTTATAATATTTCGGGGGGGGTTGGGGGGGAATAAAGACCTGAATTAGAATTGTGCCTATAAAAGCAGAGAGGACATGTTGCATATGAAAGATATTGTGAGGGCAGAAATGACAAGATTTGGCAATTTATTGAATGTGTGTTAGTGAAACTGATGAATCTAAGAATTAAGGATGACACAAAGGCTACAGGCTTAAGTGCCTGACAGAATGGTAGTGTCCTTCACAGTAATAGGGAAATTCAGAAATGGAGTACTTGAGTGGTAGGAGGTAATGACTTCTGCACTGGACTTGTTAAATTTAAAGTGTCTATGGGGCATCAATTTGGAGATACCTAAAAGGGAGTTGGACATTTGTGACTGAAGCTCAGCAGAGTTGGATATATAGATCTGAACATCATCTGCAAAGCAATGCCCACACCCATGAGATCACCAAGTGAGCTAGCATAAAGCAAAAAGAAAAGGGGTCCATGAGACAGGTTTTGAGGGTACATCTACAGTTAGAGAGGAGGCAGTCAATAAAAAGCATATACAAAGTAATTTCAAGAGGTAGAGAGCACTAACAACTGGGGGGAAGAGTACAAAAGACTTTGTGTTTATAGGATTGCAGATGTACCCTGAGATGCTGGTGATTCAAAGAAGAGATGAGCACAGAGTCATTTCCAGACATGGGGGACAACCCATTGAAAAACAAAAGAGCAAGATATGAAATAGCATACATAGGGAACAATGAGCAAGCTAATTAAAGTGGAACTGAAAGTTGGTAAAGAAAAGTAAAATGAAATAATATGAGAAAGGTAGATATAATAGAGGCCTTTGAACATGACATAAATCTTATACTTCAACTGAGAACAGAGAAGCATTGAGGATTTTTTCAGGGAAGGAGTAATACTAACCAAATGTATATTTTATTAACATTAATAATTGTTTGAAAGAGAAATTGTAGGGTAGAGGAACAGGAAGCAAAGTTACTAAAGAAGACCTGAACTGCTTATTTATTGTAAGTCTTTGAGGTAACAATGACAAGGGTTGGCAGCTGATGAGAAAATGGAGAAAGGGAGAAAGAAAGACAATTCCAAGTGCAAGACACAGAGATAGGGTCTAGAGCAGTGGTTCTCAACCTTTCTAATGACGTGACCCCTCAATACAGTTCCTCATGTTGCAGTGACCCCAAACCAAAAAATTATTTTGGTGGCTACTTCAAAACTGTAGTTTTACCACAGTTATGATTTGGAATGTAAATACCTGATATGCATGATGTATTCTCATTGCTACAAATTGAGAGGTTGAGAACCACTGGTCTAGAGTGTTGTGTGTAAGGGAACAGCAAGAAGTCCGGAACACTGGACTATAGAGATAGGAAGATGATAGAATTTAATATGAGTTAGGGGGTGATATGGTCAGACCTGGTAATTTAAGAAAATCACATTGGCAGGTATATGAATGGTTAAATGAATGGGAGAAGGATTGAGGCACATAGCAGACAGTTTTAATAGTCCAATTAAGAGATGATGAAGGCATGAACCACGGTGGTGTTTGTGTCAGTGAAAAGAAGAAGGGGTTGTATGTAAGAGAAATTGTGAAGATAGAGAAGGTAAGATCTGACAATTAATAAGCAAGAGCGAACAATTTAGAATCATACCTAGGATGCAAATCTGAGTAGGTCAAAATATAGTAGCAGAGGTTTAGAAGAAAGATGGGTTTGAAGGGGAAAGATGAATTTAGTTTTGGATATATATATTTTTTATTTTATTTGGTCAATTTCAAACATTATTCATTGGTTATAAAAATCATATTCTATTCCTCCCTCCTCTCCCCCTGCCCTTCTCATAGTTGACGTGAAA